>NC_061511.1:275976159-276233550 GCF_022539505.1 Lolium rigidum
GTGCATTAAACACCTCTTTCCTATAATGAACTTGTTGAGTACGCTCGTACTCATCCCACTCTTAAATCCTCGCTTAGATATGGAGGCATCGAAGGAGGATCTACGGTGCAACTAGAAGGCCGAGGAGTCAACAAGTACTTCAAGAAACAGGACCTACCGGAGGAGTCGATTCCACATCCAACAAGGAGAAACCTAGATTAGCAATAGAAAGGAACTAGCTTCCTAAACCTAGCTCCTATTTAGCTAGAATCTATTCATAGCCACGGTAGCTAGTTAAATACTCTACAAATAGAGTTCGTGATAAGACTAGACTACGAGTCGTTCTTCCGGAGTTTATTTGCGGTTTTACCTCATTGTAAAGTAGGAGGCTATGATGATCTTATGTAACAGAGTCAATGTTGTAATTCTATAGACATGCCTTGGACCCGCATATGTTTCTGTTGTACCACTCTGAGCGATATAATACTGGTGGAACGGTGTTTCATTGGTGTTATATCAGACTTGCGTACTACACCATGCAGTGGTATGTCGGGTCACCACACAGTTGTTGTTTTCTGCTGTTTTTGGTTTCAGAAATCCTACAAAGAAAATATTCTCGAAATTGGACGAAATCAACGCCCAGGGTCTTATTTTTCCACGAAGCTTCCAGAAGACCGAAAGGGAAATGAAGTGGGGCGACGGGGCACCGACCCCATAGGGCCGCGCGACCAAGGGGGGGCCCGCGCCGCCCTATGGTGTGGGGCCCCTGTCAGCCCTCCGACTCCGCCCTTCCGCCTACTTAAAGCCTTCATCGCGAAAACCGCAGTACCAAGAGCCACGATACGGAAAACCTTCCAGAGACGCCGCCGCCGCCAATCCCATCTCGGGGGATTCAGGAGATCGCCTCCGGCACCCTGCCGGAGAGGGGAATCATCTCCCGGAGGTCTCTTCATCGCCATGATCGCCTCCGGATCGATGTGTGAGTAGTCCACCCCTGGACTATGGGTCCATAGCAGTAGCTAGATGGTTGTCTTCTCCTCATTGTGCTATCATGTTAGATCTTGTGAGCTGCCTATCATGATCAAGATCATCTATTTGTAATGCTACATGTTGTGTTTCTTGGGATCCGATGAATATTGAATACTATGTGATGGCGTGTAACTCACACGTTCGTTGGGAACCCCAAGAGGAAGGTATGATGCGCACAGCAGCAAGTTTTCCCTCAGAAAGAATCCAAGGTTTATCGAACCAGGAGGAGCCAAGAAGCACGTTGAAGGTTGATGGCGGCGGGATGTAGTGCGGCGCAACACCAGAGATTCCGGCGTCAACGTGGAACCTGCACAACACAACCAAAGTACTTTGCCCCAACGAAACAGTGAGGTTGTCAATCTCACCGGCTTGCTCGTAACAAAGGATTAACCGTATTGTGTGGAAGATGATTGTTTGCAGAGAAAACAAGTAAAGAACAAGTATTGCGAGCAGATTTGTATTTCAGTATAAAAGAATGGACCGGGGTCCACAGTTCACTAGAGGTGTCTCTCCCATAAGATAAAAGCATGTTGGGTGAACAAATTACAGTCGGGCAATTGATAAATAGAGAGGGCATAACAATGCACATACATGTCATGATAAGTACGAGTGAGATTTAATTGGGCATTACGACAAAGTACATAGACCGCCATCCAAGCTGCATCTATGCCTAAAAAGTCCACCTTCGGGTTATCATCCGAACCCCTTCCGAGTATTAAGTTGCAAAGCAACGGACAATTGCATTAAGTATGGTGCGTAATGTAATCAACAACTACATCCTTAGACATAGCATCAATGTTTTATCCCTAATGGCAACGACACAACACAACCTTAGAACTTTCGTCACATCGTCCCGGTATCAATGCGGGCATGAACCCACTATCGAGCATAAATACTCACTCTTGGAGTTAAGAGCAAAAACTTGGCCGGAGCCTCTACTAATAACGGAGAGCATGCAAGATCATAAACAACACATAGGTAATAACTTGATAATTAACATAACATGGTATTCTCTATCCATCGGATCCCGACAAACACAACATATAGTATTACGGATAGATGATCTTGATCATGTTAGGCAGCTCACAAGATCCAACAATGAAGCACAAGGAGGAGAAGACAACCATCTAGCTACCGCTATGGACCCATAGTCCGAGGGTGAACTACTCACTCATCACTCCGGAGGCGACCATGGCGGTGAAGAGTCCTCCGGGAGATGAATCCCCTCTCCGGCAGGGTGCCGGAGGAGATCTCCGAGAATCCCCCGAGATGGGATTGGCGGCGGCGGCGTCTCCGGAAGGTTTTCCGTATCGTGGTTCTTCGCATCGGGGGTTTCGCGACGGAGGCTATAAGTAGGCGGAAGGGCAGAGTCGGAGGGCTGACGAGGGGCCCACACCATAGGGCGGCGCGGCCCCCCTCTGGCCGCGCGGCCCTATGGTGGCGGCGCCTCGTCGCCCCACTTCGTATCCCTTTCGGTCTTCTGGAAGCTTCGTGGCAAAATAGGACCCTGGGCGTTGATTTCGTCCAATTCCGAGAATATTTCGTTACTAGGATTTCGAAACCAAAAACAGCGAAAACAACAGAATCGGCTCTTCGGCATCTTGTTAATAGGTTAGTTCCGGAAAATGCACGAATATGACATAAAGTGTGCATAAAACATGTAGGTATCATCAATAATATGGCATGGAACATAAGAAATTATCGATACGTCGGAGACGTATCAGCATCCCCAAGCTTAGTTCTGCTCGTCCCGAGCGAGGTAAAACGATAACAAAGATAATTTACGAAGTGACATGCCATCATAACCTTGATCATACTATTTGTAAACATATGTAATGAATGCAGCGATCAAAACAATGGTAATGACATGAGTAAACAAGTGAATAATAAAGCAAAGACTTTTCATGAATAGTACTTCAAGACAAGCATCAATAAGTCTTGCATAAGAGTTAACTCATAAAGCAATAAATCAAAGTAAAGGTATTGAAGCAACACAAAGGAAGATTAAGTTTCAGCGGTTGCTTTCAACTTGTAACATGTATATCTCATGGGTAATTGTCAACATAGAGTAATATAATAAGTGCAATATGCAAGTATGTAGGAATCAATGCACAGACTCACACAAGTGTTTGCTTCTTGAGGTGGAGAGAGATAGGTGAACTGACTCAACATAAAAGTAAAAAGAATGGTCCTTCAAAGAGGAAAGCATCGATTGCTATATTTGTGCTAGAGCTTTTATTTTGAAAACATGAAACAATTTTGTCAACGGTAGTAATAAAGCATATGAGTTATGAAAATTATATCTTACAAGTTGCAAGCCTCATGCATAGTATACTAATAGTGCCCGCACCTTGTCCTAATTAGCTTGGACTACCGGATCATCACAATACACATGTTTTAACCAAGTGTCACAATGGGGTACCTCCATGCCGCTCTGTACAAAGGTCTAAGGAGAAAGCTCGCATTTTGGATTTCTCGCTTTTTATTATTCTCAACTTAGACATCCATACCGGGACAACATGGACAACAGATAATGGACTCCTCTTTAATGCATAAGCATGTGGCAACAATTATTATTCTCATATGAGATTGAGGATGTACGTCCAAAACTGAAACTTCCACCATGAATCATGGCTTTAGTTAGCGGCCCAATGTTCTTCTCTAACAATATGCATGCTCCAACCATAAAGGTGGTAGATCTCTCTTACTTCAGACAAGACGGACATGCATAGCAACTCACATGATATTCAACAAAGAATAGTTGATGGCGTCCCAGAAACATGGTTATCGCACAACAAGCAACTTAATAAGAGATAAAGTGCATAAGTACATATTCAATACCACAATAGTTTTTAAAGCTATTTGTCCCATGAGCTATATATTGCAAAGGTGAATGATGGAATTTTAAAGGTAGCACTCAAGCAATTTACTTTGGAATGGCGGATAAATACCATGTAGTATGTAGGTATGGTGGACACAAATGGCATAGTGGTTGGCTCAAGGATTTTGGATGCATGAGAAGTATTCCCTCTCGATACAAGGTTTAGGCTAGCAAGGTTATTTGAAACAAACACAAGGATGAACGGTGCAGCAAAACTCACATAAAAGACATATTGTAAACATTATAAGACTCTACACCGCCTTCCTTGTTGTTCAAAACTCAATACTAGATGTTATCTAGACTCTAGAGAAACCAAATATGCAAACCAAATTAGCAAGCTCTAAGTGTTTCTTCATTAATGGGTGCAAAGTATATGATGCAAGAGCTTAAACATGAGCACAACAATTGCCAAGTATCAAATTATCCAAGACATTTTAGAGTTACTACATGTAGCATTTTCCAATTCCAACCATATAACAATTTAACGAAGAAGAAACTTCGCCATGAATACTATGAGTAGAGCCTAAGGACTTACTTGTCCATATGCTACAGCGGAGCGTGTCTCTCTCCCACAAAGTGAATGCTAGGATCCATTTTATTCAAACAAAACAAAAACAAAAACAAACCGACGCTCCAAGCAAAGTGCATAAGATGTGACGGAATAAAAATATAGTTTCGGGGGAGGAACCTGATAATGTTGTCGATGAAGAAGGGGATGCCTTGGGCATCCCCAAGCTTAGACGCTTGAGTCTTCTTAGAATATGCAGGGGTGAACCACCGGGGCATCCCCAAGCTTAGAGCTTTCACTCTCCTTGATCATATTGTATCATCCTCCTCTCTTGATCCTTGAAAACTTCCTCCACACCAAACTCGAAACAACTCATTAGAGGGTTAGTGCACAATAAAAATTAACATGTTCAGAGGTGACACAATCATTCTTAACACTTTTGGACATTGCATAAAGCTACTTGGACATTAATGGATCAAAGAAATTCATCCAACATAGCAAAAGAGGCAATGCGAAATAAAAGGCAGAATCTGTCAAAACAGAACAGTCCGTAAAGATGGATTTTATTAGGGCACCAGACTTGATCAAATGAAAATTCCCAAATTGAATGAAAGTTGCGTACATATCTGAGGATCACTCACGTAAATTGGCTTAATTTTCTAAGTTACCTACAGAGAATTAGACCCAGATTCGTGACGAAGAAAGAAATCTGTTTCTGCGCAGTAATCCAAATCTAGTATTTACTTTACTATCAAAGACTTTACTTGGCACAACAAAACATAAAACTAAGATAAGGAGAGGTTGCTACAGTAGTAAACAACTTCCAAGACTCAAATATAAAACAAAAATACTGTAGTAAAAACATGGGTTGTCTCCCATAAGCGCTTTTCTTTAACGCCTTTCAGCTAGGCGCAGAAAGTGTAACTCAAGTAACATCAAGAGATGAAGCATCAACATCATAATTTGTTCTAATAATAGAATCATAAGTTACTTCATTCTCTTTCTAGGGAAGTGTTCCATACCTTTCTTGAGAGGAAATTGATATTTAATATTACCTTCCTTCATATCAATAGTAGCACCAACGGTTCGAAGAAAAGGTCTTCCCAATATAATGGGGCATGATGCATTGCATTCAATATCCAAGACAACAAAATCAACGGGGACAAGGTTATTGTTAACCATAATATGAACATTATCAACTTTCCCCAAAGGTTTCTTTTTTGCATTATCGAGCGAGATTAACATCCGGATAGCAGTTTTTCAATGGTGACAAGTCAAGCATATCATAGACTTTCTTAGGCATAACGAAATACTTGCACCAAGATCACATAAAGCATTACAATCAAAATCTTTGACTCTCATTTTAATGATGGGCTCCCAACCATCCTCTAGCTTTCTAGGAATAGAAGTTTCAAGTTTTAGTTTTTCTTCTCTAGCTTTTATGAGAGCATTTGTAATATGTTTTGTGAAAGCCAAGTTTACAGCGCTAGCATTAGGACTTTTAGCAAGTTTTTGTAAGAACTTTATAACTTCAGAGATGTGGCAATCATCAAAATCTAAATCATTACAATCTAAAGCAATGGGATTATCATCCCCAAGGTTGGAAAAAAATTCAGCAGCTTTATCACGAGGCGGTTTCAGCAGTTTTAGCAGTTTCGGGTAATTTTGCGCGCTTTGCACTAGGAGTAGAAACATTGCCAACACCAATTATTTTACCATTAATAGTAGGAGGTGCAGCAACATGTGAATCATTAGCATTGCTAGTGGTGGTAATAGTCCAAACTTTAGCTACATTTTTCTCTTTAGCTAGTTTTTCATTTTCTTCTCTATCCCACCTAGCACGCAGTTCAGCCATTAATCTTATATTCTCATAAATTCTAACTTGGATGGCATTTGCTGTAGTAACAATTTTATTTTCAATATCCCTATTAGGCATAACTTTCGATTTCAAAAGATCAACATCAGAGGCAAGACTATCAACCTTAGAAGCAAGAATATCAATTTTATTGAGCTTTTCCTCAACTGATTTGTTAAAGGCAGTTTGTGTACTAATAAATTCTTTAAGCATAGCTTGAAGTCCATGGGGTGTATTCCTATTATTGTTGTAAGAATTCCCATAAGAATTAGCATAACCGTTACCATTATTATAAGGATATGGCCTATAGTTATTACTAGAATTGTTCCGATAAGCATTGTTGTTGAAATTATTATTTTTAATGAAGTTTACATCAACATGTTCTTCTTGGGCAACCAATGAAGCTAACGGAACATTATTAGGATCAACATTAGTCCTATCATTCACAAGCATAGACATAATAGCATCAATCTTATCATTCAAGGAAGAGGATTCTTCAACGGAATTTACCTTCTTACCTTGTGGAGCTCTTTCCGTGTGCCATTCAGAGTAATTAACCATCATATTATCAAGAAGCTTTGTTGCTTCACCAAGAGTGATGGACATAAAGGTACCTCCAGCAACTGAATCCAATAAATTCCGCGAAGAAAAATTTAGTCCCGCATAGAAGGTTTGGATGATCATCCAAGTAGTCGATCCATGGGTTGGGCAATTTTTAACCAAAGATTTCATTCTTTCCCAAGCTTGAGCAACATGTTCATTATCCAATTGTTTAAAATTCATTATGGTACTCCTCAAAGATATAATTTTAGCAGGGGGATAATATCTACCAATAAAAGCATCCTTGCATTTAGTCCTTGAATCAATACTATTCTTAGGCAGAGATAGCAACCAATCTTTAGCTCTTCCTCTTAATGAGAAAGGAAACAATTTTAATTTTATAATGTCACCATCTACATCTTTATACTTTTGCATTTCACACAATTCAACAAAATTATTGAGATGGGCAGCAGCATCATCGGAACTAACACCGGAAAATTGCTCTCGCATAACAAGATTCGATAAAGCGGGTTTAATTTCAAAGAATTCCGCTGTAGTAGCAGGTGGAGCAATAGGTGTGCATAAGAAATCATTATTATTTGTGCTAGTGAAGTCAGACAACTTAGTATTTTCAGGGGTGGCCATTTTAGCAGTAGTAAATAAAGCAAACTAGATAAAGTAAATGCAAGTAAACTAATTTTTTTGTGTTTTTGATATAGTGTGCAAGACAGTAAATAAAGTAAAGCTAGCAACTAATTTTTTGTGTTTTGATATAAGTGCAGCAAACAAATTAGTAAATAAAATAAAGCAAGACAAAAACAAAGTAAAGAGGTTGGGAAGTGGAGACTCCCCTTGCAGCGTGTCTTGATCTCCCCGGCAACGGCGCCAGAAAAAGAGCTTGATGGCGTGTAACTCACACGTTCGTTGGGAACCCCAAGAGGAAGGTATGATGCGCACAGCAGCAAGTTTTCCCTCGTAAAGAAACCAAGGTTTATCGAACCAGGAGGAGCCAAGAAGCACGTTGAAGGTTGATGGCGGCGGGATGTAGTGCGGCGCAACACCGGAGATTCCGGCGCCAACGTGGAACTCGCACAACACAACCAAAGTACTTTGCCCCAACGAAACAGATGAGGTTGTCAATCTCACCGGCTTGCTCGTAACAAAGGATTAACCGTATTGTGTGGAAGATGATTGTTTGCAGAGAAAACAAGTAAAGAACAAGTATTGCAACAAATTTGTATTTCAGTATAAAAGAATGGACCGGGGTCCACGGTTCACTAGAGGTGTCTCTCCCATAAGATAAAAGCATGTTGGGTGAACAAATTACGGTCGGGCAATTGACAAATAGAGAGGGCATAACAATGCACATACATGTCATGATAAGTACGAGTGAGATTTAATTGGGCATTACGACAAAGTACATAGACCGCCATCCAACTGCATATATGCCTAAAAAGTCCACCTTCAGGTTATCATCCGAACCCCTTCCAGTATTAAGTTGCAAAGCAACAGACAATTGCATTAAGTATGATGCGTAATGTAATCAACAACTACATCCTTAGACATAGCATCAATGTTTTATCCCTAATGGCAACAGACACAACACAACCTTAGAACTTTTCGTCACTTGTCCCGGGTATCAATGCGGGCATGAACCCACTATCGAGCATAAATACTCACTCTTGGAGTTAAGAGCAAAAACTTGGCCGAGCCTCTACTAATAACGGAGAGCATGCAAGATCATAAACAACACATAGGTAATAACTTGATAATTAACATAACATGGTATTCTCTATCCATCGGATCCCGACAAACACAACATATAGTATTACAGATAGATGATCTTGATCATGTTAGGCAGCTCACAAGATCCAACAATGAAGCACAAGGAGGAGAAGACAACCATCTAGCTACTGCTATGGACCCATAGTCCAGGGGTGAACTACTCACTCATCACTCCGGAGGCGACCATGGCGGTGAAGAGTCCTCCGGGAGATGAATCCCCTCTCCGGCGAGGTGCCGGAGGAGATCTCCGGAATCCCCCGAGATGGGATTGGCGGCAGCGGCGTCTCCGGAAGGTTTTCCGTATCGTGGTTCTTCGCATCGGGGGTTTCGCGACGGAGGCTATAAGTAGGCGGAAGGGCGAGTCGGAGGGCGACGAGGGGCCCACACCATAGGGCGGCGCGGGCCCCCTCCGGCCGCGCGGCCCTATGGTGGCGGCGCCTCGTCGCCCCACTTCGTATCCCTTTCGGTCTTCCGGAAGCTTCGTGGCAAAATAGGACCCCGGGCGTTGATTTCGTCCAATTCCGAGAATATTTCGTTACTAGGATTTCCGAAACCAAAAACAGCGAGAAAACAACAACTGGCTCTTCGGCATCTTGTTAATAGGTTAGTTCCAGAAAATGCACGAATATGACATAAAGTGTGCATAAAACATGTAGGTATCATCAATAATATGGCATGGAACTTAAGAAATTATCGATACGTCGGAGACGTATCACTATGTCAAGTTGATTATCAATCTATCATATATGTTATTTATGTTCTTGCATGCTCTCTGTTGCTAGTAGAGGTTCTGGCCAAGTTGATACTTGTAACTCCAAGAGGGAGTATTTATGCTCGATAGTGGGTTCATGCTTCCATTGAATGCAGGACGAGTGACGGAAAGTTCTAAGGTTGTGGATGTGTTGTTGCCACTAGGGATAAAACATCGATGCTTTATCTAAGGATATTTGTGTTGATTACATTACGCACCATACTTAATGCAATTGTCCGTTGTTTGCAACTTAATACTGGAAGGGGTTCGGATGATAACCTGAAGGTGGACTTTTTAGGCATAGATGCATGCTTGGATAGCGGTCTATGTACTTTGTCGTAATGCCCTGATTAAATCTTATAGTACTCATCATGATATATGTATGTGCATTGTTATGCCTTCTTTATTTGTCAATTGCCCAACTGTAATTTGTTCACCCAACATGCTATTTATCTTATGGGAAAGACACCACTAGTGAACTGTGGACCCCGGTCCATTCTTTACATCTGAAATACAATCTACTGCAATACTTATTCTTTACTGTTCTTCGCAAACAAACATCATCATCCACACTATACATCTAATCCTTTGTTTACAGCAAGCCGGTGAGATTGACAACCTCACTGTTACGTTGGGGCAAAGTACTTTGATTGTGTTGTACAGGTTCCACGTTGGCGCCGGAATCCCTGGTGTTGCGCCGCACTACACTCCGCCACCAACAACCTTCGTGTGTTCCTTGACTCCTACTGGTTCGATAACCTTGGTTTCTTACTGAGGGAAAACTTGCTGTTGTACGCATCACACCTTCCTCTTGGGGTTCCCAACGGACGTGTGTCTTGCACGCTATCATAAGTGCAAATGGAAGCAAAGTATTCAAGGTGACGCCAAGAGTAGAAGTGTGATGCTCGTCGCCCGACCCAATCGGGTGTAGGTTTTCACCCAAACTAGATCATCAACGCGCCCGTCTATTTGACCCTAGGTATGTTGGACCTTCTTTTGTTCTAAATTGGAAAAGCTAGACGTGTGGATTGATTCTTATTATGGAAAAATTCAATGGACGAACGTGGTAACAGCCGGTTTGTTCAAGTTTATCTTCCTTCCGTGATTTTAGGGCTAGGAAGCACCAATCTTCAAAGTTGGCATGTTATTTTCCTCTATGGAAGAATTCAGAACAACACTAAATACCTATAGTGTGAATGAAAGAATGAAGAGAAAAAAATCAAGAAATGAATCCACAAGGCTACATGCTATATGTGAAGGTTCCCATCAATTTGGTTTCCCCTGGATGATTAAGGTTTCATTATATAGTAGCAAAGAGGCATTTGCAGTGAAAGAATATTGTAATGATCACATCTGTGAGAAGGTTTGGAAGCTCAAGACATTGAACACTCTATTTATCACTCAATGTTGCATGGATGATTTTAGAGACAACCATAAACTTGATTTGAAATCATTTGCTGTAAAAGTTCAAAGAAGATTCAACATGTGCTCTAACAGATTCAAGTTGGGAATAGAAAGAAAGGTTGCTTTGAATATAATACATGGACATGAGGAAAAGAAATTTGCTATTTTGTGATTATGTAAATGAACTATGGAGATCAAACCCAGGTTGTACATTCTTTCTTTAGGACAAATGAACTAAAAGAGCATTCAGATCCTAAACATATATAAGAAACATTTGGTAACTTTATACTGGTCCTATGATGCATGCAAGGGGTGGTTTCTTGAAGGATGGAGACCATTTATTTGCTTGGATGGATGCCACATAAATGCTCATAGTAGTTGGAGTTGATCCAAATTATTGTATTTATCCAATAGCAATGGGTGTAGTTGAGGTGGAGTGCACAAGATCTTGGGAGCGGTTTCTGACAACTGCTGGCTCACAAGTGCAGGAGATCAATTGTAGTACTTTTCAATAAAGAAAGGTTGTCGAACCCACAAGGAGCAGAAGGTATTGGTTAGCAAAATAACAAGAAATCATCAATAATAAAGTGACATTTTTTGTGTTTTGGATACATAGTTTGCAATAAAATAAAGTGCGGAAATTAAATAGCAAATAGGTAAATGCTCTCAATGAGAGAAAAGCCCAATCCTCTATGCAGCAAGAGGACTACCTAAGTGTATGTGCTTATATGAGGCAAAAGTTCCCGAGGGCGGCATGGATTCACTAGCATCTGAGTTCTAAACAACATGGTAGATATTTTGTCAAGTTTTATTCAATTAGGGGCGGAGCCTTGATTAGCCTCGATCTTGTAGATGGTGATGGTGCTGCTGATGGAGATGCCTCCTCCCAAGCCAAGGAGGAGTGGGAATGTCGATGGCGTCGCTTTCCCCTTCACCGAAGGCACCGGTGCAGCAGGATCTGCCCTCTCCCGTAGTAGGAGAGGATTTTCCCCTCCGTCGCCGACTCAATAAATCTCGGGAAAAATATGTCTTAGGTTTTTTTGGCGAAACGGAGCATCTGGGATAAAGGGGTAGAAACGATGTCCGAGGTGCGAACGAGTGTAGGTGGCGCGGCCAGGAAGTTGGGTCGCGCCACCTGTGCTCGTTTGCACCTCATGGCCCGTCTCGCTTGTTTCTTTCGCTTACTTCCTTCCTTTGGGTGAAAAACTGACCAGGTAATTTTTCCTCGAATTTTTGCGATCTAGAAAGTCCTGAAACAAATAAAATACGAAAAAAGGAGGTTTCCTGCCTCCCAGGAATTAAATACCAATGAAAGGGACTTTGTAGGAAATTCCCGGAAATCATCTAAAAATGCATAAATAACAATGTATGAAGGCAAATAATAATGAAAACTAACTCTATATGTAGCAAAAATGATGATACAAAATATACGTATCAACATCCTAGAGAGATGATCTCAACATTACAAACACCTCCCCTTTCACTATTATGAGTGATAGGAAGAAGGTACATTTCCTTCTTTGGTTATGTCTAAAAAAGTCTCTCAGTATTTTTGTATTCTTTATTTATATTTTCCTTAACTACTAGGGGCTCATAAATGTTGTCAAGAAGGTGTTCCCTGACTAAGAGCACATACATTACGTCAGACATCTATATCGAAATTTCCACAAAAACATAAATGAGAAACTTTGAAGAATGATCGATGAGCAATTTCTAGGTCACAAACATTCCTACATGAGAAAGAAACATAGAGAAGCTCAAAGTTGGAAGTGAGGAGACCTGGAAATGGGTGGAGGAATTACAACCTAACACATATGTGAAAGCCTTATTTAGTGACTTCCCGAAATGTGACATGTTGTTAAATAATCACTTTGAGGTCTTCAACAGGTATTGAAATTACAACCTAACACATATGTGAAATCATTCTTCAATGATTAACCCAAATAATTCAGCAGCATCTTAATTTGGCTCTGAAATTTCATATCTTGCACAATTGTAGCTATACTCTTGAGGCCAAAGAATTTGTTGTATTATCAATGCATGAGACCCTTTTCTAGAAAATGATGCACGAGATTTTGGGCAAGCTTAAAGAAGCAGACAAATTGACTGTAGCTATTTGTCTAAAGATGAAGAAGAAGATCAAAAAAACCACTAAATGGGCAATGAAACTAGGTGCATCTCATGCCACTATATGAGGGTCAATGGCCCGAAAATGACTAAGCATGCGAATTTTCCAAACATCATATATAATTGTGCCATTTTTTTTTTGACCCTGGACTGTGAGGCAAAAGCCCCACAGCAATTTTCTTTATTTAAAACATATGAAAGTCTGCAATATATACAAAAGAAGAGAAGAAGCTAAGAAAAAACTGAAAAACAGCCTCTAAGGTAGAGACTTTAACCAAGAAAGAAAACTATCTCTATGTTTGTCTTTAACCCTATATTGCAGTAAAGACATATCATGGATAAACTTGCTTCTCCACTTAGTGAAGGAGCTCCTTTCACTTCTGAAAATCTTCTCATTTCTGATTATCCAAATGTTCCAACATGCCACCATCATAACTTCCATAAAGAAAGGGTGCTTGAAAGCTTCTTCCGGCCTCGATCTATCACATCTTGTATCCGATCATGTTGATGCCATTCTATCCGCAAATAATTCCAAATTCTGACACTGAAATTACACTGAAAGAATAAATGTATTCTATCCTCATAGTTTCTTCCTGGACATAGCACACCGTGTGTATCATCCGTCACCTTCCAATTTCTTCTTTGCAACAAGTCCCTGGTGTTAAGCCTATCCACCAACAACAACCAGGCAAACACCTTCGTCTTCATAATACAACATGACCTCCACAACCACTTATATACTCTGGGTACTTGTAAATGGGAATGTATATGTCCATAAAGGCTTTTAGATGTATACTTCTCACCCCAGCAATACTTCCAAACATCCCTATCCTCAGTTAAAGGATTATTATGCATAAGACTTTGCAGCTCCAAAAGTTCCTGGTAAGCCTGTGTTGACAGTGGCCTATGGAACAGATTCCCCATTTCCTGGGTATGGTACACCAGGCTACTCGAACAATTTTCATTGATCACAAAGGAGAATAATCTTGGGAATCTTCTACACATTGGTCTAAAGGAATTCTGTAACACCCAATTATCAGACCAAAATAGCAAAGTATCCCCTCTTCCATGGTGAACCCTAGCCACCCCTCTGAAGTTATCCACTTGCTTTATAACATCTTTCCACCAAAAAGACCCACAAATGTTTTCAGCATGTGGAACTTTGTCCTGATAATAAGCCTCCCATACTAAGTTCACCCAAGGCAAATCTTGCTTATTGTAAAACTTATCAAGAAACTTAATCAGTAGTGCAGCATTTTGCTTCTGGAAATCCACAATCCCCAGACCACCTTTAAGCTTAGGTTTACACACCATTTCCCAAGCTGCTAGTGACTGCTTTGGTTCCCCTTCCTTATCTCTCCATAGACATTGTCTGAGGATTCTATCTAACTGCTTAGTTAATCCAACTGGCAGCTGCAAAGTGCAAAGGAAATGAAGAGGCATGGAGGCAAGAGCAGAGTTTATCAACTGCAAACGAGCCCCTTGAGATAAGAAACTAGAACTAGCTGTTAACTTCCTTTCCAATCTACAAACCAGGGGTGATAACTTTGTGATTGTTGGCTTAGTTGTACCCAGGGGTAAACCTAGATAAGTGAAAGGCATTTTACCCACTTGACACCCAAAGGCCTGGGACAAATGCAGTAATCTATCCTCAGACACATTGATGGGCAACATATAAGATTTCTCATAGTTTATCCTCAAACCAGTAGAAACAGAAAACTTCTGCAATGTTTCCTTAAGGGCCAACAACTGTAGCTCCTCAGCAGGCAAAATCAACAAAGTGTCATCTGCATATTGCACTATTGGGAAATCCTCATCACTGGTTTCAATAGGTCTGCATAATGTACCCATCTGCACCATATCATTCACTGCAGACTGTAGCAGGTCTGATCCAAAAATATAGAACAAAGGTGAAATTGGGTCACCCTGACGAACCCCACGTTTACACTGAAACTGCTTCCCTGGAATTCCATTCAACAAGATGGAAGAGGTACCAGAAGACATTATAGCTCTAGCCCAGTTTAATCCATTTTGAGTTAAATCCTTTAAACTCCATCACTTTGAGAATTGCTTCATGCTCAATTGTATCAAAGGCTTTAGCAAAGTCCAATTTCAAAATAACAATTGGTCTTTTTGAGAGCTGACAGAGATATAGATATTCAAAAGCCCAAGCTAAACAATCCTGGATAGTTCTAGACCTGAGAAACCCATATTGATTTTTATGAATACAGCTCAAAATTCTGTCTTGCAATCTATTAGCTGCCAATTTTGTTAAGAATTTCACACATACATTGGTCAAAGAAATAGGACGAAAATCAGTCACCCTAGCAGGCACTGGCTTCTTGGGTACTAAAGTAATGTATGATCCATTGATATTCCCCAATTGTATAGTTTCATCATGGAAATCTGCTGCTAACTTATAAAAGTCATGCTTGACAATGTGCCAACATTTCTTAAGGAATAAACCATTAAAACCATCCGGTCCAGGTGCTCTATCCACTGGCATTTCCTTAATTACATCATCCATTTCTTTTTGCTCAAAAGGTTTTGTAAGATCTTCCAGGCCATCCACCCTCTCGCAGAATTCTTGCAAGATCAAACTGCATAGAAATACTCTCGAGCATCCCATCCTTCCTTTATATTCTTTCCATAACATTCCTGCCATAGTCTCATGATCATTGATTTCATTACCCTCCTCATCTATCAACATAACAATTGTGTTCCTCCTATATCTTTCAGTTGCCATTGCATGAAAGAACTTGGTATTATCTTCCCCTTGTTTGATCCATCTGATAGTGCATCTTTTCCTCCAATAATTGCATTCTGCCAACAACAATTCATCCAAATGAAGCTTGACAATATTCCTGAAGTTAAATTCCACTCTGAAAAGAGATCTCTTTTCTTCCAAAGTATCCAAGGCCAAGATCACTTCATTACATTTTTGTATCAAAGCTTTTAATTTGGTCAGACTGACATGCCATTTTTTCAATTCATATCTTAACCTTTTCATCTTATCAGCCACTATAGCTGAGCTATAAGATTTATGAGACTCCTTTTCCCAGGAATTAGAGACACACTCCAAAAACCCAGGCATACTGACCCAGTAATTATCAAATCTGAAAATCTTAGCCTTTGGTATATTTGTATCAATATTGACAATGCAAGGCACATGATCAGATCCATTTTTGGCTAATGGGATAACCAATGTGTTAGGGAAAGTAGAGATCCAATTTGCACTAGTGAGAAACCAATCCAACTGCTCTAGAAGAGGATCCTGCTGCATGTTTGACCAAGTGTATGCTCTCCCTTTAATGGGTATTTCCAGGAGCCCCAACCGCCCAATGATTTCATTAAACGAAACATGTCATTGATGTCCCCACCGGTTTATTTCTATTATCTTGTGAGCGCATAAAATTGAAATCACCAAGAAACAACCAGTTTTCTTCAGCAGGGATTTGCAAGTTGTATAACCAAGAAACGAAATTATCTCTCTCCACACCCTGACAAGGCCCATATACACACACAAGCGTCCAAGCTTCATTATTATGCATAGAAGAGAATTTAATTATTATGCCATATTTTTCAGTTTGAACTAGAACTCCTGAGAAAATCGCTGAATTCCAAAGAACCAAAATACCCCCTGATGCACCTACTGAAGGAGCACAGGCAAAGCAATCAAACCTCTTGGGACAAAATTTTCGAATAGTTCGCCAATCAAAATTCTCACACTTTGTTTCTTGCAAACAGATGATATCACATTCACCTTCTTCAATTTTTGATCTTACTTGCCTTTGTCTATTATCGACATTAATTCCTCTAACATTCCAACAAAGAATTCGCCACTTTCTCTTATGGAATGTACTCATAGATAATCACCATAAAATAAGCAACAGATAATAACTGACATATAATATCAGTCAAAAGCAACCACCAGCACATAAACCATGTCTCATCAGAAGTATCACCCACTCCACCCATGACTGACATAAGTACAACCATGAGAATACAAATAGGAACACAAAAGCTTGCCAGAACCAGTTTGAGAATACCCCACATCACTCCAAACATAAATTCACACACATCCTGATACTGATGCACACACCACCAGGCCCCAAAAGCTCCCTCATAAACCCTGCTGGTTGTACTAATCATGATTCTCTTCAGGCTTGGTCTTCTTCCTGGCCACAGCCTCAAATATAATTGTGCCATTGAATATAAAAGTGTGATCATGCACTAAATCTCTAGCTGACATCCTTACTCTCAAGGCGGTAAAGCCTATAGTGAGAGACCGGGCTCTGATACCAATTGAAAGGACACGGATGCCACCTAGAGAGAGATGGGGGTGAATACGTGGTTTAATTTTTTTTACGAATATGGCTTAACAAATGCGGAATAAAACTAGCATTTAATTTGTCAAGCACAAAACCTATATAAATAGAGTTCACCTATGTGCACCAACAACCTATGCTAAGCAATACAAGCAACTATGTGATAGCAAGATATAAAACTTCAAGCACGAAGGATATCACAAAGTAAAGTGCATAAGTAAAGAGCTCGGGTATAGGAATAACCGAGGTGACGCGGAGACAACGATATATCCCGAAATTCACACTCTTGCGAGTGGTATTCTCCGTTGGAGCGGTGTGGAGGACAAGCCACTCCAAAAGGCACGAAGGCCTCACCGTATTCTCCTCGAGAATTTCCAGCAAAAGGGATGTCCTCGATCCACTATGGAACCTTAAGCTTGAGGGTGGTCACCGAACCCGCACAAAGCTTGGGGCTATCTCCACAACTTAATTGGAGGCTCCCAATATATCGCCACAAAGGCCTTGCACTTGAGGAATCTCCACAACTTAATTGGAGACCCCAAGAACACCACTAAGCCACAAAGCTACAAACTTGATGCAATCTCCATAACTTAATTGGAGACCCCAAGAACCCCACAAAGACTACTAAGCCATCTAGGGTTCCAAGAACCCAAGAGTAAGAACCTTCTCAATCTCACTTCCACGAATCACCGTGGAGAACTCAAACCGATGCACCAAATGCAATGGCAAGAACACCACACAGATGCTCAAATCCTTCTCTCTCAAATTCCAACAAAGCTACAAAGATTCAAATGGGCGAAGTATAGTTTAGGGGAATGATGGCGACGTCTCCACCTCCACCTCCGGCGACTAAACCCTAGCCACCATTGCCAGTGATCTCTCCGATCTCTGGTCCTCTTCTCCACATTTTTTTTCTTGCATCTCTTTTCCCCGCCTTTCTGCCTTTTTCTTTTGTGGTTTCTAGGGCTGGATCTGATGGGATCTTCCCCGATGGAGTCTTGGAAGGTCTCATTTCGCAGGGTACAAGATCTGGATCTTGTGAACTTCCGCCCTAAGGAAGGTGAACTTCTTGTTTCGGGTTGTCATTCTCGTTCTCTGCTGGCTCTTGTGGATTCTTCTGGCGCATTTGTGGCATCTAGATATCTGTATGAAGGGGAGGTGATTCAGAAAGGTTCCTATATCACTTTTCCTCAACATGTGATCAAGGTTCGAGATAGGGCTGCCCCTATGAAGGCAAAGGTATGTGATGCCTCAAATGGATCTACACTTTCTTCCGAGAAGTATGCTGGGGTTGTAGATCCTGTAAGTTTTGAAGCTAAATCTAGGGCCAACCTAGTTGTTAATGCTCTGATCGCTAGAGGGACTAGTGCCACCGATGGGTTGTCTAAATTTTGGAAAATCACCTATTCCACGATTAAAGATCTTGATCGTGGCCGTATGAAATCCTATGATGGCATGTTGGAGCTGACTGAGAAAGATCAATGGTTGCGTCTGAAAAATGCGCGAGGCGTACAGATTGGTTGTCGTTCATTGCAGAAAGGAGATCAATTCAGTATTGGTGCTAAATTAATTTTTCCCATCCACGTTGTTCGTATTGGTATTTCAATTACATCTGATTTGCCTTCTGCACGTACTTGCATGGATCATGCAGTTTCGACACCTGTCTTAATGGCGGATAAAGTTCCAACGTCTTCAGTTGAGGTTCTGGACACAGCCCCTGTGGAGGTTTTGGCTCCTGACCCTGAACCATCTATTGATTTGCCCTCTCAACCAACTCTGAATCTGAGTTTGTCGCATGGGAGAAATTTCTCAAAGGATGTTCAGCATAAGTTTGGCTTGTCAGTTCATCCGTCAGAACGTTCTGGTCATTTTCTCATGGTCGTTTCCTTTGGAAGAGCTTCCTTTCGTCTAAATGAAGAAACAGTTGCTGCTGCTCTTGAGTCAATTGTTGGTGGAAGTGTCTCTAAGATGAAAATTTCCATTATTAGGGATCGGGTGTTCTCCTTTTGTGTTTCTAGCAAACACGTTGGCTTTCATATTCTGAAATTAAGTATGTATAGATGCTCTCAATTCAAGTGTTTTTTCCATCTATGGGGTCGTGGTGGTCCTAATTGGGGGAGAGAATTTAATCTCTGGCAGAGTGAATGTAGTTCTGAATGGACAATTGTTAGCCCAGGGAAGAAAAGAGCACAAATGGCTATGAAGGCTATGGACAATATGGTGCCTCCACCCATCGTGAGAAATAGGTGGTCAGAAGGGAAGAAACTGAACTTTGTTGAATCCCTTAGCTATCCTGCTTGTAAAGGGTACAAGGATCCTGTTGCTGCATTCTATGAATCTACTCTTCCTGCACTTAACCAATTGCAATCTGAATCTGTTCAAATACAGCAGGCAGTCAAGATAAGTTCTCAGCAAGTTCCATGTTCCCCTTCTTCAGTTTAAATTATTGAGATAATTACTGAACGGGCAGGGTTATCCAAGGGCAAGGAAAAGGTTATTGAGGAAGCTTCTCCACCTAAAGAAACCATGTTTGAGCAGCCCAGAAGTCTTGATGGGCTTGAAGAGGTGGTCGATGACATAGCTTACAGATTTTGGGAGTGTGGTCGCTGCCTCTCCATGGGCCATGACTCTAAGTCTTGCACCAAACGGATCCGGTGTAGATCCTGTTTCAGATATGGCCATTTTAGGAAAAACTGCTTCGACTGGTTAAAGCAAAAAAATAAATGCTGGGTGCCCAAAGTCGGTTTGTCTCCCAGATATCCCCTGACACAGGTGATAACCCACAAGTATAGGGGATCGCAACAGTCTTCGAGGGAAGTAAAACCCAAATTTATTGATTCGACACAAGGGGAGACAAAGAATACTTATAAGCCTTAACAACTGAGTTGTCAATTCAGTTGCACCTGGAAAAACACTAGTAACAGGGGTGATGTGAAAGCAACAGTAATATGAGAGCAATAGTAACAGTAACACAACAGCAGTACCAGTAACACAGAGGCAATGGCACCAGAAAATAGTTGATACTACTTCTAATGGCATATAGGACCGAGTGAGTATTTGATGATGAAAGATGGACCGGGGTTCCCAGCTATCTACACTAGTGGTAACTCTCCAATAACAAGTGTTGGGTGAACAAATTACAGTTGGGCAATTGACATAATTATTATAGCATTAAGATAGAACATCCAGTTTATTAATCATGTAGGCATGTTCTCCATATATAGTCATACGTGCTCGCAATGAGAAACTTGCATAACATCTTTTGTCCTACCAGCCGGTGGCAGCTGGGCCTCAAGGGAATCTACTGGTAATTAAGGTACTCCTTTTAATAGAGCACCGGAGCAAAGCATTAACGCTTGGTGAAAACATGTGATCCTCGTATCTAAGCCATCCCCTCCAGTTATCCCAGTTGTTGTCACTCGGGGGCCTCGGGTTCCGGACATAGACATGTGCAAACAACTTGTAGATACAATCTAAGCAATAATTATAGAGCTTAAATCTAAGATCATGCCACTCGTGCACTAGTGACAAGCATTAAACACAACAAGATTGCAGCAACAATAACTTCACAAACTTTATAGAAAGATTGATCATTATGTAACAATTCATCGGATCCCAACAAACACAACACCGATTACATCAGATGGATCTCAATCATGTAAGGCAGCTCATGAGATCATTGTATTGAAGTACATGGGAGAGAGTACCAACTAGCTACTGCTAGAACCCGTAGTCAATGGGGGAACTACTCACGGAGCATGATGGAGGCGGTGGCGTCGATGGAGAAGGCTCCGGGGGTCGATCCCCTTCCCGGCAGGGTGCCGAAACAGGAACTTCTGACCCCCGAAACTAGGTTTCGTGATGGCGGCGGCGCTCCGGGAGTCTTTATGGAGTATGATAGATCTCCCTCGGGTTTTCGCATCGTGGGGGAACAAATAGGCAAAGGGGCGATGTCGGTGGAGTCCCGAGGTGGGCTCCCCACACGCCGGCGCGCCTGTGGGCCCGGCCGCGCGGCTGCATGGGGAGGAGGCCGTGGGCCTCCCCCGGGGTGTCCCTCAGAAAAATAGGAGGTTTGGCTTTTGTTTCGTCGAATTCCGAGAATATTGCCCGAACAGCTTTCCTGGAACCAAACACAGCAAAAAACAGGAACTGGCACCGTGGCATCTTGTTAATAGGTTAGTCCCAGAAAATGTATAATAATGATATATAATGCATATAAAACATGTGACAATGATACATAAAACAAGCATGAAACATCAGAAATTATAGATACGTTGAAGACGTATCAAGCATCCCCAAGCTTAGTTCCTACTCGTCCTCGAGTAGGTAAACGATAAAAAGAAAATAATTTCTGAAGTGACATGCTACCAACATAATCTTGATCAATACTATTGTAAGGCATATGAGATGAATGAAGTGACTCAAAGCAATGGTCTATAGTTTGCTAACAAAAAGATAATGACTAAACAACTGAATCATATAGCAAAAACTTTTCATGAATAGTACTTTTAAGACAAGCATCAAAAAGTCTTGCATAAGAGTTAACTCATAAAGCAATAGATTTTTAATAAAAGGTTTTGAAGCAACACAAAGGAAGATTTAAGTTTCAGCAATTGCCTTCAACTTTCAACATGCATATCTCATGGATAATTGTCAACACAAAGTAATATAATAAGTGCAATAAGCAAGCATGTAAGAATCAATGCACACAGTTGACACAAGTGTTTGCTTCTAAGATACAAAGAAGTAGGTAAACTGACTCAACATAAAGTAAAAGAAAGGCCCTTCGCAGAGGGAAGCAGGGATTAAATCATGTGCTAGAGCTTTTCATTGAAATCATAAAGAGAGCATAAAAATAAAGTTTTGAGTGGTGTTTGTTGTTGTCAACGAATGGTAGTGGGCACTCTAACCCCCTTGTCAAACAAACTTTCAAAGAGCGGCTCCCATGAAGGACGTTATCTCTACTAGCAAGGTAGATCACCCCCTTCTCTTTTGTTTACACATGTATTTTAGTTTTATTTATAGATGACACTCCTCCCAACCTTTTGCTTTCACAAGCCATGGCTAACCGAATCCTCGGGTGCCTTCCAACATTTTACATACCATGGAGGAGTGTCTATTGCAAAATTAAGTTGCTTACTGATAAATCATGGCAAAACATGTGAAGAGAATTATTAATGAAAGTTAATTAATTGGGATTGGGCACCCCGTTGCCAGATCTTTTTGCAAAATTATTGGATAAGCGGATGTATATGCCACTAGTCCATTGGTGAAAGTCTGCCCAACAAGATTGAAAGATAAAACACCACATACTTCCTCATGAGTTATAAAACATTGACACAAATAAGGAGTAATAAAATTTTGAATTATTTAAAGGTAGCACATGAAGTATTTACTTGAAATGGCAGAAAAATACCACATAGTAGGTAGTTATGGTGGACACAAATGGCATAGGTTTTGGCTCAAGGTTTTGGATGCACGAGAAGCATTCCCTCTCGGTACAAGGCTTTGGCTAGCAAGGTTGTTTGAAGCAAACACAAGTATAAACCGGTACAACAAAACTTACATAAGAACATATTGCAAGCATTATAAGACTCTACACTGTCTTCCTTGTTGCTCAAACACTTTTACCAGAAAATATCTAGACCTTAGAGGGACCAATCATGCAAACCAAATTTCAACAAGCTCTACGGTAGTTCTCCACTAATAGGTTTAAACTACACGATGCAAGAGCTTAAACATGATCTACTTGAGAGCTCAAAACAATTGCCAAATATCAAATTATTCAAGACAATATACCAACTACCACATGAAGCATTTTCTGTTTCCAACCAAATAGCAATAAGTGCAGCGGCTTTCGACTTTTGCCATGAACATGAAAAATAAAACGAAGAACACCAAGTGTTCAAATGAAAAAGCGGAGCGTGTCTCTCTCCCACACAAGCATGTTAGGATCCGATTTATTCAGAGAATGAAAATAACAAAACGAAAATAAAAGCACACGGACGCTCCAAATAAAGCACATAAGATGTGACGGAATTAAAATATAGTTTCACTAGAGGTGACCTGATAAGTTATTGATGAAGAAGGGGTTGCCTTGGGCATCCCCAAGCTTAGACGCTTGAGTATTCTCGAAATATGCAGGGATGAACCACGGGGGCATCCCAAGATTGGACTTTTCACTCTCTTGATCGTATTATATCATCCTCCTCTCTAGATCCTTGAAAACTTCCTTCACACCAAACTCAAAGCAATCTCATTAGAGGGTTAGTGCATAATCAAAAATTCACATGTTCATCAAGGACACAATCATTTCCAACACTTCTGGACATTACCCAAGGTTACTGAAATTTAATGGAGCAATGAAACCCACTCAAACACAGTAAAAGAGGCAATGCGAAATAAAAGGCAGAATCTGTCAAAACGAAACGGTCCGTAAAGACGATTTTTTTCGAGGCACTTAACATGCTCGGATGGAAAAGCTCCAGTTGAATGAAAGTTGCGTACATATCCGAGGATTACTCATGAATTTTTCAGGATTTTTAGATTTTTCTACGAGAGAGAAAAACTCAAAACCGTGACGACTAAAAATCCGTTTCACGCAGAAATCCAAATCTAGTATCAACTTTCTATCAAAGACTTTACTTGGCACAACAATGCAAGAAAATAAAGATACAAATGTATTGCTACAGTAGTAACAAGCACCTTGACTCAAATATAAAACAAAAATTGCAGAAATAAAACAATGGGTTGTCTCCCAAGAGCGCTTTTCTTTAAAGCCTTTTAGCTAGGCATGATAATTTTCATGATGCTCTTATAAAGATGAGAGTTGAATATAAGAGAGCATCAAAAAGCAAATGCCAAACACATTTAAGTCTAACCCACTTCCTATGCATAGGAATCTTGTACACAAATAAATTCATGAAGAACAAAGTGACAAGCATAGGAAGATAAAACACGAGTAATTTCAAAATTTTCAGCATGTAGAGAGGTGTTTTAGTACCATGAAAATTTCTACAACCATATTTTCCTCTCTCATAATAATTTTCAGTAGCATCATGAACAAACCCAACAATATAACTATCACATACAGCATGCTTTTCATGATCTATAAACACATAATTTTTATGAAGCTCAAAAATAGTGGGATCAAAACTTTCGAACCCACTTTTTAAAAATCTATAACAAGATGATTGATCATTCTCAAGGGATATGGGACTCCTAGATAAAGTCAAGACCTCTTCAATCCCATTTTCATTAGTAGTACAATTAATATTATCAAGTAACATAGGACCATCGTCTAGAGCTTTATCATAAACATTAGCTAAGCAAAACTCTTTAGTACATGCATTTCGATATCAGGCACAAACAAAGCATTATCATAAGATTTATCAAAATAGCACGGATTATCATAGATAACAGTAGCATAATTATTCTCACAAGTTTTACTCATAGGGAATATTTCAAGAGAATCCACAGGAACATAACATTCATCCTCCTTTGGTAAGCATGGAGGACAATCAAATAGTCTAAGAGAGAAAGAGTTACTCTCATTAGTAGGTTGGCATGGCCGGGTAGCTAATCCATTCTTCCTCCTTTTGTTCATCACTCTCCTCCTCTTTTTCATCCAATGAGCTTTCAGGTTCATCAATTTCTTCTTTCACAGGTTCCTGCAAATTGTGAGTGCATTCTTGTGCATGAATGAGTCTCTCTTTATAATCAATGATATAACGATTATTGCTGTAATGTTCTATGCAATAATCAAGGATAGAAGAGACATAATCTTTAAGGTTCTTACAAACAATACAAGTTTCATAATTTTTAGCCATGAAGGATTCTATCTCAGAGGCTCCCATAAATAAAACAAATTGTTCTACTTCTTCGAACCCAAGATGAATATAGTTATTCCAATGATAGTTCACAATTAAAACTTCTTCACTAAAGCCACATTGGAATTTAAGATGTTTAGTATCCTGTTTAGAGCAACAGTTTATATCATGGCGTTTAAGTAAGATTTTAGCAATTGTATTCAACTTTTCTAACACAACACTCATGACTTTACCCTTTCTTGATTCTCTATAATTCATATATAATTCTATAAGCTTCATACAGGTTGTGGGTTCTTCCATAACAAAATTTTCTAATTTTTCGGTTTTTCAAATTTTTATGGATTTTCGGGTATATAAGAAAAATAAAACAAGATAAAAAAAACTAGACAAAAGTAAACTAAGCAAAATAATACTAGACAGAAATAAACTAAGCACAAATAAACTAGACAAAAGTAAACTAAGCAAAACAAAATAAAATAAAAACAGAGAGAGATGTAGAGTGTACTCCCCAGGTGAACTTATGAGTAGAGCTATGCTCCCCGGCAACGGCGCCAGAAAATAGCTGTTGCCGTGGGAGTTAGCAATCTCTGTGGTGTAACTTTTTTCTTCAGCTCCCCGGCAACGGCGCCAGAAAATAGTCTTGATAACCCACATGTATAGGGGATTGCAACGGTCTTTGAGGGAAGTAAAACCCAAATTTATTGATTCGACACAAGGGGAGACAAAGAATACTTATAAGCCTTAACAACTGAGTTGTCAATTCAGCTGCACCTGGAAAAGCACTAGTAACAGGGTGATGTGAAAGCAACAGTAATATGAGAGCAATAGTAACAGTAACACAGCAGCAGTAGTAGTAACACAGAGGCAATGGCACCAGAAAATAGTTGATACAACCACTACAAGGATTCGGGTCTATTGCAAAAAAAATGTTTGTCGCAATACATGCCGAATTGTGGCAATACGTACATATTGCCACAAAATGAAATTCGTTGGCAGCCGTTGCAATTAATCGCATGGTAATAGGTTATTGCCACAAAATTACAATCGTTGCAATAAAATGTGCTATTGCAACAACCATGTGAGAAGTCACCACGCTTTGCCCCGTGGCCACATGCATTTGATGCCACAATTTGGTTTGTGGAGATATCTTACTGCAACATCCAATTAATTGTGGCAACTACAAGCTCGTGGCAATAGATTTTTGTGGCAATAATAACCTATGGCAACAACGCTTGTTTCGTGGCACATACTCTTCCGTGGCAATAGTCAATCGTGGCAAGAAACTATGGCAACAATCCTTATTTTTATGGCATTAGTCATTTTGCCACAAAGCACTATGCTCATGGCAACAAACATTCCAGCGGCAAAATGTTTGTAGTGAGAAGGTACACAGAATCACTTTATTTCAATAATACTTGATAGATCACTTGCCAAACAACAAAACTACATCAATTTCAGCATAGCCACTGGCAACAATGCACACATCAGAAATGCCCACTATTTCTGTTAGCAAGTTAGCAACACACAATATCTCAGCATTTATTTGCTGAATTCCACACATCAACACATAAAGTTGTTCATTTGTGATCTTCTGATCATCATTCTTCATGGAGTGGGTAACATTCTTCTCCTTCCTTGCTATCACTTTCACATAATCTTCATAGGAAGCCTCCCACTTGTAGAATCGCTCGGGACATCAAGAATTATGATGCCACATCAAACCAAATTTATACCTAGAAGCAACAATGAAATGCATTTAGTGCGTCAAATTAACATGAATGTCAAAAGGAAAAGGATAAGATAATTTATTCTCTCACAAGAACAAACACTACAATGGCAGCATGAAAAGATAACAAGTTGAAACATTAAGCATAGAAAGACTGGATAGTGCTTCTTGAATACTTAAACTGAATCTTATTAGCAGAGCGATGAGAACATGCTTATCCCCAAGTGCAGTCATACAAAAGAAACACAAACTGAGCTAGCAAAATATGTGTGGGCAAAAACATATATGCATACATCAATCGGACCAAGATAAGGGAACGACCTATCAAAAATATGGAATATGCATTTTGCATGATGCCATATAAATACCCCAGAAAGAAATCATGTTCATCTAAAAAATATCATGTTGCATTTACACAGTAAGCAAACAGCTAGAATTCACGTGTCTGTGATATAGCATTATAGAATGGTCAATGACATCATTATAGAGTTTAAACTATTTTAAGCCACACACACAAGTACTTAATTAACATGTCACTTGAAATTCTCATGGGTTGCTACGAGCTGATCCAAAAATTATGAATTTAAATCTTGTCACAAGTGTGATGATAGTTATAGCTTTTACTAACTTTTAGTTGTACAAGTATTACAGAAAGATACATGCTTCTCGTGATAACTACAAGTTCTAGTTAAGAGTCATTTTCAAACGTTGCATCGAAGAAGCGAGTTTTGGACTTGATATAACTTGCCAAAAGGGATGATTTTATACCGACCTCGTTATTTTTGCGACCGATGGGCACCCGCTTCTGGCTTCTTGATGTGCCATCTCGTGCTACCGCCACCTGCGCTGTTATCTCTGCCTACAACACCATCACACATCTTGTATGTCATAACACAAGTAACTCAAGGTCGATAACATTACATAAATCATGGTATATTGATTGACTGTAGTTTACATCTAAGGAAATAGTCAAGAAGTATGATTGGCAGGGTGAAAGGACACGGATGTCGCCTAGAGGGGGGGGGTGAATAGGCGATTTAAAAACTTTTACGAGATGGGCTTAACAAATGCGGAATAAAACTAGCGTTTACTTTGTCAAACCCAAAGCCTATATACTATTGTTCACCTATGTGCACCAACAACTTATTCTAAACAATGGTTCACCTATGTGCACCAACAACTTATGCTAAGCAATACAAGCAAGTATGTGATAGCAAGATATATATAACTTCAAGCACGATGGCTATCACAAGATAAAGTGCATAAGTAAAGAGCTCGGGTATAGAGATAACCGAGGCACGCGGGAGACGATGATTTATCCCGGAGTTCACACTCTTGCGAGTGCTAATCTCCGGTGGAGAGGTGCGGTTGCTTAGTGCTCCCGAACGCCACAAGAGGCTCACCTTGAGGTGTGGTTGCTCGATGCACACCAACGCCACAAAGGCCTCACCTCAAGATGCGGTACTCACACCACACACCGAACGCCACGAAGGCGCCTCACCTAAATCTCCGGTGACCCTCGCCACAAAGGCCTAGGTCACGGTTCCACTAAGGGATTTCCTTCGAAGCGGAAACCGGGCCTTACACAAAGCTTGGGGCACGCATCCACAACTTAATTGGAGGCTCCCAAGAAATCGCCACAAAGGCCTCAAATCCGTCTAGGGTTCAAGAACCCAAGAGTAACAACTTTCTTGCTTTCACCTCCACGAATCACCGTGGAGAACTCAAACCGATGCACCAAATGCAATGGCAAGAACACCACAAAGATGTCCAAATCCTCCACTCTCAAATTCCAACAAAGCTACTAAAGCTATTGGGGGAATAAGAGAGGAAGAACAATATAAGAAGATGAACACAAAATTTCTCTCCAAGATCTAGATCTAGAGATTCCCTCACAAAGAGGGGAATTTGATTGGTGCAAATATAGATCTAGACCACCTCTCTCTTTTCCTCAAATTTGAGCAAGAATAATGGAGGGATTGGGGGAGAGGAGGAGCTCTCAAGATGCAACAATGGTGGAGAGCCAAAGGTTGAAGAAGAAGTGCCAAGTGAGTGAGAGAGAGAGAGGAAATAAGGCTTAAATAAGGAGACCCCAAAATCTACCCGTTGGGGCTGGCCAGTCGACTTGGGGCCGGTAGTACCGGCCAGCAAGGGGCGGTACTACCGCCCGTGTGTGCTGAGCGCGCGGAGGGGGAGCGGTACCTCCGGCCGTGGCTGAGCGTTACCTCCGGCCGGGCCGGAGCGGTACCACCGGCCGCGGTACCGGCCGCATGTCCCAATACCCTGGAAACATACTGTGAGGCATGGCCTATTTCCGGTACCACGGGCGGTACCTCGGGCGGTACTACCGCTCGTGCACGGGCGGTACTACCGCTCGTGCACGGGCGGTACTACCGCTCGTGCTCGGGCGGTACTACCGCTCAGCCCAAACTCCTCTTTTTGGGCAAACTTAGAGAAAGCATAACTTGAGTATCCGGACTCCGATTTTGATGATCTTGGACTCGTTTCGAAGCTAGTAACAAGCTCTACAAGATCATGCAGGGAACCATCATAGTCCAGCAAAGGAGTATAGAAACAAATTATGAAAGGTTTGACCTATCTAAGAAATACATACCGGTAAAACCTCCAACCTCGAAAATGCAACAAGTTGCCCAAACAAAAACCATTCTTGATGAACTAGAGCTTGTCATGAGAATAATCACAAGCTCTAAAACATCACATGGATAAGATCCAAATAACAACCAAGAAAGATGATGCAAGGATGCAAAGGTTTGAGCTCTCCGAAGGATACGATCAAGTTACTCACTCGAGAGCCCCCTTGATAGTACGGCAACTAAACTATAAACCGGTCTCCAACTACACCATGAGACCGGTGAGAAAGAAACCCTATCAAGAGCAAACCTTAACCTTGCGCATTCCACTTGAGCTTGATGATGACGGTCTTGACCGCAACAAGATGGAACGCCTTTCTTGATTGTGCTTGCTTGATGAAGTCACGCGAAATGCTCCCCCATACTCCACTATGGGAGAGCTACTTCTTCGAGTGCATCTTCACATATCCATGAACACCATATGGATGGCAAGCTTCAAGCATATGATCTCTTCGAGTTGGCTCATCTTGAACTTGCACTTCATTTCTTCATTCTTCATCATGTTGATGTCTTGAGATAACTTGAGGGCTCACTTCATCTTCATCTTCAAGACATACTTGACACTTGATATCCTTCATCAATTTCTTCTTATTGCAACCTTGAAGCCAACATATGGTTCAAGAATTGCCTATGGACAACTCCTACAAATATAACTCAATGCAAACATTAGTCCATAGGGATTGTCATTAATTACCAAAACCACACATGGGGGCTCCATGCACTTTCAATCTCCCCCATTTTGGTAATTGATGACAATCTCTTTGAGAGGGTTTATATAAGGAATTTAACAAATAAGTTGAATATATAGAGCAAACTCCCCCATAATATATGCATGTGTGAATGATCTTGACTTTCATTGCATATATTGGCATTCAAAGCCTAGTGGAGTTTCCTCTAAATATTCAACTATGCAAAGCAACAAGATGCAATGCAATAAAGGCACATGCTTAAGCACAAAGCAAAGACTTAACCAAATTCCCTTAAACCCTCCAAACTTCTCCCCCATTGGTACCAATTGCCGAAATGGGTGAAAAATTTAGAAGGCCAATATAGTGAGAGTTCCTCCATAGCATGTGCATTTCTCATAATTTGGGTGGAATCAAATGCACATATCCAATGACGAATATTCGGAAGGAATCACACTATAGATAGGATCAAAGATTGCAAAAAGATAACAAAGTCTAGAAGCTTCAACAAATGAAGCAAGCAACCAAATGAACCACAAAGAGGATACCAAAAGAAAGATAGATATTATGATAAGATCAAGAAGATTGCTCTAAATAATATGAGGAAGCTCCCCAAGGTTTGTGCACAAAACTAGACAATTTGCATTGGAGTATAAAGTGCACAAACATGGAATCATCACTCCCATAATATCATTCAAAAACACAAGATACCAAGTGAATCAAACTCTAATGATCACCACAAGATAGTGTTCTAAATCAAATGAGGAAGCTCCCCAAGGTACATGCATAAAATAAAATGTTGCATTTGAATACAATATGCATAACATGGAATCCTCACTCCCTCATTTAAAACACAAACATTTGTAATAGATCATAGATAGAAAAGTAAGCTAAACACTTGCAACAAACAGATAGTTGAGCAACAAGTAAGAGGCACCATAATAAAAAGGCTCAACCAAGAGGATATGTGAAAGGCATGATAAAACATATTATAAGACTATTACAAGGATGAGCAAAAAGCATCATCATAGTCTTCAAAGAATTATATTGCTTAGCATGACCAATCAACACGCAATAATAAATAAGATATCAAAAGGAGATGTATCATCTCTTATGTGTATAAGTTTCTCTAAGTGGGCAATATCACAAAGATATTTATCCACAAAGAAACATGCACACATAAAATAGATACGCAAGAAGAATAGTATGATATCCAAGACGAAGTCATGCAACATACCAATAAGAATTTTTGCTTAATAGCATGGCCAAAGGCTCAATTTTATTTTATTGTACATTCATGAACTTAAACCACAAACAACTAAAATACATCACAAATATCAACAAGGGATAGAAGATAGTTGGGATGCATTTGAGAAAGGCAACAAGTATCACAAACGGGGATACCAAAAGAAGTAATTAAATTTGCACTTTCATCTATATTGCACATGTGAGAGCCTTGAGGAATTGATATGCAACAAAATTGCTAGATAGGCATAGTTGGGATGGATGAATCATGAGCATGATTTAAAATACTTCCCAACAAATGCACTCATCTCAAATTACTCACATTCACAATAAAGAGGTTTCATTAAGACTTTTGCAAGAAGCACAACATTTGCAAATCAAGAGATTCATGCCAAGATGCAACCATAAGGTTGGATACAAGAAAAGTATGCATGAGAAGATACTTGTTACCAAGATAGCATTGGTGTGGATGTAGTAGATATGTGTTCGTTGATCATCCTAGCTTGCCGCACGTTACCATTGAGTCACCACTTCTTTCCAAGAGTGAGACAAGCATTCAATGCATATCCATTGTACCTAACACAAAGGTAAGTACAAAATGGTCCCCAAACTAATTGGGTCCGAAGTAGTTAGACACACTACAACATATAGGACAAACTCCACAATTCTATGTGCATATAGATATGAAATTGAATTTCATGCACATCTTAGCCAAATTAGGATTTGATGGAGTTTACCCTATATATTGGATCAAAGAAAGTGACACATGCCATAAGATATACATATATTAAATATGCATGCACAATACTTTCAAGAACCAAAGGAAGATACAATTTGGACAAAACACCAAATAAACCAAGAGACAATGGTTGCCCAAATTATATCAAAGAATCAAATCAACACAAGATTGACTCCAAAGACTTATCTTATTATAAGAAGCTAATTAAACCTAAACACAAAGGAATGAGATAACCAACTCCCAAGAGAGCAAGGTTCAAACAAATAAACCAAACCCTCGAAACTTTTTATGATGGCACAAAGTACCAAAAAGAAAATTTTATGTCTCCCAAAACCAAATTTTTTGATAAAGATCAAGAGATGTTAAGCATTCTACTAATATAGAAGAGCTCCCCCAAGTTTGGTGCATTATCTAGGATTTTTTTATATTAATACAAAATGCACAAAACTAGGATCATCACGCTACCTATATCTTCTAACAATGCTAAGAAAGTTTGAATAGACAACTTAGATCCATAAGATGCAAGGAAGACACATGGGAGTCAAGGCACAACAAATTCATGGCAATAAATAAGGCAATCTAAACACAAGAGCCAATGTAGATATGATCAATAAATATCTACCTCATAATGATTACCAATTGTCCGAGGACAAGAGGTATTAGGAAATATTTCCCGGTGGTAGTTTGTAAGTATACATAAGATCATATTTACAACGAACAAAGCATATGGTAAAAGATAAGAGTTAACCATCATGCAAAGATAGTTTCTTGATAGCTTCATTTAGTCATACCAACATGCAAGGCAATTAATAGTATTCATACCAACATGCAAAGCAATTAATAGTATTCATACCAACATGCAAAGCAATTAATAGTATGACTTGAAGCACATGGTTTTCCAAAAATGTATTGAGGGACACATTGTGAAAAACCATGCCAAGAAAAACTTTCACAAATAAGATCCACAAAGATATTAGCAATGAAGCCATTTAAGCAAACTGGAGCTTGTTTGAGCAAACATGCCACATAGGAGAGAGATAATTTACGATATCAATTCTATGTGACACAACCTCAAATGTTCACATTTTCTAGGCTTGTAATATGCACAAAGCTTATTACTCCCCCATAATGTGATAAAGAATTTATTTTCACAAGAGGCAAATAAGATCCAAGTAGAGATATTAATGGACATTAGAATTTGAATTTCTCATGAAGATGACATACCACATAGCGACTAGATAATCTCGCAATATCAATTCTAAGTGATATTCCTCATGTACACACATTGTTTAGGATCATGAAATTCCCAAAGGAATATCACTCCCCCAAAATGGGATTGTCCATTAATCGCTCATAAGAGCCATATAAGATACAACAAGATGCAAAGAGGCTCCAACATTAACACAAATACATGGTGTGCAACCCAACATGCATAGACTTGATTTCTCAAGCAAAACTATTAGGAAGCACAACATATACAAACACATGTTAGGAACAAGACTAACACATGCAAAGGGGCGAGTAACTTTCAATATAAATGAGTTGAGAACATGTTACCGCAAGGAGGAACATTGGATATATGATAGTAGCAAGATAATCAAAAGACTTGGCTTGATATAATATAAATGATGAAGATCCCTTAATTCTTCATGATGTAGCCAAGTCTCCAATGCCCTCCAACAAGCACCTATTGATCAAGTTTTGGATTGTTGGTCCCCAACTAAGTTGGGTCCTAAGAGGTTAGTCACAATAGGCTTGGCAACCCAAATGGTTCTTTTCTTGACACCACTTTGAGCACCAACATATTTGGCAAACACATTGCCACCCTCATCCTTACGAAGAGAATAAACATCATCAATGGAGATAGAGTTGGATGAGGTACCAATAGTGCAAAAAGAGGAGATGTGGCCCTTATCACGGCATATGTAGCAAGTTCTTTTCTTCTCCTTCTTCTCACTAGATTTCTCCACAATGGGAGCATTGGCTTGATTATTCTTGGGAAGTGGAATTTCTTCAACTTGAGGTTGAATATGAGTTTGAGCTTGAGGCCGCTTCCCTTTTTGCTTCTTCTTCAAAGGGCAAGATCTAACATGGTGCCCTTCAATTTTGCACTTGAAGCAAACAATCTTGGCCGGGTCTTTGACTTGAACTTGGCCCTTCTTGTTGTTGTTGTTCTTGGACTTGTTCTTGTTGTTGGATTTGAATCCAAGTCCACTCTTGTCATTGGGGGATTGTTGCACACTTAACATCGTGTCAAGTTTGCATTTCCCTTCATGACTCTTTACCAAGTCGTTCTTCAAAGAATTGACTTGGGCCTTGAGCTCTTTGATTTCCTCTACATGGTTAGTAACGACACAAGTACTAGAGGAAGTAGAACCTTCATTGTTAGAGCAACAAGGCAAGGAAGATAATTCAAAACAAGATTTAGCAATACTATGAGTGGATGAATTACAAGGACTAGCACATGGCAATATAGCATTTTGAGTAGTAGTGCTAGTATCCACATGAGGCTCACAAGGTGTTGCCTTAGATATGATAGCCTCATGAGCTAACTTTAGCCTATCATGAGAGGCTAGAAGATCCTCATGGGAGCTAGAAAGCTTTCCATGATTTTCTTCCAATTTCCCATAATTGCAAGTTAGCAAATCAAATTGAGCCCTTAGCTCAACATTCTCCTTCAAGATAGATGCTTCACAAGAAGTAGAGTTAGTAGCACAAGCATCATCACAAGACATATCAAGAAGAGAGGGTAACATAGCATGCTCTTTTAAATATGAAGCTTGTAGTTGCTCATATGACTTGGTGAGGATAGAGTGTTCGCTCTCCAAGGCCTTGTGGGCCTTGTCTAGATCATCTAGATCCTTAACAAGTTTATCATGACCAACACCAACTTTGAACTTTTCATTTTTAAGCAATTTTAATTTAGCTTTAGCATGGTCTCTTTCTTTAGTGAGTTTAGCAAATATTTCATTTTGAGACACCTCAAGGGTTTGAAGTTGCTCCTCAAGAGAGGCTACAGTCTCTTGTTCTTCTTCAAGATCATTCTTTAAAGATGCTACATCATCGGCATACTCTCGTTCAAGAGCACCCTTTTTATCAATGGTGTTCTCATGCATCCAAATAAGTTTTTGGCTCTCAATAGCGGTAGTCAAGATTTCAAAGAAGTGAGAGCTAGCAATTTTATCTTTGTAAAGAACCTTGAATACACTCTCACCTTTATCGCGTAGAGAGACAACCCAATCCTCTTCTTCATATTCATCCTCATCCTTATCACCACGAGGCATATTAGGTTCCATGGTAGGAGGTACCGTGGAACCCTTGGCCATAAGGCATATATGAGGACCGTGAGATAAAGATGAGGAGTTACTTGAGGCTCCTTTTAAGATCTTGTCTTGACCAATAGAATCTTTGGTTTCCTCTACATTGTTAGACACACAACAACTAGAGGAAATAGAATCATTTTTATCATGGTCACAAGACAAATCAAGCACATCATTATGAGATTTATTCAAGCAACTTACACATGATATGCAAGGACTATCAACACAAGCATGTAAATCATTTCTAGTGCTAGATGTGTTTAAGTCCAAAGATGAAGCATTGCAATGAGATAGAGATGAAGAATCATCAATAGTAAGCTCAATATCAACATTGCAATTTTCATCACCACTCACCATATCATTACCTTGTGTCTTACCACACTTTGGTGAAGTGGATGAAGATGAGAACTCATCACGGCCGGAAGTGGAAGCAATACAATCATCCTCAATAATATTGGACACATCATATTTGTCTTTAAGCTTTGTCCATAATTCATGAGCGCTCCCAAAAGGCATGATTGAAGAAGTAACTACATTGCTCACAACAATGGAAAACACATGAGAAGCAAGAGCATCGAGACAAGAGTTTTTCTTCTCCTCATAGAGATAAATTTTGAGGATCCTTAGGAGAAGAAAAACCCATGCCAAGAAATCGCTCCATGTTCGGGGACATACGCCGTAAAATATTAAGCACATAAATTTTCCATAGATCATAATTTGTGCCATCAAATATAAACAAGTTATTGTGCATCTAATCCCCTAACCGACATCTTTACTCTCAAGGCGGTGAAGCCTAAGAATGAGAGACCTTGCTCTGATACCAATTGAAAGGACACGGATGTCGCCTAGAGGGGGGGGTGAATAGGCGATTTAAAAACTTTTACGAGATGGGCTTAACAAATGCGGAATAAAACTAGCGTTTACTTTGTCAAACCCAAAGCCTATATACTATTGTTCACCTATGTGCACCAACAACTTATTCTAAGCAATGGTTCACCTATGTGCACCAACAACTTATGCTAAGCAATACAAGCAAGTATGTGATAGCAAGATATATATAACTTCAAGCACGATGGCTATCACAAGGTAAAGTGCATAAGTAAAGAGCTAGGGTATAGAGATAACCGAGGCACGCGGGAGACGATGATTTATCCCGGAGTTCACACTCTTGCGAGTGCTAATCTCCGGTGGAGAGGTGCGGTTGCTTAGTGCTCCCGAACGCCACAAGAGGCTCACCTTGAGGTGTGGTTGCTCGATGCACACCAACGCCACAAAGGCCTCACCTCAAGATGCGGTACTCACACCACACACCGAACGCCACGAAGGCGCCTCACCTAAATCTCCGGTGACCCTCGCCACAAAGGCCTAGGTCACGGTTCCACTAAGGGATTTCCTTCGAGGCGGAAACCGGGCCTTACACAAAGCTTGGGGCACACATCCACAACTTAATTGGAGGCTCCCAAGAAATCGCCACAAAGGCCTCCAATCCGTCTAGGGTTCCAAGAACCCAAGAGTAACAACTTTCTTGCTTTCACCTCCACGAATCACCGTGGAGAACTCAAACCGATGCACCAAATGCAATGGCAAGAACACCACAAAGATGTCCAAATCCTCCACTCTCAAATTCCAACAAAGCTACTAAAGCTATTGGGGGAATAAGAGAGGAAGAACAATATAAGAAGAGGAACACAAAATTTCTCTCCAAGATCTAGATCTAGAGATTCCCTCACAAAGAGGGGAATTTGATTGGTGCAAATATAGATCTAGACCACCTCTCTCTTTTCCTCAAATTTGAGCAAGAATCATGGAGGGATTGGGGGAGAGGAGGAGCTCTCAAGATGCAACAATGGTGGAGAGCCAAAGGTTGAAGAAGAAGTGCCAAGTGAGTGAGAGAGAGAGAGAGGAAATAAGGCTTAAATAAGGAGACCCCAAAATCTACCCGTTGGGGCTGGCCAGTCGACTTGGGGCCGGTAGTACCGGCCAGCAAGGGGCGGTACTACCGCCCGTGTGTGCTGAGCGCGCGGAGGGGAGCGGTACCTCCGGCCGTGGCTGAGCGTTACCTCCGGCCGGGCCGGAGCGGTACCACCGGCCGCGGTACCGGCCGCATGTCCCAATACCACGGAAACATACCGTGAGGCATGGCCTATTTCCGGTACCACGGGCGGTACCTCGGGCGGTACTACCGCTCGTGCACGGGCGGTACTACCGCTCGTGCTCGGGCGGTACTACCGCTCAGCCCAAACTCCTCTTTTTGGGCAAACTTAGAGAAAGCATAACTTGAGTATCCGGACTCCGATTTTGATGATCTTGGACTCGTTTCGAAGCTAGTAACAAGCTCTACAAGATCATGCAGGGAACCATCATAGTCCAGCAAAGGAGTATAGAAACAAATGATGAAAGGTTTGACCTATCTAAGAAAGACATACCGGTAAAACCTCCAACCTCGAAAATGCAACAAGTTGCCCAAACAAAAACCATTCTTGATGAACTAGAGCTTGTCATGAGAATAATCACAAGCTCTAAAACATCACATGGATAAGATCCAAATAACAACCAAGAAAGATGATGCAAGGATGCAAAGGTTTGAGCTCTCCGAAGGATACGATCAAGTTACTCACTCGAGAGCCCCCTTGATAGTACATCAACTAAACTATAAACCGGTCTCCAACTACACCATGAGACCGGTGAGAAAGAAACCCTATCAAGAGCAAACCTTAACCTTGCGCATTCCACTTGAGCTTGATGATGACGGTCTTGACCGCAACAAGATGGAACGCCTTTCTTGATTGTGCTTGCTTGATGAAGTCATGCGAAATGCTCCCCCATACTCCACTATGGGAGAGCTACTTCTTCGGTGCATCTTCACATATCCATGAACACCATATGGATGGCAAGCTTCAAGCATATGATCTCTTCGAGTTGGCTCATCTTGAACTTGCACTTCATTTCTTCATTCTTCATCATGTTGATGTCTTGAGATAACTTGAGGGCTCACTTCATCTTCATCTTCAAGACATACTTGACACTTGATATCCTTCATCAATTTCTTCTTATTGCAACCTTGAAGCCAACATATGGTTCAAGAATTGCCTATGGACAACTCCTACAAATATAACTCAATGCAAACATTAGTCCATAGGGATTGTCATTAATTACCAAAACCACACATGGGGGCTCCATGCACTTTCAATCTCCCCCATTTTGGTAATTGATGACAATCTCTTTGAGAGGGTTTATATAAGGAATTTAAGTAACAAATAAGTTGAATATATAGAGCAAACTCCCCCATAATAGTAACAGTAACACAGCAGCAGTACCAGTAACACAGAGGCAATGGCACCAGAAAATAGTTGATACTACTTCTAATGGCATATAGGACCGAGTGAGTATTTGATGATGAAAGATGGACCGGGGTTCCCAGCTATCTACACTAGTGGTAACTCTCCAATAAAGTGTTGGGTGAACAAATTACAGTTGGGCAATTGACATAATTATTATAGCATTAAGACGGAACATCCAGTTTATTAATCATGTAGGCATGTTCTCCATATATAGTCATACGTGCTCGCAATGAGAAACTTGCATAACATCTTTTGTCCTACCAGTCGGTGGCAGCCGGGCCTCAAGGGAATCTACTGGTAATTAAGGTACTCCTTTTAATAGAGCACCGGAGCAAAGCATTAACACTTGGTGAAAACATGTGATCCTCATATCTAAGCCATCCCCTCCGAGTTATCCCGATTCTTCGTCACTCGGGGGCCTCGGGTTCCGGACATAGACATGTGCAAACAACTTGTAGATACAATCTAAGCAATAATTATAGAGCTTAAATCTAAGATCATGCCACTCGTGCACTAGTGACAAGCATTAAACACAACAAGATTGCAGCAACAATAACTTCACAAACTTTATAGAAAGACTGATCATAATGTAACAATTCATCGGATCCCAACAAACACAACACCGATTACATCAGATGAATCTCAATCATGTAAGGCAGCTCATGAGATCATTGTATTGAAGTACATGGGAGAGAGAGATTACCAACTAGCTACTGCTAGAACCCGTAGTCCATGGGGAACTACTCACAGAGCATGATGGAGGCGGTGGCGTCGATGGAGAAGGTTCCGGGGGTCGATCCCCGTCCCGGCAGGGTGCCGAAACAGGAACTTCTGACCCCCGAAACTAGGATTTCGCGATGGCGGCGACGCTCCGGGGTCTTTCTGGAGTATGATAGATCTCCCTCGGGTTTTCGCGTCGTGGGGGAACAAATAGGCAAAGGGGCGATGTCGGTGGAGTCCCGAGGTGGGCTCCCCACACGTCGGCGCGCCTGTGGGCCCGGCCGCGCGGCTGCGTGGGGAGGAGGCCGTGAGCCTCCCCCGGGCTTGCCCTTCTGGCTCCGTGTGTCCCTCGGAAAAATAGGAGGTTTGGCTTTTGTTTCGTCGAATTCTGAGAATATTGCCCGAACGGCTTTCCTGGAACCAAAAACAGCAGAAAACAGGAACTGGCACTGTGGCATCTTGTTAATAGGTTAGTCCCAGAAAATGTATAATAATGATATATAATGCATATAAAACATGTGACAATCATACATAAAACAAGCTTGAAACATCAGAAATTATAGATACGTATCAACATGTCCGTCCGCCGTCTCGACTCCTGCACCTGGCCACCAGGACACATTAATTGCAGAAACAGAGTCTTGCCCGCCTCCTCTGCCACCTCCAACAGATCTACCTCGTCGCAACACCATGGCCAACTTCGAGCTCAACCCTGCGCGTTGGGTTCCGCATGGTTTCCACATCATCGATGGAGGACCGACAAGATTGCCACGCTCCTTCTACAATGCCACTGTCGCCCGTGCGGTTACTCATGGTAACTATTGTGTCGCTCAACTCAATCCTCCTCCCCAGCAATAAGATGAGGTCTTTTGGAGGGATATTATTCGAGATTTCATAATCAACCATCATCAGCGTGCGGTAGAGAACATGCAACCGTGTTTGTTCGGTGTTGGCCTCTTTGAGCTGAGAAGCCCTGCTTCGGTTGCAGCTTTGGTGCAGCAGCAACCCTTTGAGATTGCTGATAATGTATTTGTGCGCTTCATTCATCATAACAATAGAAATAATCACCGAGCAGCACAAGGAGCTAGGAGGGGATGGATTATGGTCCTGGGGATTCCCTTTGACTACCGCAATGATTATGATATTTCTAATGAAGTGGCTGCCTTTGGGAAGTTTCATCATTGGCACCAGGATGATGTCTTCAAGGAAAGAACCATGATCTTTATCACCTTTGATTCACCAGCCTCTGTACCTAGGGATATTGTTTTTGGAAATTATGCAAACATTGGTGATCTGAAGGAAACATGGACAACTCCTTGCTATGTGATGGGTGCAGAGTTTGCTGATGTTCTCCTTGCTAATGAAGATCAGATGCCACCAGATGGAAACCCTCATCCTCTGCCTGGCAATCTGGTGGTTCCAAACAACATGGTGGTCCTGCCTCCTTTTCCCCAGCTTGGATGGAACAATGCTCCACTGCATGGGAAGCAAGTCCAGCATGGTCAGCCTGGGGATGATGCACAAATGCAGCAAGAGGAAGTGCCACAGGAGCAACCAGTGGAGGAAGTTGTTGATGATTCCATTGTGGTTGACTTATCAGTTGCAGAAGGAGCTGAAGCAGATATGGAAGAAGGAGAGGTAAATCAGCCAGTAATGGATGTTGCTGCTCTTCAGTAGATGGTTGGTCACAATCATATCTTGCATGTTGGGCTGGTGCACATTGGTCCTATGTTGCCTCCACACATGATCATAGAAAGGCTTATCAATTTGGCTCCCCCTCGCACTTTTTTCTCTGCAATTCCCAAGACACTTACCTGTCCTCCATTCAAGTCTTTCTTCCTATCTGAACAAGACCTGATCTTCAAAGGGTCTTTGTCCCTTTCTTTAGGGCTTGTGCATGATCAGGTGACTAGAAGACCTTTGGGTCTGGTGACAAGAAGGAGACATATTGCTATTCTGACTGACTATCAGGAGATATCTGACACTGCAAATGTTAATGATACAATACAAGACCTGGACCCACCAGTTTTTTGTGCCACTCCAATTCAGAGTATGTCTCAGAAGAAGAGGGGAGGCTTAGGAAGTTAGAGCCTCAGTGGTTGATACTGCATATAGAAGGAGCATAAGGAGTTGCACTAAAAGGGATGGACACAGGCCTGTGTCCATGTCTGACACTGTAGCTCGTCCCAAAAAGAAGGTGAAAGTTCAGAAGAAGAAGGCAGGGGAATAAGTGATTGCTGTGCCAGACATAGCTACTGAATCAGCTCAAGAGCCCCAACATCAACATTCTATTAATAATGCAGTACTGATCCCTCCTGAGACACCTGTGCACATAATGCAGAATGTTGGGATTGCTCTTGGTATTGATCCTGATATGCTGACAGAGGAGAAGCTTAAAGCTGATCCTAAGGGCAAGAAGAACAAGGATGTTCCAAATGATAGTTGAAGACAATGTGAAGCAGAGGAGTTGTTGCTCCCTATACATGATGGTCCCCGGTGTTGCTAGTTCTTTTGGATATGTATTAATAAGTGATCAGTGTGTGTGCTTTTGGTGTTCTTTATGGTGCAAGACTTGTCAGTTATTTCAGCCTGGGTTGTCTGTAATACTATTTTTAAGCTTTGACAGTTTCAGTGTTTGGGGCAGTGGAGTTGGTCTCCTTTGCTTGTTAGTCACATGGTACATTAATTTTTATAAATGTGTCTTGCACAAGTGAGAAAGTGGAGGATCTTATGTTGGAATGTCAGAGGCCTTAATTCTGATAATCATCAAAGGGCCTTAAGGTGTAAAATTGAGGAAAGCCAATGTTCTGTCATTTGTATACAAGAAACCAAATGTGATACTATCGATCATAAATTTATTAGAAAATTTTGCCCTAAGCGCTTTGACACATTTGCCTATTCCCCCTGAGTGGGTGCCTCTGGAGGGATTTTGGTAATATGGAATTCTTCTGTTTCCTCTGCTGATCTGGTGGAAATTCAGAGGTTTGCTGTGGTGGTAAAATTCACTTCTATCCATAATAATGAGAGCTGGAATTTAGTGTCAGTTTATGGGCCTTGTCAGGGAGTGATGAGAGATAATTTTGTTACCTGGCTGTATAATATCCAAATTCCAGTGGGGAGTAAGTGGTTGCTTCTGGGGGACTTTAATTTCATAAGATCAGAGGAAAATAGAAATAAACCTCGGGGGGATGTGAATGATATGTTCCTTTTTAATGAAATAATTGGACACTTGGGTTTGCTTGAGTTACCCTTAAAAGGCAGGAGATTCACATGGTCAAATATGCAAGCTCAACCCTTGTTGGAGCAGCTTGACTGGTTCTTCACTAGTGCTGAATGGATATCCTCTTATCCAAATACTACTGTCACGCCTCTTCCAATACAGCCTCAGATCATGTCCCTTGTGTAGTTAATATTGATACTGTTATCCCAAAGGCATCTATTTTTAGATTTGAAAGCTTTTGGGTGGACCAGCCAGGTTTCATGGACTGTGTGAAGAAAGCCTGGGATACTAGCTCTACTAAGAAGTACACCTCTGCTATAATTGCTGGAAAATTTAAGGCTTTAAGATATGCTTTGAAACATTGGCACATGAACCTGTCTCAGTTAAAGTTTTATATCCAGCACTGTAATAAAGCTATTCTGATCTTGGACAATTTAGAAGACCAAAGACCTCTTTTTGTCACAGAATTCAATTTCAGGAAAATTGTCAAATTACATTTGAGAAGCTTTTGCAAATAGAGTGCAATTATTGGAGAAAGAGATGTACTATCAGATGGGTAAAAGTTGGGGAAGATAATACCGAGTTTTTTCATGCAATGGCCACACAAAGAAATAGAAGAAACACGATATCAATGATTAAAGCATCTGATGGGAGGGTAGTTAATGATCATGCTGAAATTGCAGCTTTGCTTTGCTCTAGTTAAAAAGATAGAATGGGGAATTCTGGAGGAATAAATATGCAGTTTGATTTGCCCAGGTTAATCAATATAATACAAGGTCTAGAGGAGATTTCTCAGCCTTTTTTGTAAGAGGAAATTGAGCTAGTCCTCAAGCAAATGCCACCTGATAAGTCACCAGGGCCAGATGGTTTCACTGGTCTTTTTCTGAAAAGATGCTGGCCTATTATAAAGCAAGATTTCTTCAAGCTTGTGCAGGATTTTCATGAGGGTACACTGCAATTACAGAATATTAATGAATCCTTTATCACCCTTGTACCCAAAGTACATAGCCCTGAGAGTGTTAATGATTATAGGCCCATCTCCCTCATTAATGCTTGCTTAAAGTTCCTGACAAAATTGGTGGCCAATAGATTTCAACAAAGAATTCTTTCTTGTGTGCATAAGAATCAGTATGGGTTTATCAAAAGCAGAACTATACACGAATGTGTAGCTTGGACTTTTGAGTATTTGTACCAGTGTCATGCTTCTAAGAAACCCTTAGTGATCATGAAGCTTGATTTTGCAAAGGCATTTGATGCTATTGAGCATGAAGCAATTATTCAAGTGATGATGCATATGGGGTTTGACAGTAAAACTGTTCAGTGGGTCAAAGATATTCTTTCTTCTGGGACATCTAAATTTTTGTTAAATGGTGTGCCAGGAAAGCAATTCTCCTGTAAAAGGGGTGTGAGGCAAGGTGATCCTCTATCACCAATATTATATGTGCTGGGGTCTGAGCTATTGCAGATAGTTATAAATGATGCCCTTGCACAAGGTTTGTTGTCTCTACCTATTGAGGTGGGGGACCCCGATTTTCCAATAGTTCAATATGCAGATGATACCTTGCTCATCCTTCCAGCAGAGATGGATCAAGTGCTTGCTTTGAAGGAAATCTTACATAAATTCTCTATCTCTACTGGGCTGAGAGTTAATTATCACAAGTCTAGCATGGTTCCAACCAATGTGTGAGGAGAGGAAATGCAGCAGTTAGCCAATGCTTTTGGATGCCAAGTGGCCTCACTTCCCTTCACTTATTTGGGTCTGCCATTGGGTACAGCAAAACCAAAAATTCAACATTTGACTCCTATTGTCACCAGGTTGGAAAGAAAACTTACAAGTATTTCAAGCTTTTTATCTCAGGGGGCTAGATTACAGTTGGTGGACTCCGCTTTGTCATCCATGTCTACTTTCTTTTTATGCTCCATTCAAATTCCCCCTGGTATACTGAATCAGTTAAATAGAATTCTTAGACGGTGTCTTTCGAGGGACAACATTGACACTCCTAAGCAGTCTTTGGCAGCTTGGGAAATGCTATGCAAACCCAAGAGTAAGGGAGGAGTTGGCATTGTTATCTTTGAGAAGCATAATGAGGTTTTGCTGTTGAAATTTTTGGATAAGTTCTATAATAAGGCAGATACTCCATGGGTCAAGCTCATTTGGAGAACTTATTATCAGGCCACTGTCCCTCAGGCTGAGAATCTTTGTGGATCTTTTTGGTGGAAGGATGTTTGTAAGTTTTTGGACAAGTATAGACAGGTGGCAACAGTTTTGCCTGGTAAGGGAGATACTTTTATGTTCTGGTTGGACAGTTGGAAATTTGAGAACTCTACCACTCCTTTACATGAAAGGTATCCAAGAATTTTTTCTTATGCTTTGGATGAGAAGCTCACTGCCGAGGAGGTATATGCAGCAGCTGAGATTACTCAGCTTTTTCACTTGCCTCTGTCTTTGCAAGCATATGAGGAGTTGCAGGAGTTGAGTTCTAATATGAGGCAAAATCCATTGTCTGTGGAAAATGATTCTTGGACTTATGTTTGGGGAAGCACATATACTGCATCTAAGTATTATAAGCACATTCATGAGCACATCCAAGTCATTGGGATCTATAAATGGATATGGAAGTCGTCTTGCATTATGAAGCACAAGTTCTTTGCATGGCTTCTGATTAGTGATCGTCTAAACACTAGGGACATGCTGAAGAGATGACACTGGAAGGTTACAGAAGATACTCATTGTGAACTATGTTTTGCTAGAGCTTATGAGGACAAAATGCACTTGTTTTTTGAGTGTAACTTCAGTCAGAGGGTTTGGACATATCTGCAGATAGATTGGTTGCAGGGCAGAGATATTCAAACATCAGCTACAAGAGCAAGAGTGGGTTTTGCTAAACCTTTTTTCATGGAGGTTGTGATCCTTGCCTGTTGGAACATATGGAAGCAGAGAAACGACAAAATTTTCCAGTATCAGAGACCATCCTTTCAAGGATGGAAGAAGGGTTTTGTTCATGATATATCCATGCTTGTGCATAGGATTAAGCGGAAGCACTTCGATGAACTAGTTGCCTGGATAGGCAGTCTCATTTAGTTATTTCTCTTTTTAGCTCTTGTACAGTTAGGACTAACCCTTTGTTTTCTTTTTTGTACATTTTCCTAACTTGGTTTTAATAAATTACTGTGGGTTTTTTCCCCACAGTCTCAAGGTTAAAAAAAAAAACTCTTGGGGGAATAAGAGAGGAAGAACAAATAAGAGGAGGAACACCAAATTTCTGCAAGATCTAGATCTAGTGGATTCCCCTCACAAAGAGATGGATTTGATTGGTCAAGATGTAGATATATATCCCCTCTCTTTTCCCTCAAATAGGTGCAAGAATCATAGAGGTATTAGAGAGAGAAAGCTTCTTAAGGTCAACAATGGAGTAGGAGAGAGAGAGAGTGAAAGAAGCAACTGATTTTGGGAAATAAGAAGACTATTTATACCCCCACACAAAAATGACTGTTGCAGGAACTTTGGACCGGAGTCTCCGGTCTAGGAGAGAGAGAGAGAGAGTGAGTGAAAGAAGCAAATGATTTGGGAGGTCCGGAGACTTCACCGGAGTCTCCGGACTGGAAAACTCAAAAACTACTGAAACCAAAACTGCAACAACTTGAGTTTGGAAACTCCAAATGACATGAAACCAATTTTGTTGCAAAGAGGATCTCTCAACAAGTTTGGAAACCCTATACCCTAAAATATGAAAACACGTGGGGGAGATTTTTCTATGATTTTTAGAGTGAGACCTCTCAACACGGAGAATCGAGAAAAAACTCCAATATCGAAAACGCAATAAGTGATTCACGCGGAATCTGTTTTTCATGAACTAGATCTTGTCATGTGAATTAGCACAGGGCTCTACAACATCACATGGGTAAGATCGAAATAACAACCAATAAATATGGTGCAAGGATGCAAATGTTTGAGCTCTCCTCAAATGATACGACCGAGTTACTCATTCGAGAGACCTCTTGATAATACGACAACTAACCTATAAACCGTTCTCCCAACTAAACCACGAGACCGGTAAGAGAGAAATCCTACCAAGAGAAAACCTTAACCTTGCGCATTCCACTTGACTTACATGATGAAGATCTTGACCACGACAAGATGGAACGTCTTTCTTGATTGTGCTTGTTTGATGAAGTCTTGCTAATTTCTCCCCATAATCCACTAGGAGGAAGCTTCTTCTTCGGCGCATCTTCACATATCCATGAACACCATATGGATGGCAAGCTTCAGGCATATGATCTCTTCGAGTTGGCTCATCTTGAACTTGCACTTCATTCCTTCATTCTTCATCATGTTGATGTCTTGAAGTTAGACTTGAGGGCTCACTTCATCTTCATCTTCAAGACATACTTGACACTTGATATTCTTCATCAATTTCTTCTTATTGCAACCTTGAAGCCAACATGTGGTTCAAACATTGCCTATGGACAACTCCTACAAATATAACTCAATGCAAACATTGGTCCATAGGGATTGTCATCAATTACCAAACCACACATGGGGGCTCCATGCGCTTTCAATGGGGCCACAGACCGACCCCTCCTCGACGAGCAGGTGTTGAGGGCGACGACCTGCTAGTGCTCTCGATCGACTCCTCCGCATCCACCATGCGCCACCACTCCCAGGACTCCGCCGTCGCTAGGGTTGTAGAGGGAGAGGGGATTTCTTTGCAGGGAGAATTGATGGGGGCCAACTGTTGAGGGCGACAACCTGCCACAACTAAGTTTTACCTTGTACGTCGTGGCGAGAAATGATTCAAATTGGAGGGGTTTTCTGTCAATTATCCCACACGAAAGCTTGTTATGTTCGACAATTTTGTACTCCCTCCGTTCCATGAAACATGTCGGAGATTTTTCTAAATTTAGATGTACCAAGACACTACTAGCTAGATACATAAGATTTTACAAATCTCACACATGTTTGACGGGAGTATGACTTTGCTCTTGATGGACAAGGTTTTGTACCGGAGGAGTACACCCAAAAAGGTTTTGTACGAAAATGCACATGGTGCACAAGGTTTTGCATGAATTGCGCAATTACCTCGAGAAATTTATTGGCCAACATCTCCGTGGTAAGTCGCAGTTAACTCAACCCTAATTCGATCTAGGCTGCCCTATCCACGCACCAAGCCGGCGACGGCGCCGGAAGAGAGGATCGGCGACGGCGAGAGCGTACGATGCCGACGAGAGCGTTTTGGGAAAGTTCTCTCGACAGGGCCGGCGGTCTTTGGTAAGTTCTGTCGAAGGGGCAAATCGCACTGTTCCGGCCCCCACCGCCGCCCTAGCTGCGTCTGGTGAACCCTATTCCAGTGCGGCTTTGCCGTGTCGATTCCCACTACGACCCCCCCGACCAGAAAAAGAAGCAGAGAACCTTCCGTCTCGCCGGTCCGCCCCCGCCCCCGCCCGCGATGGACTTCTCGGAGCAGGACGTCGACGTCTTCGAGGAGTACGACGCCGGCGACGGCGCCGAAGCCGAAGCCGAGGGAGGCGGCGGCGCCTCCTCGGGCTCCTCCTCCCCGTCCTCATCCTCCTCCTCCTCCGCCGCCGCGTCCTCCTCCTCCTCCAGCGGCGCCTCCAGCGGCCGCAGCAGCAGCGGCGCCGCCGGCGGCGGCGACGAGGAGGGCGCCGACGACGCGGAGTTCGACTCGCTGCCCACCAGGCACGCGGCGGCCGTGTACCGGGACGAGTACGAGGAGGAAGAGGAGGCCAGAGATTTGTTCGGCTCCGACAACGAGGACTACGTCAAGACCCCCGCCCGGAGCAACTACCTAGTTCCAGGTTCGCGCTTCGCCTCTCATTACTGATTACTGATGCTCGCTAAAATTCGTTTGGGCGGAGTAGCCACCTCTGTGTTCGGTAAGCATAATTGGTTAGTAGATTGGAATGTAACCCTACTCAACATTTTTGGTTGGCTGCTGTTTATTGGGAGTGGCCGCTCCTGGGGCTCTGGGAGCTCTGCAGTGGGTTTTGTTTTTTTAGCTTCAGTACATGACGAACTCTCGTTGCTTCAGACTTATGTTTGAATCATTGTTCCAACTTTCAGCAGCGTATGTCAGGCTAAGTCGATTGACTGAATTCTATGCCCGCGTCGTCTGGTTGTTGCTTGCTTTTGTAATTTATTAGGGGGATTTTGATTTACAAAAGCACCAATCAAAACCATTGAATACAGTACATGAACGAGCCATGAAACGATATAACAAATGGGGTTTGCGTTCAATTGGGTATCTGTTAGTAGGAAAGATACTTTCGACTATCTACATTTCCTATTTTGGTTTAAACTAAAAGGTAAAGTTAGAACTTAATTCTGCAGTAAATTACAACTATGAAGAAGGCTGAGTCTAAAATCTGGTATCTGTTAGAAGTCAAAATAAGTTTCATCATTACATCTTTCACAATACCGCCCCACTAGACTACTATATATATGAAGGTTGAATAAAATTATATCATAAATATTAACATTGATAGTGAAACAGTCTTTCCATGCTTTGTGCGTATCTAGCTGAAATTATGCCCATGGTTTATCTTACTAAAACGGGCGGGTCTGCGCCCATTCAACCTATGTGTACTCTATTACTGATAGATAATGCTCATATGCTTTGTGGTAGAGAATGCGATGACCGAGTTGTTTCCCTTGCCTGGATACTCAATGTTCTGGAGGCATTGATAGTACTTTGAAAAGGTTGAGTGTATCTAGGTTGGGAGATAGGGATTATCAGTCTCTTATATTTTGCTCCTTTCCTTATAGTGCTATATATGAAGGTTGAATAAAATTATATCATGAATATTAACATTGATAGTGAAACAGTCTTTCCATGCTTTGTGCGTATCTAGCTGAAATTATGCCCATGGTTTATCTTACTAAAACGTGCGGGTCTGTGCCCATTCAACCTATGTGTACTCTATTACTGATAGATAATGCTAATATGCTTTGTGGTAGAGAATGCGATGACCGAGTTGTTTCCCTTGCCTGGATACTCAATATTCTGGAGGCATGGATAGTACTTTGAAAAGGTTGAGTGTATCTAGGTTGGGAGATAGGGATTATCAGTCTCTTATATTTTGCTCCTTTCCTTATAGTGCTGCCCCAAATACGGAACACCAATTTTTCTCGGGGCGGACGAGGTGGCAGGGGCCCACCTCTTCTTCCAAGACCAGGAGGCCATCCAGGAGGACGGAATAATTTTGGCCACGGTGGGAGGTTTTCATATGGAAATGGGCGTAACGTTGAAGGTTTTGTTTCAGAAATGAAACTTAATAAGAGTGAAGAAACTCTATCCAGGAAAGCTGTTGCTTTTCAGGAGGTGCACAATATTACCATGTTCTATTGATTTTCCTTAGTTGTTTTTGTTCTCTATAGAGCTATATCCTTTGTTAACTCATGCAGCCATGTGAGTTCGCATGCTACAGCCGTGTTGATGGTGGGGATGTATATTTTGATGATCGCAGCTTGGTAAGATCTCAGAGTTGCTGATTGTCAATTTCAGTTCCCTTTTAGTGAATCTATATTTTGGAAGTTTGTCTATGAAGTGTGGACAGTTACTTTCTGAACACATGTAGTTTGCCCTAAACGTTGGCTGTTGTACTAAACATCCTTATTTTGTAGAGGCTTTTCAAACGTAATATCTGCGACTATGTCGGTGAAGATCTCAATAAAGGTTTTGAAACATTTACAGAGAAAAGAGGTACTTTCTGTGAGAAGTAATTTTTTGTTTCTATATTCTAGTTACTGCTGTCAACTCTGTTTAATGTAGAATTTATTATCTGGGTTATTCCCTACAAACTTCTATTTCAGTTGTCATAGACCTAAACACATATACAAGAACAGCTTGATGCCATGAAATGTTTCCCCTATTGTATATGGTAAATGCAACTATTTTTTGTTTCAGGCGGGTCTTGAGTAACCTTAGATGGACCACTTCTTAAGCCATCTACATATATAATTTTTCTGTAGAATAAATTCATACTATATTTTAGCTGATATTTTGCAGTTGTGTCTTCCGTAAGACTGGATAGTTTATACATTTTTTATATAAGAAAGGACATGGAAGAAAATCTTCAACAATTCAGACACTAGCTGTTTATGATACATAATGGGAAAGGAAGTTATTGAAGTTAACTCCGAAATTTCTTTTTTGAACAATTGGATCCAGGGATATGATAATTCCATTATTTGGAAGTTCCTTTTCCTTTTGAATCCGTTTCTGTCAGAGAGCATTCATTCATGGTTAATGTTGTAATTTCAGATTTGGGTTCTCAAGGATTTGGCGATCTTCTTGCATGCATAAGAAATTCAAACCTACCTCTTCAGAACATACATTTTGTGGTAAAATTCATTGTTGCAACTTTATATTTGTCCTTTTGGCACTCTATGCTTCAAATTCCTGATCACATATGCTTGTCTTGCAGACGTACCGCAACAACCTTAACAAGGTATGGTCCTTCCAGTGCAGATTATCTAAACCATAACATCTTTTCCTTTCCCTTGTTGTAGCTTATGTTTGTCCATGTGGACGAGTCAGGTAGTTATTCCTACAAGCTTACCACTGTTTGGTTTGTATCTAGCTTAATCGATTGACAGATACGTACATATTATATTTTGCAGGACTCTATAACAAAACTATTTTTTTCGTAATTTCCTTCACTATGATTGTATGCTGACAGATTCTATGCGACTATCTGTAAAATCGTCAGATATTGGCCACAGCTTATCTAAAAGACCCATGGAAGATGGGTGTGCACAAAAGAAATGGTGTTGTGTACCTTGATGTCCATAAGCTCCCTGAAAGACCACAAAGCGAGATTGAGCGCAGGAGGTTGACTCTCCCCCTCTCTCTCTCTCTCTCTCTCTCTCTCTCTCTCTCTCTCTCTCTCTCTCTGCTTATCGACAAGAGTTACAAAGAAAAATAGTCTGAGATCTAGTATGCTAAATATGTTGATGGTTTAGTTCTTATAGGATCTTGTGTGATGGTAATCCTACTTGCACAGGGGTATCTTGTAAAGTTTGAGTTTCATGGTGTTGATTTATAACTCTCTGAAGTTAAGTTGCAAAAGGTCAAAATGTAGAATGCTAAATATGTTGATGCTTCGAGTTCTTATTGAAATTGTGATAGTACAAGGGGTTCTTTCCAGTTTGAATTGCATAAAGCTGATTTAGTTCTTTGGCATTTTTCTTGATCTGATGTTCATGTAATAAAATATAGTTGCCTAAAATGTGTCTCTATGGGAAGCTTGGAAATGTGTGAAGGGCTGCAAATATATGTGTCATTTGCCTGCAAAATCAAATGGTGCCTTGATATTTGTAATCATATGTTTATAGTTGTCATGCTTACAGCAGATGAATCTGACATGAGTATCGATTTGATGTACCTTTTCTTGCTGGTGCCATATTTGATATTCAGATGTTTTTGGGGATATTCTTTTGAAAATCTTGCTACTGAGAACTCTATTGATGAGGAGGGAAAAGGTATTGATGCAAATGTAGAGTATTGTTCTGTAATAAAGACGAAATTGGGCGCGCATCGCATTATCATGGGTGCTGAGATGGACTGCTGCGATGCAACTGACGATGGTAGGCGGTTCTATGTGGAGTTGAAAACAAGCAGAGAGGTCGTTATTTTTTTTCCATGAAATTCCATTGATCTGGTACCAATCATATTCAATCTAGTCACCATTTTGAACTTTGTAACAGTTGGAGTACCATACGGTGGAGAAATATGAGAAAGAGAAGTTACTTAGGTTCTGGGTAATTTTTTTAGCCTCTTATTTTTGTAGCTATTGCATGACAGCATTTTGTTATTTCATTGATATTATTTGAAACTTCTTGTTCTGTTCTCTTTCGCAGTGTGAAATTCGATCATTAAATTTCTTACGTTTTATTTGATTTCTTAAGTATCGAGAGAATTTTGCTCCTTGCGGGGCTGAGGATACATGTTAACAACTTCACTACATGGCTATCTTGTTATTATTCCCTCTGCCATGACAACTTCCAACTTTGTGGTGTTAATCTTGATTCTTCAGGAATCATACCTTTGCATTAATTTTTCACTTGGCTAAATTTTACAGATTCAATCATTCCTTGCTGGTGTATCATATGTTGTCGTTGGATTCAGGTAATTTTCAATCATCATAGCATTTCCTTGTTAGCATGACGAGCTTCCTTTCAGAGACTAAATCCTTAACACTCCGTCTTGCATTTCATAAAGTCTTTATGGTTGTCAACTTGTCATACTCATATGCAATGCAAGAATTATGGTGGTAGAACTGTCGATAATTGCTGTACTATTGCAGTAATGCTGTCAATTAGATACAGAAGCAAACCTATCTTTTTGTGATTTCATTCGTTTCCCATGTATGTTCTGAATTGCCATGCTTACCTGATTTCTCCATTGGGTTATCAGCCCTATACTCTTGATTTGAATGCCCATATAGTACATCGGAGCTTCAGTCGTCATCCATCGTAATTTTTTTTTCTACACATTTAACACATTGCGTGCTAATTAACCAGAGGTTTTTGCTTAATGAGGCGTCCAACCAGAAAGACATTCAAATTCCAATCCTCTCATGTTGACCATACGGTCGATACAATTAGGAAAAAGAGTACACTTGAATTACTTCGGTGGTGTTTGAGATGTATGTGTTTTTTGGTGATCAATATTGGTTCTTAAGTTCCACTCTCTATCTTATTTTCTTGCAGGAATGATGCTGGTGTACTTGTACGAACTGAGAGATTAAGAACTAAAGATATCACACAGAAAGTGAAAGCAAAGAACTACTGGCAGGTACGCAAAATTAATGTTTGTGTTGTTTATTCGCGGAGTCATGATAATTGAGGAAGAACATGAGTGCAGAGTACTTGAGTACAATAGGTGGAGTATTCAAAATTAGAAAAGCATAACCTATGAAAAATTTAAATAATTGAGTTGTCATATCAAATCTCTAATAGGTAAAGGGGTTAACACTTACAGTTCTCTGATGCCGTATTCCCTTTTTCTAAGTTGACATATAGGATAACTAATGACCATCCCCTCCAAATTCTTGCTATGCAACATATGGGAGTATTCATTTAATTTGAATATGTAGTTTTCAGTTACTACCTCCATTCCATAATATAAGCCCTTTTTAGCGAACTATTTTAGTTTGCTAGAACGGCTTATATTGTGGAACAGAGTGGTACTTTCTTGCACTTTCCAGTGTATTATACGTTTCTTGGAATAATATATTCGATCTGTACTTCAGGGTGGAGTCTGCCTGGCCTTTGCTGACGAGGTTTTATGCTGGCTGTATGGCACTGTCAAAGAAAGTAAGAATTTCCTTCGCCATTCTAACTAGATGCGTTTTCATCTTTCTCTAAAAACTATGCACCTGTTGGCATTCCTGATCTCGATTACTCTGTTTGCATGCATGATATTGTTTCTCCTATCTCTTACAGATGAAGACTATATTCTGCAATTTGCACACCCGTTCCAACGTTTGGAACTATTACGCGCCCAGTCTCCGTGCCCCGAGACAATAACTCGGCATGTGGAGGAGCTCTCTGGCGCAGCACACTAGATCAGTTCGTGAACAAAGCTCTGGCACTGATGTTCCGAGAGAGGTCCGGTTTCACGGACCTTATGTTAGCAGCGTCCGGTCATATATGGCTGAGCTATACTGGATGAGAGAGGCTGACCAGAAACTGACATCACCATGATATATAGTGGGTCAATGGGCGCACCTACAGTCAGGGTTTGCTCTTCGAGTTGCCGAAGAGATTTTGAAGCCATCAAGCATTGTATTTCTCCTGTAACAGTACTAAGTTATAAATTAGCAAATGCATTGACACGCTGCCATTGCAATGGTTCATCCCACAAGGCACCAACGATGTAACTTTTGTACCAAAGATATTTAATTTTAGAGATAGACATTGCATGAGCACCCTTTGGAGTTCTGTAAACTAGCGGCAAGAGTTACCTTCAGGTTATAGATTTGAAGAGGCATGTTTGGAACCTGGTCATTGTCCCATGTTCTGGCAGGAATTAAGCTGTTCTTTTTATTGAAAGCTTAACAGTTACCTACTCCATTCTAGATTAATTGGAGTTCTAGCTCTCCACCAAGTCAAATATTTTTAAGTTTGACCCGTCAGTAGGTGTTCTGATACTTACGATATCAAATATATATGGCATTGACATATATTTTCTGATGCATCTGATAAAACTATGTTGTTGTAGGCAATGGTAACTCCTCTTTGGCCAGATTTGGTCTAGAATCTAGCTATGGATGTACACGTTTTGCAGTTTTGCTTATTTTGGAAAATACTTGCAACAACTAATTTGGAATGGAGAAACTGTGTTTCTTTATATAGTTGATCAAACTAACATCAGTATCTTGAATTCCATTTAATTTCATTTTATGAACAGAAATGATACATCCTTTTGTCAATTTACATCAAAACAATATGATACTTGTAAAAAAAAGCATCACATGTGAACATTAGGGCGCAAATAAAAGGCACGGCAATAGAGATAACTTGATAATAATCACTCCCGTGTAAACCCTCTCAATTCTTTCTACTGCGTGAACTGCTAAAGACCCGGTGCAGTCTGGGCACCTGCTCGAAGTTCACTTGTCATGCAGCTCCGTGTCACTACGGCTATTCAGAACCTTCTCCTTACACCACTGCACAACGGATTTGGGCGGAGAAGACACCGGTACAATCGACAACCGTGTCGAGCTGCGTGGGCACCACCATTGCCTTCCGCGGTCTAATGCTCCCGCTGCCTCGAACCCATCCGCCATTCCCGGGAGCAGCTCGACGTGTTCGTGTTGTTCGGAGAGCTTCTTGGGCAGGTAAAGAGGAGACCGGTGCCAAACCAGCTCCAGAGGCAAACCGCCGCCTCCGGACGACGAATTCCGGACGTAGGAGTGGGCACAGACCATCATGATTTCCTCGGGCAACCACGAGTGGTGAACTCTCCGCATCCGAGGCGCTGCTCCAATCTCCGTGGAGTAAAAAGAGATAGCCATGCATGTCTGGGTTTGCATTTCAGTTACAACTTTGATTCGATGCTAATTGCTAACACCTAGCATAATTTGCTGCAGGTAGCAGGCTGGGTTCACCTCTGGCCCTCGTCCGTCCTCTTTCACCTTCAGTGACACAGTCTTGAACGGTGCGCACGAAAGACCCGTACATAGCCGATGCAGCGGGAGAGTTTCCTCCTTGGGAGGCCATCCCGGCGACGAGCTCCACCATGGCCGCAGCACAGAAAGCGCCGAACTGGGGCGGCAGGAGCACGGCGCAGTTGGCGGCGACTCTCGTGACATCCGCGGCCATGGACGTACGGAATGCCGCTATCACCTTGAAGTTCCTCTCCCACGCCAGGTCGTGCTCGTAGGACATCCACAGGGACGCCACCCCCTGGGTTCCGCTGTATCCTCCTCCTCCGATTTTTACCCACCATGACCGAAGGAGCATCACGGCCGTGCCGCCCTCCATCCTAAGTGACAATTCCGTTGCTTCCCCCGCCGCCAGCGACCGAGCGAAACTTGGGAGGAACATCATGATCCTTGGACGGCCGCCGCCGCACCTGACGAATTGGAAGAAGTCGTCGGCGCCGTCCGCTATTCTCTCGAATCTTCTCACTGTGGAGTCGGTCAGATCATCATTAGCATCACGAGTACTTCCACGGCTGAAAGGCATGAACCGCTTTGCTACACGATCGAGCCATGCGCCGTGGAAAGGAGTTGTTGATGTTGCCTCCCGCAGTATTTTTTCTGTGGGAGCGTACGATGCCTTTCCCTTCCTTGAGCACACGCTTCAGCTTTGCCTTCCAACGGAGCAGCGGGGCGTGCGTGATCTGCCAATCTTCAGACATGGCGACGACGGTTTCGAGCTTGAGCACGGCCATCTCTACTCGCTCCACTTTGATCTCGGTAGTTTCGCGATCGCGACCGTCTTCTCCAGAGAGAAGGGAAGATAATCTTCGGACTGTCTCGCCAGCAACAGCAGAACCAACAATGCCCGCCATTGATTTGTTCTATCTGTGGAACAGCGGGGAATTAGATTTGTGAGAAGATGAAGTGAAAAAATGGTACTGGCAATAAGTACCGAGAAGACACGGTGCTTGCCTTTTACACTGGCTTCTTTGATTTGCTCTCAGTCTTCCAATGAGAGCTCAAAGTCCGATAAAGAAATCCAGATGTTAGGTTTGCCGCTGACTACCTATCGTCTTTTCAAGCCGGTTAAGCATTTGTCTTTGGCAATGTCTATTTCAGAACTGACTAAGAATAAATTTCTTACCTCTTCTATGATATTGAACATTGAAATTTCATCCCATTGTTGGGTAGGTTGGTGTGCGAATTTAGATTAGAAAATTCCACAACTGCGTGAAAATAAATTTCTTACCTCTTCGATGATATTGAACATTGGAATTTCATCCCATGGAGTGCAGCTTTAGATTAGAAAATTTGCAGTTAGTCAGTTGAACATTCTATTCTTCTAGACCTTTGCCACAACTCTCTGTTTAATATATGTTTAATGATACAATGTGGTTCGTTGAGAAATAAATTCTCCGTGCGACCTGTTTTTCCTTTGCGACAAGTCTAGTTTTGTTCATGATGTTTATTTTTAATCAAACGACAATACTTCAAAAGTACTAGTACAATAAATAGTGCAAACAAGCCATGATAGCTTATAAGTTATAACAACACTGTTGAGATTGCGTTTGAGATTGAACATGCAAACTTTTCTATTTATCAAAGTAGAAACACATCTGAAATACAAATAACTGAATCTGATGAAATAGGTAAGGTCATGAGCCTCAGGGTACAAGTGAACATTAACTTTCGATCTCTAGTGTTGATCATGTCACTAGTAGGAGAGAAGCATCCCGTTTAACACCTCGTTAACTCATTTGTAGAAGTCAAAGTCTGTCTCAGGCTTCTTCACGTTGGTTTGGTAGCCCTTCTCGAAGTCCTTGGGGAGGATAACATACCGATTTTTGCGGACAGCATGCATGCCAGCTTCTTGGCAAATAGCGGAGATATCAGCAGCACTGATTTTATCAGGCCTGGAGACATAATCTTCCAAATCGACCTCGTCACTCAAGTTCATCTTAGCAGTACAGACTTGGAAAACAAGCCTCTTCTGCCTACGGTCTGGCAGAGGGAACTCAATTTTCCTGTCCAATCTTCCTGGACGCAACAGGGCAGGGTCTAGAGTGTCTGCCCGGTTGGTGGCCATGATAACCTTCACATTCACCGTCTGGTCAAACCCATCCATCTGATTGAGTAGCTCCATTAGAATACGCTGAACCTCTCGGTCAGCACCGGTCTGGGCATCGAATCGAGCAGTGGCTATGGCATCAACCTCGTCGATGAATATTATAGCAGGGGCATTCTCTCTAGCCAAGCGAAACACATCCCGAACCATCCTCGGGCCCTCCCCCAAGTACTTCTGCACAAACTCTGAACCAGCCACCCTGATGAAAGCAGCGCTAGTGTGACATGCCACGGCTTTCGCAAGCATGGTCTTGCCGGTGCCTGGAGGACCATAGAGCAGCACTCCTCTCGGAGGATCAATGCCGATCTGCTTGTACAGCTCGTGATGCGTCAGAGGCAGCTCGACGGCCTCGCGGATTTCTTGTTTCTGGATATCACATCCCCCGATGTCCGTGTACAGGACGCTAGGCTTCTCCGATGGCCCGAGCAGTGAGATGCTGGAGTCCGCCTCGGGAGGCAGCACGCCGACGAGCGCTTTGGAGTGGCGGTGCAGGGCGACCGACGCCGACGGCTTCAGCAGCTCGCGGTCGATGGTGCTGAGGATCGGCACGTAGTAGCTCCTGCCGGTGGTCGACCCCACGATGCCGTTGCTGCCGTCGACCATCTCCATGAACTGTCCAGTCACGAGGGGCGCGGCCTGGACCAGCTTCATCTCTTCCTGCGCGTGCAGCAGGTCGCGCATCAGGTGCTTCTGCTCGTCCTTTACGTACTCCTCCTGGATCGCGACGAACTCCATGCGACGCTGGAGCGATTGGAGGAGACCGTAGAGGTCGTCCTCGGCGGCGTAGGAAGGGCCAGAGGTGGCGGGGTAGCATGGCGGAGCCGCCGACGGGAGAGCTGCGGGAGCGGTGTGTGATACTGCTGCGGCCGACATTGCGGAGGGCTACTAGGTTTGCACTTTGCAGGCGGCCTCGGGTTTGGTGTTCGGGTCCGTCGAGCGGACGTGCGTGGGAATATATATAACGCAACGTGAATACGTGATCCGGGCGAACGGAAGTAGGGTCTCCTCATGATTCTTGTACTCCGTATTTGAGTCTATTTCAGACAGAATCCGTATTTGGTTCTATCAAGAGTTCTATACTGAAAGGCGAAATCGGTCTGTACTAGAGGCTCTCCAGCGTGCCGACGCCGACCAAAAGTGATCGTTTGCGCTAGCAAGTATAATAGAATCTATCTCCAGGCCAGATGCTCCACGCAAACTGGCCGGCCCATCCGTGGAAATCATTTAAGGTTTAAATTTTACGATTCTATAAGTTAAAGATCCTATGGTTTGCGATTCTACCGCTATCGTGGTGTAATTGGGAAACCGTTTTATAGGATAGTTGGCCGTACTATAAAAAGGGCCCTCGTATAAATAACATAGTCGTATCGTATCATTCAGAGAGCTCAAACCTTTGCATCCTTGCATTAATTTTTTTGGCTCTTTTTTGGATTTTACCCATGTGGTGTTTTAGAGCTATTGATTATTCTCATGACAAGCTCTAGTTCATCGAAAATGAATTTCACATGAAATAGCTGTTGCGTTTTCGATATTAGAGTTTTTTCCGGTTCTTCGTATAGAGACGTTTCAATTCTAAATTTGTGGAAAAAATACTACCTCAACCGTTCTTAATATTTTCACTCTTTGCGGGGTAAATTTTTTCATCCTCTTTCCAACAATATTGGGTTCACCTAAATCGGAGTTTCTTAATTTAACTTGTTGCGTTTTCCATATTAGAGGTTTTACTGGGTTGTCTCTTTTAGATAGGTTAAACCTTTCTCAATTTATTTTTATCCTCCTTTGCTGGAATATGATGGTTCTCTGCATGATCTTGTAGATCTTGTTGCCACCTTCGAAACGAGTCCAAGATCATCAAAATCGGACTCCGGTTGCTCAAATTATGGCCGTTTCAATTTCAACTTTTTCTATCTTTCCCAGGGCCGAAGACTCCAGTCTCGGGGTGGCCTGAGACTCCCCGCTGAACCCAGTTTTTTTTTTTTTTGGTTTCGAAGTGTGCCTTGCTCCCAATATGGGGGTCCAGAGTATCCGGCCCTCGAGGACGGACTCCCAGGTCTAAAATGGCTGGAACTGTCATATTTCATGGGGGAGATCTATAAAAGCCCACTTCTTCCCCATGAGCCGTTGCTACTCTTTTTTCTCTCTCCTCCATTATTGATCTTGAGTAGCTTGCTCCCTCTCACACTAATCCCTCCATGATTCTTGCTCATATTTGAGGAAAAGAGAGAGGATATCTAGATCTATAATCCCACCAATCAAATTCCCCTCTTTGTGAGGGAATCTCTAGATCTAGTTCTTTGAGAGAAATTTGGTGTTTCTCCTCTTATTTGCTTTTCTTCTCTTATTTCTCCAATAGCTTTTGTAGCTTTGTTGAAATTTAAGAGATAAGGATTTGAGCATCTTTGTGGTGTTCTTGCCAATTGATTTGGTGCATCGATTTGAGTTATGCACGGTGACTCGTGGATGTGAAAGTGAGAAGGTTGTTCCTCTTGGGGGTTCTTGGAACCCTAGACTTCTTTGTGGCTTTGTGGTGTTCTTATGGCCTCCAATTATGTTGTGGAGATGTCTCAAGTTTGTGTCTTTGTGGATTACTTGGGGTTTCCAATTAAGTTGTAGAGTTTCCTCAAGTGTGAGGCCTTTGTGGCGTTTTCTTTGGAGCCTCTAATTAAGTTGTGTAGTTTTCCCCAACCTTTGTGCGGGTTAGATGACCACCCTCAAGGTTCCATAGTGGATCGAGGACTTCCCTTTTGGTGCGAAGGCTCGAGGAGAACACGGTGCGGCCTTTGTGGCGTTTGGGGTGCCTTGTGCCTCCACACCGCTCCAACGGAGGGTAGCACTCGCAAGAGTGTGAACTTCGGGATATATCGTCATCTTCGCGTCACCTCGGTTATTCCTATACCCGAGCTCTTAACTTATGCACTTCACTTTGTGATAGCCTTCGTGCTTGAAGTTATATATCTTGCTATCACATAGTTGTTTGTCCTGCTTAATATAAGTTATTGGTGCACATAGATGAACCCTAGTTTCATAAGTTTTGTGCTTGACAAATTAAACGCTAGTTTTATTTTGCATTTTTTCAAGCCATAATCGTAAAAGTTTTAAACCGCATATTCACCCCCTCTAGGCGGCATCCGTGTCCTTTCACGGAGGCCGTACGGTGGCTCCACCGGAGCGGCACTGTCGAGGATCCTTGTATCTGCAAGCACTCCAATGAGGCGCGACCATGCTTGTACAAGGTCCTTACCATTATCAACGTAATCCAACTCGAATGACACCACCTTGCTTAAAAACATCAGCGGATCTACAAAAACCTAACTTGATTCGAAAGCAGGATCACAGTTGCTATTGTATGGGGGGACAATGGCGCTCGAGGTGATGCTGATAGTCCCTGCACAAATGCGGAAGTGGACGCTCTGTCACGACTAGCAACCGCCGATGCTGTCATGGATGTTGACCGAGGAGGGTGAACTGCGAGTGCCCCCTCCCCCAACCCTGCTCGAGGAAGTGTATGCCATGACATTGGGACAAATCCAGGTGGAACCTCCATCTCCTGGCTTGAGTCGTGTGCCCCTGCTGCGATGGCGGCCAAGTGCTCGATGCGTAGCCTTGTGGGGGCGTTGGACAACCCCATCGGTAGGACCGCCGATGGAACCTTCGTGGCCGCCACTGAACCCTTTGTGCTAGCGCACAGTCAGGTAGTGATTGGTGAAGGATGATTTAACACTGGCACAATGGCCGGGTTAATCGGCGCCTAATGTCTACGGGTGCTTCTATTCTTGTAAACAGTGTTGGGCCTCCAAGAGCAGAGGTTTGTAGAACAACAGCAAGTTTCCCTTAAGTGGATCACCCAAGGTTTATCGAACTCAGGGAGGAAGAGGTCAAAGATATCCCTCTCATGCAACCACTGCAACCACAAAGCAAGAAGTCTCTTGTGTCCCCAACACACCTAATAGGTGCACTAGTTCGGCGAAGAGATAGTGAAATACATGTGGTATAAATAAGTATGAGCAGTGGCAACGGCACCGGAAAAGTGCTTTGCCCGGGACGAGTAAACAAGCGATAGTAACGCAGCGGCGATAGCACGCAGTAAAATAGTAAACAAGCAGCGATAGCAGTATTTTGGAACAAGGCCTAGGGATCATACTTTCACTAGTGGACACTCTCAACATTGATCACATAACAGAATAAATAGATAGATGCTAGACTCTACACCCTCTTGTTGGATGATGAACACCACTAAGCGTGTAGGATTACACGAACCCTCAATGCCGGAGTTAACAAGCTCCACAATATTCGATGTTCATATTTAAATAACCTTAGAGTGCACGACGAGATCAACACAACCAAACCAAGTACTAACATAGCATGCACACCGTAACCTTCACACTATGAAAGGAGGAATAGATCGCATCAATACCATCATAGTAATAGTTAACTTCATAATCTACAAGAGATCACAATCATAGCATAAACCAAGTACTTCATGATGCACACACTCTGCCAACATTACATCATGGAGGAGGAATAGACTACTTTAATAACATCACTAGAGTAGCACATAGATGAATTGTGATACAAAACTCATATGAATCTCAATCATGTAAGGCAGCTCATGAGATCATTGTATTGAAGTACATAGGAGAGAGATTAACCACATAGCTACCGGTACAGCCCCGAGCCTCGATGGAGAACTACTCCCTCCTCATGGGAGACAGCAGCGTTGATGAAGATGGCGGTGGTGTCGATGGAGAAGCCTTCCGGGGCACTTCCCCGTCCGGCGGTGTACCGGAACGAGAGACTCCTGTCCCCCGGATCTTGGCTTCGCGATGGCGGCGGCTCGCGGAAGGTTTCTCGTACCGTGGCTTTTTCGTCTCGAGGTTTTAGGTCGAGGGGCTTTATATAGGCGAAGAGGCGGCACCAGAAGGTCGAAGAGGCGCCGACACACTAGGGGGGCGCGGGCCACCCCCAGGCCGCGCCGGGCTATCGTCTGGGGGCCCAGTGGCCCCCCTCTGGCGACTCTCGGGTGTTCTGGAAGCTTCGTGGAAAAATAGGATGCTGGGTCTTGATTTCGTCCGATTCGAGAATATTTCCTTACTAGGATTTACGGAACCAAAAACACCGAGAAAACGAGAGCGGCCCTTCGGCATCTCGTCAATAGGTTAGTTCCGGAAAATGCATAAATATGACATATAATGTGTATAAAACATGTAGATATCATCAATAATGTGGCATGGAACATAAGAAATTATCGATACGTCGGAGACGTATCGGCATCCCCAAGCTTAGTTTACTGCTCGTCCCGAGCAGGTAAACGATAACAAAGATAATTTACGGAGTGACATGCCATCATAAACTTGATCATATTGTAAACATATGTAATGAATGCAGCGATCAAAACAATGGTAATGACATGAGTAAACAACTGAATCATAAAACAATGACTTTTCATGAATAGCACTTTCAAGACAGGCATCAATAAGTCTTGCATAAGAGTTAACTCATAAAGCAATAATTTAAAGTAAAGACATTGAAGCAACACAATGGAAGATTAAGTTTCAGCGGTTGCTTTCAACTTGTAACATGTATATCTCATGGATAATTGTCAACATAGAGAAATATAACAAGTGCAATATGCAAGTATGTAGGAATCAATGCACAGTTCACACAAGTGTTTGCTTCTTGAGGTGGAGAGAGATAGGTGAACTGACTCAACATAAAAGTAAAAGAAAGGTCCTTCAAAGAGGAAAGCATCGATTGCTATATTTGTGCTAGAGCTTTTATTTTGAAAACATGAAACAATTTTGTCAACGGTAGTAATAAAGCATATGAGTTATGTAAATTATATCTTACAAGTTGCAAGCCTCATGCATAGTATACTAATAGTGCCCGCACCTTGTCCTAATTAGCTTGGACTACCGGATCATTGCAATACACATGTTTTAACCAAGTGTCACAATGGGGTACCTCCATGCCGCCTGTACAAAGGTCTAAGGAGAAAGCTCGCATTTTGGATTTCTCGCTTTTGATTATTCTCAACTTAGACATCCATACCGGGACAACATGGACAACAGATAATGGACTCCTCTTTAATGCATAAGCATGTTGCAACAATTAGTGTTCTCATATGAGATTGAGGATATATGTCCAAAACTGAAACTTCCACCATGAATCATGGCTTTAGTTAGCGGCCCAATGTTCTTCTCTAACAATATGTATGCTCCAACCATTAAGGTGGTAGATCTCTCTTACTTCGGACAAGACGGACATGCATAGCAACTCACATGATATTCAACAAAGAATAGTTGATGGCGTCCCCAGAAACATGGTTATCGCACAACAAACAACTTAATAAGAGATAAAGTGCATAAGTACATATTCAATACCACAAATAGTTTTTAAGCTATTTGTCCCATGAGCTATATATTGTAAAGGCGAATGATGGAATTTTAAAGGTAGCACTCAAGCAATTTACTTTGGAATGGCGGAGAAATACCATGTAGTAGGTAGGTATGGTGGACACAAATGGCATAGTGGTTGGCTCAAGGATTTTGGATGCATGAGAAGTATTCCCTCTCGATACAAGGTTTAGGCTACCAAGGTTATTTGAAACAAACACAAGGATGAACCGGTGCAGCAGAACTCACATAAAAGACATATTGTAAACATTATAAGACTCTACACCGTCTTCCTTGTTGTTCAAAACTCAATACTAGATATTATCTAGACTTTAGAGAGACCAAATATGCAAACCAAATTAGCAAGCTCTAAGTGTTTCTTCATTAATGGGTGCAAAGTATATGATGCAAGAGCTTAAACATGAGCACAACAATTGCCAAGTATCACATTATCCAAGACATTTTACCAATTACTACATGTAGCATTTTCCGTTTCCAACCATATAACAATGAACGAAGCAGTTTCAACCTTCGCCATGAACATTAAAAGTATAGCTAAGAACACCTGTGTTCATATGAACCAGCGGAGCGTGTCTCTCTCCCAAACAAGCATTTATTCATAGAATGAAAATAACAAAACAAAAATAAAAGCACACAGACGCTCCAAGTAAAGCACATAAGATGTGACCGAATAAAAATATAGTTTCAAGGGAGGAACCTGATAATGTTGTCGATGAAGAAGGGGATGCCTTGGGCATCCCCAAGCTTAGATGCTTGAGTCTTCTTGAAATATGCAGGGATGAACCATGGGGGCATCCCCAAGCTTAGACTCTTCACTCTTCTTGATCATAGTATATCATCCTCCTCTCTTGACCCTTGAAAACTTCCTCCACACCAAACTCGAAACAAACTCATTAGAGGGTTAGTGCATAATCAAAAACTCACATGTTCAGAGGTGACACAATCATTCTTAACACTTCTGGACATTGCTCAAAGCTACCTGGAAGGTAATGGAACAAAGAAATCCACCCAACACAGCGAAAGAAGCAATGTGAAATAAAAGGCAGAATCTGTCAAAACAGAACAGTCCGTAAAGACGAATTTTAAAATGGCACCAGACTTGCTCAGATAAAAATGCCCAAATTGAATGAAAGTTGCGTACATATCTGAGGATCACTCACGTAAATTGGCATAATTTTCTGAGGTACCTACAGATAATTAGGCCCAGATTCGTGACAGCAAAGAAATCTGTAACTGCGCAGTAATCCAAATCTAGTATCAACCTTTCTATCAAAGACTTTACTTGGCACAACAATGCAATAAAATAAGATAAGGAGAGGTTGCTACAGTAGTAACAACTTCCAAGACACAAATACAAAATAAAAGTACTGTAGCAAATAAACACATGGGTTATCTCCCAAGAAGTTCTTTCTTTATAGCCATTAAGATGGGCTCAGCAGTTTTAATGATGCACTCGCAAGAAATAGTACTTGAAGCAAAAGAGAGCATCAAAAGGCAAATTCAAAACACATTTAAGTCTAATATGCTTCCTATGCATAGGAATCTTGTAAATAAACAAGTTCATGAAGAGCAAAGTAACAAGCATAGGAAGATAAAACAAGTGTAGCTTCAAAAATTTCAGCACATAGAGAGGAATTTTAGTAACATGAAAATTTCTACAACCATATTTTCCTCTCTCATAATAACTTTCAGTAGCAACATGAGCAACCTCAACAATATAACTATCACATAAAGAATTCTTATCATGAGTCTCATGCATAAAATTATTACTCTCCACATAAGCATAATCAATTTTATTAGTTGTAGTGGGAGCAAATTCAACAAAGTAGCTATCATTATTATTCTCATCATAAAATATAGGAGGCATATTATAATCATAATTAAATTTATCCTCCATAACAGGCGGTACTAAAAGACCAATATCATTATAATCATCATAAATAGGAGGCAACATATCATCAAAGTAAATTTTCTCCTCAATGCTTGGGGGACTAAAAAGATCATGAAAACCAGCTTCCCCAAGCTTAGAATTTTCTATATCATTAGCAACAATGGTATTCAAAGTGTTCATACTAATATGTTCCATGGGTTTTTTAATTTTCGCATCAAACCATCCATGTCTTAAATCAGGAAATAGAATAAGAAGCTCATTGTTATCCATTATGCCTAACTAGTGTAAACAAGAAACAAAAAGATGTAATTGCAGGATCTAAAGGAAATAGCTTCGAGTACTTACAATGGCGAAAATAGCTTAGTAGCCGAGATCCGGAGTGTGAGTACCTTTTACCTTTCCTCCCGGCAACGGCGCCAGAAAATAGCTTGATGTCTACGGGTGCTTCTATTCTTGTAGACAGTGTTCGGCCTCCAAGAGCAGAGGTTTGTAGAACAGCAGCAAGTTTCCCTTAAGTGGATCACCCAAGGTTTATCGAACTCAGGGAGGAAGAGGTCAAAGATATCCCTCTCATGCAACCCTGCAACCACAAAGCAAGAAGTCTCTTGTGTCCCCAACACACCTAATAGGTGCACTAGTTCGGCGAAGAGATAGTGAAATACGGGTGGTATAAATAAGTATGAGCGAGTGGCAGCGGCACCAGAAAAGTGCTTTGCCCAGGACAATGAACAAGCAAGCGTAGTAACGCAAAGTAAAACAAGAAACAAGCAGCGATAGCGATATTTAGGAACAAGGCCTAGGGATCATACTTTCACTAGTGGACACTCTCAACATTGATCACATAACGAGAATAAATAGATAGATGCTAGACTCTACACCCTCTTGTTGGATGATGAACACCACTAACTGTGTAGGATTACACGAACCCTCAATGCCGGAGTTAACAAGCTCCACAATATTCGATGTTCATATTTAAATAACCTTAGAATGCACGACAGATCAACACAACCAAACCAAGTACTAACATAGCATGCACACCGTAACCTTCACACTATGAAAGGAGGAATAGATCGCATCAATACCATCATAGTAATAGTTAACTTCATAATCTACAAGAGATCACAATCATAGCATAAACCAAGTACTTCATGATGCACACACTTGCCAACATTACATCATGGAGGAGGAATAGACTACTTTAATAACATCACTAGAGTAGCACATAGATGAATTGTGATACAAAACTCATATGAATCTCAATCTGTAAGGCAGCTCATGAGATCATTGTATTGAAGTACATAGGAGAGAGATTAACCACATAGCTACCGGTACAACCCCGAGCCTCGATGGAGAACTACTCCCTCCTCATGGGAGACAGCAGCGTTGATGAAGATGGCGGTGGTGTCAATGGAGAAGCCTTCCGGGGGCACTTCCCCGTCCCGGCGGCGTGCCGGACAGAGACTCTCGTCCCCCAGATCTTGGCTTCGCGATGGCGGCGGCTCTGGAAGGTTTCTCGTACCGTGGCTTTTTCGTCTCGAGGTTTTAGGTCGAGGGGCTTTATATAGGCGAAGAGGCGGCGCCAGAAGGTCGAAGAGGCGCCGACACACTAGGGGGGCGCGGGCCACCCCCAGGCCGCGCCGGGCTATCGTCTGGGGCTCAGTGGCCCCCCTCTGGCGACTCTCGGGTGTTCTGGAAGCTTCGTGGAAAAAGAGGATGCTGGGTCTTGATATCGTCCGATTCCGAGAATATTTCCTTACTTGGATTTCTGGAACCAAAAACAGCAGAAAACAGGAACTGGCCCTTCGGCATCTCGTCAATAGGTTAGTTCCGGAAAACGCATAAATATGACATATAATGTGTATAAAACATGTAGATATCATCAATAATGTGGCATGGAACATAAGAAATTATCGATACGTCGGAGACGTATCAGCGCCCCGCCGCTTCGACGAGGCCACTGGCTTCCAACTCGTGAACCATCCACGCCATCGTTGCGGCATGCCAGGGAGAAATCCAGGTCAGCTGCCACATGGAGCAGAGAGCAGAGGCGATGACACGGACATCACCGTCTGTTGACGAGACATGAGGGAGGTGAGAGTAGAGAGAGATAGGGGTGGTGATTGGCAACTCAAGTGTGTGTAAAAGAGTTATTAAGCGTCTCCCACACTTCTCCGCGTGTGCAACCGTTGCACGCGTCTTTACTGTTTTCCCCAAATGGGTCAGGCTCCATGAAAATTATTGATTCGTTCTTCCGTAAAAGATCCGATGGTGCTTTAAAACCCATGGATGCCATATCACGAAAGAAACCCAGGTAATCAAACAGCTTAATAGCATCTCTAGCCGCGTCCCCCAAAGGGATCCGACGGTGCTGGTCCGACGCGAGGGCGCACGTCGCCGGGAGGGACGACAAGTACGACGTCAGGTGGAAGGAGATGCTCGCCAACCAGAACATCCGGATCGCCTTGCTGAAGACAACCTCCACGACGAAGAAGAGGAACACCAACCTTGCGTTCCTGATCGACGGCAACGACGACAAGATGGACGAGGAGACAAGGGCTTGGTACGACGGCCATCGCCTAGATATCCTCCGACCCCCTCCGTCGAGCGCTTCCTCCTCTCCTCCGACATCCACTCCCGGCGCTGTGACTCCGACGGCCAATGATGCATCGCCGTCCGACTCTGCGGCAGACAAGCTGCAACAAAGGACTGCCGATGTCCCTGTTATCCTATAGTTTCTTTTAGATCGCCGGTATGTGGCTGATCTGATCGCCGAATTATTGGACGATGCTGTTGTGTAGTGCGAAGACGATTACTCGAAATTAACGTCGCAAGTTGAGCGAATGCTGCAGAAGAGACTGGAAAACTAGTACCCCACTCCCTATTTTTATCCAATCCTATGGTAGTTATGTCTGGAATTCGTCGAGGGGCTCAAAGGGCTGGAGGTGCTCTAATCAAACAGCCTAAATTCTGCTCAAGCCAGATGCGTCCCCCTTCTTACGTTAAAAAAAAAAAGAAAAAAACGTCGCCTTCTCTAATCTGGCTCTTGTCTTCCGCCGCCGCTGGATCGGCGACCCTTGCGTGCTCCAACAGCCGCGTCCCTCGAAACATAATCCCTGCAACAAAATCATCTTCTCTCTTCTCGCCAGCCTCCACCAGCGACACCGCAGAGATGGGCGGCGCCGACTGCAACAGCACCGATTTCGGCGCCGCCGCCTACTGGGACGCGCGCTACTCCTCCCCCTCCACCGGCGGCAAGGGCCGCGGCGGCTTCTTCGACTGGTACCAGGCCTACCCGGCGCTCCGGCCAATACTCCGCGCCTGCGTTCCCACCTCCTCCCGCGTCCTCATGCTCGGCTGCGGCAACTCCCGTACGTTTTCCTCCAACCACTTGTAATTTTGGCTGCAAATTTGAAACCCTCGCAGCGTTCTGAGATAGCTGTTTCTAGTTCACCCACAATTATGCTGCATTATGTTTTGGAAAGTGGAACTTGCATGTTCAGTGCTGTCCGTGCATACAGTTCGATTTGGGACTGCAATGTTCAGTGTTGTCCGTGCACACCGTTCGATTTGGAATTGGAATGTTCAGTGCTCCCCTGATACATCTGTTCTGTGAATTTTATCATGATTGCTAACCATGCGTTACTTGGTTCACCTTTGTGCGAGATTAACCTTTGGAGATAATCTATTATAGCTCTGTTGTTAGCATTTACAGATTTACTGTGTCGCAGTGTAAAACACAATTTGACGCTGTCCTGTTTCTGTTTTGGGCAGTTCTGTCGGAGGATATGGTAAAGGATGGTTACGAGGACATAGTAAACATGGACATCTCCTCCGTTGTTATCGAGCAGATGAAGGAGAAACACATGGATATCCCACAGCTTACATGTACCGTTTTGCCGACAGCTCCATTTTCATAGTGTGCGAGTCATGATCCCTGTGCGCGTTCTATTTACATGGGTGTTTTATGTTGTGCTTGAAGATATGCAGATGGATGTCAGGGATATGAGTCTCTTTGCAGATGGATCGTTTGATTGCGTCATTGACAAAGGTATAAGCCTTAAGCTTCAAAATGTTCATACAAAGCACTTGATATGATCTTTTTTTTTCTTTGCCACTTATTTACCATTCTACCAAAAATGTTTTTTTGCAGGGACCTTGGATGCTATGATGGTAAGCGCTGGTTGTTCAGCAAATTGCATTTCAGTTTTCTGATTAGGCATGAATTGATTCCGTGGTACTTATTTTTTTTTTTACATTATCTAGTGTGGCGATGATGCCCCTCACGGTGCTTCCAGAATGCTAGAAGAAGTGGCAAGGTAAAAAGTTTATTCAATGTTTGCTGTGGTGTGATCCTAACTGATGAACCCAGTTGTTTTAATTAAATAAAATTTCCCTGCCTTTTCAGGATTATGAGACCTGGTGGAATTTATATGTTGGTACATCCTCTAATCCTAAAAGATACTCGAACAACAGAATATTTAATGGTTTCATGACGAGATTACTTTCTTTGGCAGATAACATATGGTGCTCCTAAGGAACGTCTCACACTTCTGAATCAAGCCCGATGCCGTTGGGAAGTTGAGCTATACATTATGCGTAAGTTTGAAATACACTATCTTCACTCTGAAGGGGCACCTGACCCAAGTATACTGTTTCTACCTTGTTACCTGTTACTCTGTTATAACATTTTTATGTGCATGAGATATTTGCTTCATCCTTTGGGAACTACGGATTCAAATCCGTGAAAGATTGCTTCCATTACTTCCCAATTCTCATAAGATGCCCAAAACTACAATAGAAATCTGAATAATTATTGCTAAAGACTGATTGTAACCCACATCATTACTGGAAAATCTGGGGAGAAGATAAATTAGCGCCATTTATGTCGGGAATACATATTATATGGCCCGCTCTGTTTGCAATTTTTTTTTGGATCTAACATCTAGGTTTGCATATTGGTGTACTTGTGATTCGGGAACACATGCCAGTAATTAGTTGTGCCAGTTTCAATGGCCAAAGACCAAAATACTGTTGGTTGATGGTAATCCAGTGCCTCATTGGCGACTGTGTTTGATATAATGACGGTGGCAATTGCGACTTAAAAAGCCTGCCTGGGCTTTGCTTTGCGCCATCGACCACCCTGCGTCATTATACAATGGTATTTTGGTCATTTTTCTACCCTATTGAATGACATTGGACACTGGTGGCATATGCAACAACATGCAGACTAAACTTGGCAGGTCCAACATTTTGCAAACTCAGAGTGAAATGCACCATATTTCCCAATTTATTTTCTTCTACAGAGATTAATACTGTATCTTTTCTATCTGCTAGCAGCCACACCTGAATATCAGTTGAAACGGAGCAATGGCGCTACACACGCTTCCATGGAGAAAGTTAAACTGACAGTTGATGGCCAACTGCCGCCTGACTATGTTTTTAAGGATCCAGAGTCAAATTTCATTTATGTTAGTTACAAGTCAGATACAGCGAGTGAAAATAATTCCATAGTTGTTAGTCAAGAGGAAACCCTGACTTCAGAATAATTTGTTTTTCGTCCTTGGATTGCAATGGTAGTTATGAAAATGCACTCTTTTGTGCCATTCTGAGCGTGATTGGTAGTAACTGGTTCATTGCCTGTTGTTGTGGAAATTGGAAAATTTAAGAAACAGTTCTGATTTGTTTGCATCTGCCATTAATCAGAAGTAATCCTGCCTAGTTTTATTCAGTTCGCTCAGAGTGAATAAACTTCATTTCTGTGCAAGCGGTTCATATTATGTTTGCATTTGCTTTCAGCCAACATGCGTCTCTTGCTATAAAAGAGTGAAGGTTCTTCTTGCACTGGTCTCTCCCTGACAGTCTTGGATCATCTCCAGAGTTTTGACAGAGCCATGCATTTGAAGCTCCTAAAGCTCATCGTCATCGTGGCCACCGGGGAACCTCTGGTGCACGGCCGATACGACAGGGTAGCACACGTCGACCAGCTCCCTGAGATTCTCCTCGTAGTCCTCCTTCCCGGCGACCGGGTTGACGTCCAAACCATCCCCTCGCTTTCGTCACCGCCGCCTCCACCGCCGCCTCCTCCTCAGGCTCCATCTTTCCGTCGACCACGTCCATGACGCTGCGCACGTACGCCTGCAGCTTGTCTCGAGCTAGCAACGCCTCCCACTCGCGGGCCATCCGGTGGATATCCTCCGGACTCAGCCGGCCACTGCGGTCGATGATGGCGCTCTCCGACTTGCCGGACCCCTTGTCTGCCGCCTCCACCCGTAGTTCGCCGTACTCGTCCACCTCCAAAGTCACCTCGATGTCCCGCCTGCCCCAGTTCCATATACTGCATCGCATCACATCAGAAAAAATGATCGAAACGCACTGTCACATCACAGGCTCAACCATATATACGCATAGGCAAAGATAGTATACGATGAGGACCGGACCTTGCGGCAGGGATGCCGGAGAGTTCGAGCTGGCCGAGGAATCTACAGTCCTTGGTCTCACTGCGCTCGCCCTCAAACACTTTGATTGTCACGGTGGACCGCTTGTCCCAGAACGTGGTGAGGACGTGCGTCTTCTTCGTCGGCAAGGTCGGGTTCCTCGGGATCACCCGCGTCATCTTGCCATCCTCCGTTTCGATGCCAATCGAAAGCGCACCATACCACGGCGAGTACCCTGCATCATCCCAAATTTCCAAGTAGCTCAGTTCTTGCAACAGCTCGTACCATCATCATCATAACGAGAATACTAAAAATGATACAGTAATTAACGATCGAGGGCGAAAAGAAGCACGTACGATTCAGCTCCGGCTCCGCATGCTCGTATCGCGTCAAGTAGCTTCCCTGGACGGCGGCGCCATAGGCCATGGCCTCGTCGGGGTCGATCCCGCTGAGGGGCTCCTTGCCGTCGAAGTAATCCCTGACCAGCTGCTGCACCTTGGGGATCCTCGTGCTGCCTCCGGCGAGGATGATCTCGTCGATCTCGCGCTTGTCCAGCCCGGCGTCCGCCACGGCCTTCTCCACCTGCGCCATTGCCTTTAGGAAGAGGTCTTCGTTCAGCTCCTCGAACTGCGCCCTCGTGAGCGGCTCCGACAAGTCCACGCCGTCGAACAGAGCCTCGACCTTAACGCGCGCCTCGGGCTGGTCGCTCAGCGCCCGCTTGGCCCGCTCGCACTCCCGGCGCAGCCTCTGCATCGCGCGGCTGTTGCCGGTGATGTCCCGACCGTGCTTCTGCTTGATCACCTCGACAAAGTGGTCCGCGAGGCGCTGGTCAAAGTCCTGGCCGCCGAGTCTGGAGTCGCCGCTGATGGAGAGGACCTCAAAGACGGAGTGCGGTTTTTCTAACGGATCCGGTAACTACCGGTGTCCATCTGCCCGTGCGTTGGTTGGTTGCGATGCGTGCTGGCCGAAGCGGTATACTGATTTTTTATTGAGTATTGCCCTGACACAAGCTGCGCTACTGATACAATACGTATCTACTGGTGGCCCTTAGAGCTGCTTCTTCTCCGGCTTGCTCTCTCTCCCATGATTTATCTCCTGTACTGGATCGAGATCCACTAAATAAGCAGCGGCGAGGCGGCGCGGCGAGGCAGTCGGCGAGGCTTCGACGAGGTGGCGATCAGGGACGGCGTCCTCCATACAGACTTTGTCGGCCAGAACGGTGGTGCCGTACAAGAGCACCACCTCCTAGCGCAGCTACTCACCGGCGTGTGTTGACTTTGGTCTCCTCCGCTGATTCCCCTTCGTCGCCGCTGCGTTACGCTCCAGCCCTAGCCGCGGATTGGAACGCCGGCGTGGCTTCCGCTACCCTTATGCATCAATTGCACGGCTCCCCGGTTAGATTTCCCGTCGAACTACACCTAATCCTGGACTCCCAGGTCACCATGGCGCTCCTGATTCGGGTCTCCTTCTGCACAACTTCCCCGTGGACGTCCCCCAGCTCATGGCTGTTGTATCTTTGTGTGTGGTTGCCGGATGTGTGTTTGGAGGAGCTCTGTCTCCTCAGATTTAGGGAGTTTCTGGCCACTCATATTACAAGAAGTCACTGCATCACCTCCAATTTTATTTTTCTTGGTACATCGTATCCAATTTCGGCTACTAGCCTACTACAATACTGTTGTAGATTTTCCTTTATTTTGTTGTTTGATTTCCTTGCAGTAGATTCAATTGTTTTGTCTTATCCGGTAGCAATCTTTCATCCCACATCCTGTAGTAGTCTGTTTCTGATTTCTTTGATATACACATTCAGTTGATCTGCTCCTAATAGAACAGTGCACTGAATTTCTGGTGTGGATCAGCAGGTTATGAAATATTGATGGCAGGATTAGTACGCTAGACAAGTGATGATATACTGTTGGCATCTTCTCTTCCGTATGCTACTTCCAGGTAAAGTTGTTTGTACATTTTGAAGCCTGCTATTTATGTGGGAAAAGATCAAATAACTATTTATGTGGGAAAGAGGCCGGATGTGAATATTCCCTCCTTACTAGTGCGCCACTGATGACAAAAAGTGGTGCGCCACTGATAGCATGTTTTCTAGTAGTGAACTATAATATATGTGAATCATATTTGTGTGAAAAAGAAATAAAACAGGAATATGTGCGAAAAAAGGAGCATATTTTCTTAAAAATTATCATGACCTAAAACTTTTATGAAAACAATGTAAGATGATTGGAGTATATGGTAATAATATATGGAACTTCTATGAACTTACGAAAATAGGAAATTGTGACATGATATTTCGTAGGAAGATTTTGTCATTTATTTTAAAACTGATACAATATTTGAAACATGATACAATATTCGAGGATGATGATGCTGACCGACCCCTATCAATCTCTTGTTTGCTGTAATTGGTTCATAATTGGCATGACCCAATTTTTGGTATTGTATGAAATATATATCATAAATCTTTGATAAGAAAAAGTTAACGAAACCATAGTTGGAAAATATCTTCTTAATTTTATTCTAATTAGCTCACAAAAATTGGAAACCATTTGATTCTATTTTTAGAAATGAATTGAAACTAATTTGATATCAAGACATTACTGAACCCATACTGAGAAAAATATAATGATAGTTTGATTTGAGTTGCTCGCAAAAATTTGGAGCTATTTTAAGCATACTGAAACTATTTTGAAAAGGAAACTGGAATATGTGTGAATCATATCCGTGTGAAGAAATAAAAAAACTAGAATATTTGTGAAAAAAAGAGCTGAACATCTACAAATTTTCTTAAAAATTATACAAAACATGATTTCTAATTAGTATATGAAAACACTGGGATGGATTTCACTCAGACCTGGGACTAGCTAGCCGTGGTGGAGTAATAACCGAAGAGAGAGTGCATGAAAAGCATCCGTTGAGTTTGCCGACACAACGACATGGGTAGGGTCCACAGAACAGCAGTAAGTGAAGATACACCATTTACGGAAGGAATACCGACCCTGGGGTAGAGCAGGTTGCACGAATCACGATATATTCTATGGTTGATTTTGGTCCGGTAGTTACCGGCTCCGTCAGAATTGTCTTTCCGCTCAAAGACGCCATCCTCTACTAGCATCACGGTGACGTCCAACGTGCCGCCGCCCAGATCGAACACCAGAATCTTCTTGTCGTAGCGCCTGTCGAGGAGGCCGTAGGAGATGGCGGCAGCGAAGGGGTCGTTTAGTATGCGTAGGACCTCAAGCCCGGCGATCACGCCGGCGTCCTTGGTAGCCTGCCGCTGCGCATCTTTGTAGTAGGCCGGGACGGTGATCAGCGCCTTCGTCACGTTCATGCCTAGGAAGGCCTCCGCCGTGCCCTTCAGCTTGGCGAGCACGTCGGCGGCAATCTCCTCAGGGCTGAGCACGACAACGTCGCTGCCGCCGTCTCCCGCGTCAACCCGCACGTGCGGTCTCCCGTCCTCATCCACGACGGCGTACGGCAGGAGCTCTATTTCCCGTTGCACGTCCGCGTCGCTGTACCGCCGTCCCAGCAGGCGCTTGGCGGCGCCATAGATGGTGTTGGCGGCCTCGCCGACGAACCTTTTGCCGCCGTCCGTGAAGGCGACCTGCGATGGGGTGGCCCGGTTGCCATGCTCGTCGGGGACGATCTCGACACGCTCGTTCCGGTAGACGGCGACGCGGGAATAGGTTGCACCGAGATCGATGCCGATCACGTCGCTGTTCTTGCTGCGGCGCGGTGGGCCGGGGTCGAAGTACGACGCCGTAAGGTTTACGGATCCGACGAGCACAAGGCAGAGCAGCAACGCGGCGGCAGGAGACATTGTCATCTTCTTCGCTCGATTGATGGACACGCTGGGTAGCTGCGTCTGCGTCAATGTACACAGCAGGTAGTAGTCACTAGTCAGGTACAAACCCGATTAGGCAAGTTTTGGGTGTTCAATCCAATCGATGAGGAACGCGTGGTCTGAGTAATCTTAACCGTCGATGGCCCTGACTCATAGGGAGATGTGATAATGAGTTGGCCTTCCAAATATGTAAACCGATACCAACTGAACTTTTTTTCAGATGAAAAGGCTCTGCAGCCTTTTTTTTTTTGTGATAACCTGCTTTATATTGAAAGCAACGTTTTTTTTTTTTTTTGAACAAGCTGAGGCGTCGGAGACGCCAAATTTCATTCAACTCATAGGCAGTTTACAAGGTGTAGTACAAGATCTGGTGACTTGATCTGAGAAAATGCATATAGAAAAGGACAATCTATATTTCTATGAGCTGAAGAAGAACAACTAAAAATAGGCTGAGACATAGAATGTCTAAGAGCCTGATGAGCACATTCATGGGCTACTTCGTTGAGATTCCTGTTGATGTGGTAAATTGCCGTTTGGGAAGATTCCGTCAAAGTTTTATATTCAGCAATGTGCTTCCTGATTTCCCAGGGAATCTGTTGAAGACTGGTTGTCTCTAAAGCCGCTGCTGCTAGTACGCTGTTGTCTGTAAGAAAAGTATGGTTGTGTAGTTTAAGAGCTAAACCTATCCTGGCAGCAACAAGGAGAGCTTCTGCCTGAAGAAGAGAATGGAAGCTTCTATCACGATTTCAGCGTTCCTGCCTTCCTCCTGAACTTGACAGTAAACTCCAACTCCAGTTGTATCTGAACTTGAACCAGGTGCATTTCTTGTCCCCCAAGCTGCGTCCGAGAAGAATTTTGATCCTGTGATGTGCAAAACCGACTTGATAGTACTACCTTTGGACGTCATTTGGTCCTGCATCTCAACCCGCTTTTGTCTTTGCTTTGGTGAAGATAAATATGTACCTAGAACTTGCTTGTTGGAGTTTTTCCCTGCAAAACATCATGCATCTCCAGACTATGTTTTAAAGCATTAGCCATGAAATGAATTTGAGTCGGGTATCTGTATTTTCCGTTGAAAAGGGCATGATTTCCAGAGGCACCACATATAAGTTAAGACATTAGCTAAAGTTGCATTTGGGTGGTTCATATTTAGTAGCTTTACTAGAACATCAGTGAGCGAGTTGGTATTTAAAGTAATAATATCAGTTCTAATGTACCAAGGATGACTAAACCAAGCTGCTCTAGCAAAATTGCAGGTGAAAAAAAAGATGATAATCTGTTTCTTCCATTCCACATCTGCAACAAAGTTTACTTATATGCTTAGAGTACTTACCTGCTCTAGCTCCTGTCGGAATAGCTTTTCTGAGCACTCTCCATCCAAATGCTTGAACTCTTGGGGTAACCTGTTTATTTTTCCAAACCTGCTTTAACAATTGAATTGTGGCTAGGTTTACTTGTCTTGGCCTTGGTTCTCCATTTTCCTGTAAATTTTGAAGGTATGCCCTATATGCACTTTTTGTATTACATTTTCCTGTTGGAGTGAGCTTCCAACAGAGCATGTCCTCATCTTGGGAGGGGATAATAGGGGTATTTTTTATTGTAGTGGACAAGGGATTTTGGAAAAGATTATCAATGAGCTGTGTGTTCCACTCTTGTCTATTTGGGAGCCAAAGGTCTCTTACTTGGGCTGGATAGGAAAACCCAGGTGGCTGAATGATAAGAGTATCATAGACATTAGCCCAATCATTACACCAAGAAGTGATCCAAATGGAAATGTGGCCTTGAGCAATTTGATAGAAAGAGTGGGCCTTAAGGACAGGGAGCATTTTTAGAATGGACGCCCAGAAGGCAGATTTGGGAGCATTTGAATTTGGGCACCAAATTGAAGACTCCAGGAAATATTTGGATTTAAGAATGGAGTGTAGAAAATCACCGAGCTGATCAGCAATTCTCCAAGCCTCCATAAGAATTAAGGCCTGGTTCATTGCTTGAAAGTTTTGGATGCCAAGCCCACCCTCATTTTTTGGTGTGCAAATATCTTTCCAAGCTCTAAGACAAAGGGCTTTGGAGTTTGATTCTTCTCTAACACCAGTCCACCAGAAATGTCTAATAATACTAGTGAGCTTAGCAATGAACTTTTTAGAGAAAAGAATGTTGTACATGTAGTAGACTGGGATGGATGCAAAGACGGATTTAATAAGTTCAAGTCTAGCTGCATGAGAAAACTTGTCGGCTTTGTAAGTACCGAGTTTGGTTTTGAATTTGTCTAAAACAAAGTTGTAAGCCGAGGCTCTATCCTTAGCAGGCTGGATTAGAGGGTGGCCAAGATGAACGAAGTTGTTGTCAATAGTTGGCACCGGGAAGATTTGAGTGATAGTTTGAGCAGTGGCTAGAGAGACATGCTTGCTGGAGATAATCCTAGACTTGGCCCAATTCGGGGTTTGACCTGAGCGTTGACAAAAGTCCTGTAAAATATCTTTCATCATCTTGGCTTCTTGTATCGTAGCCTGACCACAAACTAAAAGATCATCTGCAAAAAGTAGTGAGTGAATTGAGGGGCAACTTGGTCCAAGAGTGATACCTGCAAGACAACTTTGCGACATGGCCTGTTGCAAGGCTATAGATAATTCATTAATTGCCAGCACAAATAAATAAGGTGAAAGTGGGCATCCCTGCCTGATACCTCTGCTGCCTCGAAATTTCGCAAAACGTTGGCCATTAATGACTACTGAAAATATTGGCGTTGAGAGGCAAGAGTGAATTAAATTAATAAAATGGCCATGCAACCCTTTACGAGCAAGCACTGCAACCATAAAGTCCCACTCAAGCCTATCAAAATCTTTTGCAAGATCAATTTTAAGCATGAAAGATTTATTTTCCCAAGCGCTTAAAGAAAAGGAGTGCGTAATTTCTTGAGCAATGATAATGTTGTTACTAATACGCCTACCCTCTATGAAAGCTTGTTGAGAGGGATGCACATAATCCGGCAAGTGAGATTTTAGCCTATTTGCTAGACATTTCGCAATAATTTTGTAGATGACATTGCATAGGCTAATAGGTCTATAGTCAGCCGGAACTAAAGGGACAAGCTTTTTAGGGATGAGAGCAATGTGAGCTTCATTAATGTGAGCTGGCATAGTACCTGTTGTTTGAAAGAAGCCTCTTATCAGCTGAACAACATCCTTCCCTATCCAGTCCCATGTTGCGATGTAGAATTCCACGTTAAAACCATCTGGCCCTGGTGATGCATTCCTTTTCATGTCCTTCGACATGTCTAAGATTTCCTCATCTGGGACACTACATGTGTAGTCTTGAGTTCATTGTGGTAGACTTGTTTCAATATAAGGCCTGCCATTGTTAGTGTGTGTAGAAGCAAAGATTGATCTAAAATAATTCACAAAGGTATTGCTTATTTTGTCTGGCATAAAATGCAGGACATCATTTTCATCATTGACAGAAACTATTGTGTTCTTTCTTCTTCTTTTAACTACAGCATGATGGAAGAAGGTGGTGTTTCTGTCGCCATCTTTGATCCAATTATTTTTAGCCCTTTGCATATAGTAGTCAGTGAGCTTGGTTAATGATTGTTCATACCTTGTTTGCAAAGACATCTCCAGAGAATGGTCTTGTTGTTCCAACGGCTTCATTTGAATTTGCTTAAGCTGCTCCTCTATATTATTCAGCTCAATGTTGAGAGGTTTCTTCTTTTGCACCAGATCTTAAGGGTTCCTGCAAGGTGGTTAGTCCTAGCCGAGAAAGGTTTATTCTTAGTTGATATCCAATCTTTTCTAGCACAGTTCTGAAAATCATCTTCTTTGAGCCACCAGTTTTCAAATTTTAAAGAACGCTTAACTCTACGAATAGGACCGTTAGTTGAGAGGAGAATGGCAGCATGATCGCTAAGACTATGAATAATTGGCATGTTGTACACATTTGTGATAGGAAAAGCCGCACACCAATCATCATTCACTAAACAGCGATCGAGTCTCTCAAAAGTTGGTTTTGAGGAAAATATTTTATTTGTCCAAGTGTAAGCCGGACCACTAAAGCCCAAATCAAAGAGCCCACATTGTTTAATAAAAGCACAAAAAGCGTTCATACGAGGGCGATTTATATTGGGAGAATTCTTTTCCATATCATATAAAATATCATTCATGTCTCCCATACAAAGCATAGGCAAGCTAGGATTATCATACACAAAAGCAGCAACTTCGCTCCATATAACAGGAGTTTGGCGGTGATGCGGATCACCATATATACAAACTAAGCCAAACTTGAGATTACTTCTAATATATACAGCACTAGCTAGAATAACATGGAAATTAGAACTGTGGATAGTAACTTGCATGTCATCATTCCACATCAACCAAAGCCCACCCGATCATCTCCGAGAGGGCACTACAAAGCTATCATACATGTTAAACCTAGCACTTAGCTCAGAGGATTTGATTTTAGAGGATTTGATTTCAGAAATAAAAGTTACCTGGGGTTTCGTTGAATTGATCATCCTGGCAAGATAAACCATTTTTTCACTGCCAAGGCTCTTGCCCATGACGTGGCAGTTCCATCCTAGTGCCTTCATGGCGCCTGTGGCGCCTTCGAGTCGAACTCCATGGTTGTTGTTGTAGTATCTTGTTGGAAAATTTGTTTCTCTACTGCTTGAGACTCTCCAAGGGTGGTTCCAATTTCATCTTGGGCAACAACGATTTCCCGGCCTCCTCGATCATGAGTGCCAGTAGCAACATCCCGACTCATGTAGTTGTGTCCAACCATCTGAGGAGGTGAGAAAGCTCCATACCAAGAATCTTGCGTGCCCGCCGACGAAGTCGGAGAAGAATGTTGAAGTGGCCATGAATTATGGTCACCTGTTGTTGCTGAGCTAGTTCTTGCAGGCGATCGACGAGGAGAAATAGCGTAGGGATGCACATTGCGCCCAAGAGATACTTCCCGGATTCTGCGATGAGGGCCTCCTTGCCTTATCTCATTGGCATCTCCGACACGTCGCCAAGAGGCAGATCCATTCTGATATACAGTAACCCCCATAGTAGATGGGTTGTGAGCTCCAATTTGGGTGCTATCCTGGATGTCCCATCCGCTAGGCCTACAGCGAGACCTGGCATATGGTGTGGAGGAATCGGCTCCAAAGATTGGACTGATGAGATCTCTTGTACGGGAGGCTTCTCCTCCTACTCCTCCTCCTCCTAATGTTGTTCCTCCCCCTATTGCTGGTCCAGCTCCAAGTACTCCAACTCGAATAGCTTCATTTGTATCAAGATGACCAGCGCCGTGAAGAACATGTTTGTCGGTGACAGAGTAGTGGGGACTGAGCGGCGATGAAGCGATTGGCAGTGGAGGAGGTTGATGAGGGGAATCGCCGGGAAGGATTTGCTGCGGTGGCTGAAGAGAGCCTCCAGTAGGATCAAACTCTAACCAAGGAGATGCCTTTTTTGCTAGCGGCGGGAGGTTTGGGCTTGGTGGGGGAAGTGGGCGCTTCGGTGAGGGATTTTGCAACAGTTGAGATTGATGAGCGGTTGGTGGAGGATTTGAAATCCCAAGAGGGGTTACCTGCATACTAGGATCCATGGATATTTGCAAGGAGACGTGGTAGTAGGAAGTTGGAATTGCTGGGTATTCTGATCTGTGACATTACTCCCTCCAGATTGCGGTTGTAACGGCGGGTTGTTCTGCTGGACCAAAAATGGCCGAGGCATAATGTTCGAAGCTTCTGCAGGTAAAAGTTGTTGGGTTTCTGCACTGGATTCCATGGCTCTTTTTGCACAAACAACTGCTGATCCAGTGTGTGGGCTTCTAAATTCAGTAGTTTGAAGAACAATTGCATGCGTTTTTGTAGCCTCTTCTCCCCTTCTGTTAGGTGCTTCTTCAATGTTTCTCTACTGATTCATTGGCTGTGAGTGAGTTAGTTGTTGATCATGCATTGTGTTTAGTTGCAGATTACCCTCTTGCCCCCCAAATGAAGAATGAACATTGACATGACACCTTGGTAGACGATTCTGCATCAGTGTGGACGATTGACCGATGTTGGCTGCGGGGTATTGTGGTTGGAAATGCCCTTGAATATTGATGTTCGTCTTGTTCATGTGTTTTTCAGTTGCATCTGCTATCTTTCCTTTTCCATTTGGATCTTCAGCAAATAATCTTTGGAGCCTGCTTAAGATAGCATTACCTTGTTGGTTGTTTCCTTGATCACCCATCCTAGTATTTTGAATCACCTCCACTGGAACAAAATTCTCATCAATCACCCACTGGCCAAACCTGTGAGTTGGTATATCCATCCCTGGTTGTCTATTCTTTGATCTCTCCGAGATTAAGCTGTTCCTGATACTGCAATTATGGACATTGTGAAACATAATACCACAAAATAGACAGATTCTCTTGATCTTCTCGTAGTGCAGATAAGCTAGACCTACAGTATTATCAGCATAGGTAACCATTGCTCTATCCTTAACTGGAGAATTTACCATTAACTTTGTTGTGCCCCAGATGTAGTCCTGCCTAGCAAACAAATTACTTTCCTGGAAGATATGAAATTTTGAAGCTGCCCCAACCTGATTTAGAATGTTCGTAAGTAAGCTGATAGATCTTCTATTTCTGGGTATCCCATAAGCTCTAACTGTAACTAGTATATGATCAAATCTGTAGTCACTGCTTGAGTTTGCATTATCATTTGGATCAAACCAATCTATAAGAAGATTTTCTGAATTCGCTACCCATGGCTACCTTGTGTATACTGAAATCATATCTTACTGGGACCTAAAGTGAGCCATAAATACTGTATTTGATATCTGGGATATAGCATATTATATGTTCCTCCATGCTCTCATCATGGCTCGCTCCAATGCTTGCTGAGATATACTCCTTGGTGTTCCTCCGGTGCAAGCAACTTTCGTGAGGTATCACTGTTGCACCTCTCTACACCCCTTAGGCCTTATTTAGTACTAGAGTTTTCGTGCTGATTAGTGCGGAACTGCGGATAATACTCTAGAGTACTGAGTGGTCCCATACCATCATCCAATTCCCACAAAACTCCATCCCCAATATATCAGGTAAGGGTAGAGTATTGGGGATTGATAAAAACACACTAAGATTTAGGAAAAAGTGAGGATAAGCGGGGATTAAACTCGCTCAATGATCTAATACCAAACATGTTTTTAAAAATAAGTGGGGATTTAAAATTTGGTGGGGATTATCCCTACTATGCCTACAAAAACTCTAGTACCAAACAAGGCCTTACCAAACAAATTAAGATATCAAAAGAGAATTTCCGCAAATGCAAAGGTCTAAGAACCAACAACGGCCAAAGCTAGGAAAAAACTGCTCCCAAACCCTTCTCTCATTCTCTTTCACCTGAAAGATCTTCTTGCATCCCTTGTCCAAAAATGAAGTGTTCTTGCACCCTTGGTTTGTCAATTCCAAACAAACCTTCAGCGTATTAGCAAAGCACTACAATTGTTCAAACTGATGAGAAAGGGCGTCCACTCTGGTTTTGTTCATCGAGAGATGCAGCTTGTTTTCAGGGGTCAAACTGCTATCTCCATTAATGGGGAGGTTGGTCCCTTCTTTACGAACAAGTGGGGAGTGAGGCAAGGTGATCCTATCTCCCATCTTTTGTTTGATTTCATGGCTGATGGTTTGGCTGCAATGCTACATACAACTCGCGCAGCCGGACACATCCATGGGGTCATTCCCCATCATATCTGGGGGAGTATCTCATCTGCAGTGCATATGATAATATAATCCTTATTCATGATGTTAGATATGAGGTTATTAACCTTCAGTTCCTCCTCCTGTGTTACGAAATTCTTTCAAGGTTGAAAATGAACATTCTCAAAAACTAGGTGATAGTGATGGTTGTGTCCCAACAGGAGCAAGCTAGTGTAGCTAGCATCCTAAAAAATCGCAAAAAAAGCTACCATCCTAAAATGTGCCATTGGTGTGTTCCCCTTCATGTACCTTGACTTCCCCATATCTAACTGCCGCCTAACGATGATTGATTGGGAATCCTTGGCTAACACTATCGGTTGTACAGTTGACCCTAGAAGGGCATGTTCCTGTCTTCAGGTGCTAGGCTAACCCTGACTAACACCTCCTTGTTCGGCCTTCCAATATTTGTGATGGGAATTTCTCCTAGAAGATGGGACTCATGTTGTGTTGACAAACATCTTGTACGCTTCTTTTTGTTAGAAGCAGAAATACCATATAGTTAGTTGGGAGGAGGTTTGTCAACCCAAGGAGCAATTGTTGGAGATATGCCCAAGAGGTAATAATAAAATAGTTATTATTATATATTTATGTTTATGATAAATGTTTGCATCCCATGCTATAATTGTATTAACCGAAAACATTAATACTTGTGTGTTTTTTAAACATAAAAGAGTCCCTAGTAAACCTCTTGTTAAACTAGCTTGTTGATTAATAGATGATCATAGTTTCATGATCATGAACATTGGATGTTATTAATAACAAGATCATATCATTAGGTGAATGATGTGATGAACATACACCCATAGTAAGCGTATCATATGATCAAGTCATTAAGTTCGTTTTGCTTCAAGCGTTAAGATACATAGTAACATAATCATTCGACCATGAGATCATGTTAATCACCTACACCGGATGGATGCTTTGATGACATCAAACACTACATCGTAAATGAGTAGTTATAAAGGTGGCATTAAGTGTTCGGAAAGTATATGTTTAAGCGCGTGGATCAATAGTGGGATTGTCCATCCAAATGACGGATAGATTATGGGCTCTCTCGGTGGAATATCATCCAACTAGCTTGCAAGCATGTGACTGGCTGATGAGTGTACAGTACACCGTTGGGGAACCCTAAGAGGAAGGTATGATGAGCACAGTAGCAAGTTTTTCCTCAGTAAGAAACCAAGGTTTAATCGACCAGTAGGAGAAAGAAATCACTTCAGAAGGTGTTGCTAGCTGACTTTTGGCAGGGCGCACTACCGGCGTCAGCAACAACGTGGAACCTGCACACAACACAACCAAAATACTTTACCCCAACTTAGAGTGAGGTTGTCAATCTCACCGGTTTTGCTGAAAACAAAGGATTAACCGTATAGTGTGGAAAGAGATGTTTTTTGCATTGCAATTAAAGAGAACAGTGCTTGCAGTAAGTAAATAGAATAGTGTTTGCAGTAGATGAATTAATCAGTGTAAAAGAAAGGACCGGGGTCCCAAGTTCACTAGAGGTGTCTCTCCATAAAAATAAATAACATGTTCGGTGAATAAATTACAGCTGGGCAATTGATAGAATAAAGATCATACATGACAATATGATTACTATGATATTCATTTGGGCATTACAACATGATACATAGACCATAATCCAACTGCGTCTATGAATAATAATCCACCTTCCTGTTAGTGTCTGCACCCCTTTCAGTATTAAGTTGCAAGCAACATAATCGCATTAAGCAAAGTGTGTAAAATAAACAATGGAATTATCCTTAGACAAATCATTGTTGTTTTCTCCCTAGTAGCAACAACACATCTAAAACCTTAGAAGTTTTTGTCACTCTCCCAGATTACTAGAGGCGTGGACCCACTATCGAGCATAAATACTCCCTCTTGGAGTCACAAGCACATACTTGGCCCGAGCATCTACTAGTAATGGAGAGCATGCAAGATCACAAATAAGATACGATAAGTATATAATCAATCTCAACCATAGTATTCAATATTCATCGGATCCCAGCAAATACAACATGTAGCATTACATAAAGATGATCTTGATCATGATAGGCAGCTCACAAGATCTAAACATGAAGCATATATAAATTAGAGAAGACAACCATCTAGCTACTGCTATGGACCCGTAGTCTAGAGATGAAGTACTCACGCATCACTTCGGAGGCGGGCATGGCGATGTAGAGGCCTCCGGTAATGATCTCCCTCCACTACAAGAAAAGTTCTGACAGACAACGTCCCAAAATCGTCCGCTAAGGGGTATTTTTCGTCGCCTATGGGCCTAACCCGACGATATGGGGTCTGTTGTCTAAAGTGCGTCACGCAAAGTCCTACGACGATTTTTTCGGTCCGTCGCGCTTGGGCGCCCTTCCGCCACGGAAAATCGGACCGTTGTAGAAGTGTTTCCGGGAGCCCGTTGACTGCTGACGTCATGCAAACTGACACGTGACAGACGCTGTTAACTGGCAGTTAACGGCGTTAACCGGCTGAAACCCCGTGGTAGATGGTAGGTCCACACGAGGCATGCCACGTCTTAAGCGGACCGGGCCATTAAGTTTGCGGGCCGGGCCAGTGATACGTCTCCGACGTATCGATAATTTCTTATGTTCTATGCCACATTATTGATGTTATCTACATGTTTTATGCACACTTTATGTCATATTCGTGCATTTTCTGGAACTAACCTATTAACAAGATGCCGAAGTGCCGATTGTTGTTTTCTGCTGTTTTTGGTTTCAGAAATCCTAGTAAGGAAATATTCTCGGAATTGGACGAAATCAAAGCCCGGGGGCCTATTTTCTCACGAAGCTTCCGGAAGTCCGAAGGAGAGACGAAGAGGGGCCACGGAGGGGCCACACCATAGGGCGGCGCGGCCCCCCTTGGCCGCGCGGCCCGTGGTGTGGGGCCCCCGTGCCGCCTCTTGACCTGCCCTTCCGCCTATAAAAAGTCTCCGTGACGAAACCCCCGTACCGAGAGCCACGATACGGAAAACCTTGCTGAGACGCCGCCGCCGCCGATCCCATCTCGGGGGATCCAGGAGATCGCCTCCGGCACCCTGCCGGAGAGGGGAATCATCTCCCGGAGGACTCTACGCCGCCATGGTCGCCTCCGGAGTGATGAGTGAGTAGTTCACCCCTGGACTATGGGTCCATAGCAGTAGCTAGATGGTTGTCTTCTCCTCATTGTGCTTCATTGTTGGATCTTGTGAGCTGCCTAACATGATCAAGATCATCTATCCGTAATTCTATATGTTGTGTTTGTCGGGATCCGATGGATAGAGAATACCATGTCATGTTAATTATCAAGTTATTATACATGTGTTGTTTATGATCTTGCATGCTCTCCGTTTCTAGTAGAGGCTCTGGCCAAGTTTTTACTTTTAACTCCAAGAGGGAGTACTTATGCTCGATAGTGGGTTCATGCCTGCATTGACACCGGGGGAGTGACAGAAACCCCTAAGGTTGTGTTGTGTTGTTGCCACTAGGGATAAAACATTGGCGCTATGTCCGAGGATGTAGTTGCTGATTACATTACGCACCATACTTAATGCAATTGTCTGTTGTTAGCAACTTAATACTGGAGGGGGTTCGGATGATAACCTGAAGGTGGACTTTTTAGGCATAGATGCAGTTGGATGGCGGTCTATGTACTTTGTCGTAATGCCCAATTAAATCTCACTTATCATGTCATGTATGTGCATTGTTATGCCCTCTCTATTTGTCAATTGCCCGACTGTAATTTGTTCACCCAACATGCTTTTATCTTATGGGAGAGACACCTCTAGTGAACTATGGACCCCGGTCCATTCTTTAATACTCGAAATACAAATCTGCTGCAATACTTGTTTTTACTATTTTCTCTGCAAACAATCATCTTCCACACAATACGGTTAATCCTTTGTTACGAGCAAGACGGTGAGATTGACAACCTCATCTGTTTCGTTGGGGCAAAGTACTTTGGTTGTGTTGTGCAGGTTCCACGTTGGCGCCGGAATCTCCGGTGTTGCGCCGCACTACATCCCGCCGCCATCAACCTTCAACGTGCTTCTTGGCTCCTCCTGGTTCGATAAACCTTGGTTTCTTTCCGAGGGAAAACTTGCTGCTGTGCGCATCATACCTTCCTCTTGGGGTTGCCCAACGAACGTGTGAAATACACGCCATCAAGCTCTTTTTACGGCGCCGTTGCCGGGGAGATCAAGACACGCTGCAAGGGGAGTCTCCACTTCTCAATCTCTTTACTTTGTTTTTGTCTTGCTTTATTTTATTTACTACTTTGTTTGCTGCATTATATCAAAACACAAAAAAATTAGTTGCTAGCTTTACTTTATTTGCTATTTTGTTTGCTATATCAAAAACACAAAAAAATTAGTTTACTTGCATTTACTTTATCTAGTTTGCTTTATTTACTATTGCTAAAATGGCCAACCCTGAAAATACTAAGTTGTGTGACTTCACTAGCACAAATAATAATGATTTCTTATGCACACCTATTGCTCCACCTGCTACTACAGCAGAATTCTTTGAAATTAAACCTGCTTTACTTAATCTTGTTATGCGAGAGCAATTTTCCGGTGTTAGTTCCGATGATGCTGCTGCCCATCTCAATAATTTTGTTGAACTATGTGAAATGCAAAAGTATAAAGATGTAGATGGTGACATTATAAAATTAAAATTGTTCCCTTTCTCATTAAGAGGAAGAGCTAAAGATTGGTTGCTATCTCTGCCTAAGAATAGTATTGATTCATGGACTAAATGCAAGGATGCTTTTATTGGTAGATATTATCCCCCTGCTAAAATTATATCTTTGAGGAGTAGCATAATGAATTTTAAACAATTGGATAATGAACATGTTGCTCAAGCTTGGGAAAGAATGAAATCTCTAGTTAAAAATTGCCCAACCCATGGATCGACTACTTGGATGATCATCCAAACCTTCTATGCAGGACTAAATTTTTCTTTGCGGAATTTATTGGATTCAGCTGCTGGAGGTACCTTTATGTCCATCACTCTTGGTGAAGCAACAAGGCTCCTTGATAATATGATGGTTAATTACTCTGAATGGCACACGGAAAGAGCTCCACAAGGTAAGAAGGTAAATTCTGTTGAAGAATCCTCTTCCTTAAATGATAAGGTTGATGCTATTATGTCTATGCTTGCGAATGATAGGACTAATGTTGATCCTAATAATGTTCCATTAGCTTCATTGGTTGCCCAAGAAGAACATGTTGATGTAAACTTCATTAAAAATAATAATTTCAACAACAATGCTTATCGGAACAATTCTAGTAATAACTATAGGCCATATCCTTATAATAATGGTAACGGTTATGCTAATTCTTATGGGAATTCTTACAACAATAATAGGAATACACCCCCTGGACTTGAAGCCATGCTTAAAGAATTTATTAGTACACAAACTGCCTTTAACAAATCTGTTGAGGAAAAGCTCAATAAAATTGATATTCTTGTTTCTAGAGTTGATAGTCTTGCCTCTGATGTTGATCTTTTGAAATCGAAAGTTATGCCTAATAGAGATATTGAAAATAAAATTGTTACTACAGCAAATGCCATCCAAGTTAGAATTAATGAGAATATAAGATTAATGGCTGAAGCTAGCGTGCTAGGTGGGATAGAGAAGAAAATGAAAAACTAGCTAAAAAGAAAAATGTAGCTAAAGTTTGGACTATTACCACCACTAGCAATGCTAATTCTTCACATGTTGCTGCACCTCCTACTTTTAATGGTAAAATAATTGGTGTTGGCAATGCTTCTACTCCTAGTGCAAAGCGCGCAAAATTACCTGAAACTGCTAAAACTGCTGAAACTGCTTGTGATAAAACTGCTGAAATTTTTTTCCAACCTTGGGGATGATAATCCCATTGCTTTAGATTGTAATGATTTAGATTTTGATGATTGCCACATCTCTGAAGTTATAAAGTTCTTGCAAAAACTTGCTAAAAGTCCCAATGCTAGCGCTATAAATTTGGCTTTCACAAAACATATTACAAATGCTCTCATAAAAGCTAGAGAAGAGAAACTAAAACTTGAAACTTCTATTCCTAGAAAGCTAGAGGATGGTTGGGAGCCCATCATTAAAATGAGAGTTAAAGATTTTGATTGTAATGCTTTATGTGATCTTGGTGCAAGTATTTTGTTATGCCTAAAAAAGTCTATGATATGCTTGACTTGCCACCATTGAAAAATTGTTATCTGGATGTTAATCTCGCTGATAATGCTAAAAAGAAACCTTTGGGGAAAGTTGATAATGTTCATATTATGGTTAACAATAACCTTGTCCCCGTTGATTTTGTTATCTTGGATATTGAATGCAATGCATCTTGCCCCATTATATTGGGAAGACCTTTTCTTTGAACCGTTGGTGCTACTATTGATATGAAGGAAGGTAATATTAAATATCAATTTCCTCTCAAGAAAGGTATGGAACACTTCCCTAGAAAGAGAATGAAGTTACCTTATGATTCTATTATTAGAACAAATTATGATGTTGATGCTTCATCCCTAGATGTTACTTGAGTTATACTTTCTGCGCCTAGCTGAAAGGCGTTAAAGAAAAGCGCTTATGGGAGACAACCCATGTTTTTACTCCAGTATTTTTGTTTTATATTTGTGTCTTGGAAGTTGTTTACTACTGTAGAAACCTCTCCTTATCTTAGTTTTATGTTTTGTTGTGCCAAGTAAAGTCTTTGATAGAAAAGTAAGTACTAGATTTGGATTACTTGCGCAGTTCCAGATTTCTTTGCTTGTCACGAATCTGGGTCTATCTCCCTGTAGGTAGCTCATAAAATTACGCCAATTTACGAGCATGATACTCAGATATGTACGCAACTTTCATTCAATTTGAGCATTTTCGTTTGAGCAAGTCTGGTGGCCTAATAAAATCCATCTTTACGGACTGTTCTGTTTTGACAGATTCTGTCTTTTATTTCGCATTGCCTCTTTTGCTATGTTGGATGAATTTCTTTGATCCACTAATGTCCAGTAGCTTTATGCAATGTCCAGAAGTGTTAAGAATGATTGTGTCACCTCTGAACATGTGAATTTTTATTATGCACTAACCCTCTAATGAGTTGTTTCGAGTTTGGTGTGGAGGAAGTTTTCAAGGGTCAAGAGAGGAGTATGATGCAATATGATCAAGGAGAGTGAAAGCTCTAAGCTTGGGGATGCCCCGGTGGTTCACCCCTGCATATTATAAGAAGACTCAAGCGTCTAAGCTTGGGGATGCCCAAGGCATCCCCTTATTCATCGACAAATTATCGAGTTCCTCCCCGAAACTATATTTTTATTCGGCCACATCTTATGTACTTTGCTTGGAGCGTCGGTTTGTTTTTGTTTTTGTTTTGTTTGAATAAAATGGATCCTAGCATTCACTTTATGGGAGAGAGACACGCTCCGCTGTTGCATATGGACAAATATTTCCTTAGGTTCTACTCATAGTATTCATGGCGAAGTTTCTTCTTCGTTAAATTGTTATATGGTTGGAATTGGAAAATGATACATGTAGTAAATTGCTATAATGTCTTGGATAATTTGATACTTGGCAATTGTTGTGCTCATGTTTAAGCTCTTGCATCATATACTTTGCACCCATTAATGAAGAAACACTTAGAGCTTGTTAATTTGGTTTGCATATTTGGTTTCTCTAGAGTCTAGATAACATCTAGTATTGAGTTTTGAACAACAAGGAAGACGGTATGGAGTCTTATAATGTTTACCATATGTCTTTTATGTGAGTTTTGTCTGTACCGTTCATCCTTGTGTTTGTTTCAAATAACCTTGCTAGCCTAAACCTTGTATCGAGAGGGAATACTTCTCATGCATCCAAAATCCTTGAGCCAACCACTATGCCATTTGTGTCCACCATACCTACCTACTACATGGTATTTATCCGCCATTCCAAAGTAAATTGCTTGAGTGCTACCTTTAAAATTCCATCATTCACCTTTGCAATATATAGCTCATGGGACAAATAGCTTAAAAACTATTGTAGTATTGAATATGTACTTATGCACTTTATCTCTTATTAAGTTGCTTGTTGTGCGATAACCATGTTTCGGGGACGCCATCAACTATTCTTTGTTGGATATCATGTGAGTTGCTATGCATGTCCGTCTTGTCTCGAAGTAAGAGAGATCTACCACCTTCATGGTTGGAGCATGCATATTGTTAGAGAAGAACTTTGGGCCGCTAACTAAAGCCATGATTCATGGTGGAAGTTTCGGTTTGGACATATATCCTCAATCTCATATGAGAATAATAATTGTTGCCACATGCTTATGCATTAAAGAGGAGTCCATTATCTGTTGTCCATGTTGTCCCGGTATGGATGTCTAAGTTGAGAATAATCAAAAGCGAGAAATCCAAAATGCGAGCTTTCTCCTTAGACCTTTGTACGGGCGGCATGGAGGTACCCCATTGTGACACTTGGTCAAAACATGTGCATTGCAAAGATCCGGTAGTCCAAGCTAATTAGGACAAGGTGCGGGCACTATTAGTATACTATGCATGAGACTTGCAACTTGTAAGATATAATGTACATAACTCATATGCTTTATTACTACCATTGACAAAATTGTTTCATGTTTTCAAAATAAAAGCTCTAGCACAAATATAGCAATCGATGCTTTCCTCTTTGAAGGACCATTCTCTTTACTTTTATGTTGAGTCAGTTCACCTATCTCTCTCCACCTCAAGAAGCAAACACTTGTGTGAACTCGTGCATTGATTCTTACATGCTTGCATATTGTACTTGTTATATTACTCTATGTTGACAATTATCCATGAGATATACATGTTACAAGTTGAAAGCAACCGCTGAAACTTAATCTTCCTTTGTGTTGCTTCAATACCTTTACTTTGATTTATTGCTTTATGAGTTAACTCTTATGCAAGACTTATTAATACTTGTCTTGAAGTACTATTCATGAAAAGTCTTTGCTATATGATTCACCTGTTTACTCATGTCATTACCATTGTTTTGATCGCTGCATCCACTACATATGTTTACAAATAGTATGATCAAGGTTATGATGGCATATCACTTCGAAATTATCTTTGTTATCGTTTTACCTGCTCGGGACGAGCGGAACTAAGCTTGGGGATGCTGATACGTCTCCGACGTATCGATAATTTCTTATGTTCTATGCCACATTATTGATGTTATCTACATGTTTTATGCACACTTTATGTCATATTCGTGCATTTTCCGGAACTAACCTATTAACAAGATGCCGAAGTGCCGATTCGTTGTTTCTAGCTGTTTTTGGTTTCAGAAATCCTAGTAAGGAAATATTCTCGGAATTGGACGAAATCAAAGCCCGGGGGCCTATTTTCTCACGAATCTTCCGGAAGTCCGAAGGAGAGACGAAGAGGGGCCACGGAGGGGCCACACCATAGGGCGGCGCGGCCCCCTTGGCCGCGCGGCCCTGTGGTGTGGGGCCCCGTGCCGCCTCTTGACCTGCCCTTCCGCCTATAAAAGTCTCCGTGGCGAAACCCCCGATGCGAGAGCCACGATACGGAAAACCTTACCGAGACGCCGCCACCGCCGATCCCATCTCGGGGATCCAGGAGATCGCCTCCGGCACCCTGCCGGAGAGGGGAATCATCTCCCGGAGGACTCTACGCCGCCATGGTCGCCTCCGGAGTGATGAGTGAGTAGTTCACCCCTGGACTATGGGTCCATAGCAGTAGCTAGATTATTGTCTTCTCCTCATTGTGCTTCATTGTTGGATCTTGTGAGCTGCCTAACATGATCAAGATCATCTATCTGTAATTCTATATGTTGTGTTTGTCGGGATCCGATGGATAGAGAATACCATGTCATGTTAATTATCAAGTTATTATACATGTGTTGTTTATGATCTTGCATGCTCTCCGTTTCTAGTAGAGGCTCGGCCAAGTTTTTACTTTTAACTCCAAGAGGGAGTACTTATGCTCGATAGTGGGTTCATGCTGCATTGACACCTGGGGAGTGACGAAACCCCTAAGGTTGTGTTGTCTTGTTGCCACTAGGGATAAAACATTGGCGCTATGTCCGAGGATGTAGTTGTTGATTACATTACGCACCATACTTAATGCAATTGTCACGTTGTTAGCAACTTAATACCGGAGGGGTTCGGATGATAACTCTGAAGGTGGACTTTTTAGGCATAGATGCGGTTGGATGGCGGTCTATGTACTTTGTCGTAATGCCCAATTAAATCTCACTTATCATGTCATGTATGTGCATTGTTATGCCCTCTCTATTTGTCAATTGCCCGACTGTAATTTGTTCACCCAACATGCTTTTATCTTATGGGAGAGACACCTCTAGTGAACTGTGGACCCCGGTCCATTCTTTAATACTTGAAATACAAATCTGTTGCAATACTTGTTTTTACTATTTTCTCTGCAAACAATCATCTTCCACACAATACGGTTAATCCTTTGTTACGGCAAGTCGGTGAGATTGACAACCTCACTCGTTTCGTTGGGGCAAAGTACTTTGGTTGTGTTGTGCGGGTTCCACGTTGGCGCCGGAATCTCCGGTGTTGCGCCGCACTACATCCCGCCGCCATCAACCTTCAACGTGCTTCTTGGCTCCTCCTGGTTCGATAAACCTTGGTTTCTTTCTGAGGGAAAACTTGCTGCTGTGCGCATCATACCTTCCTCTTGGGGTTGCCCAACGAACGTGTGAAATACACGCCATCAGGCCAGCTAACTTAGTTTGAACGGTCAACTATATAGCTGGGCTGGTCCATTAGTTACGTGGGTCGGGCCTAACCTCTAAGGTTGACTGGTCAAAACTTTAATGGGTCGGCCCACTAAGTATGTGGGCCGGGCCGAATGCACTCGTTTGACGAGTCGACGAGCAAAAGGGCCGGCCCACAAGACATGTGGGACCCACTTTCTCGTTATCGGGCCGACCCATTTAACAAGTGGGGTCCACATTAAAGCAAGTGGGCCGGCCCAAAAATTTATTGGGCCGGCCCAATTAGCATGTGGGTCCCACTTTCCTACTATCGGGCCGGCTCATTTTGTATGTGGGGTCCACAATAGATCAAATGGGCTGGCCCAACAACCCAGTGGGCCGGGCCAAAAACACAGGTGGGTCCCACATTCCTGTTAAAGGGCCGGCCCATTTAGTATGTGGGGTCCACCATATAGCAAGTGGGCCGGCCCAACAAGATAGTGGGCCGGGCCAAAAACGCAGGTGGGTCCCACTTTCCTGTTAAAGGGCCGGCCCATTAAGTATGTGGGGTCCACCATATAGCAAGTGGGCTGGCCCAACAAGAAAGTGGGCCGGGCCAAAAACATAGGTGGGTCCCACTTTCCTGTTAAAGGGTCGGCCCATTTAGTATGTGGGGTCCACCATATAGCAAGTGGGCCGGCCCAACAAGATAGTGGGCCGGGCCAAAACACAGGTGGGTCCCACTTGCCTGTTAAAGGACATGCCCACTTAGTATATGGGGTCCACCATATATCAAGTGGGCTGGCCCAACAAGATAGTGGGCCGGCCCAATAAGCAGGTGGACCCACTATCGTGTTAACGGGCCGTCCCAATAAGTAAGTGAGCCGGCCCAAAATGAAAGTGGGTCCCACACTACTATTAATGGGTCGGCCCAATCTATTGTAGGGTCCTGGTTGTTTGACTAGTCAACTTGCATTAAATTTCATGAGCCTAAAATCTGATATCAATGATACACACAATTACATACACAAATAAAATAACTAGGAAAATTACAAGGCAATTAATGTGCCCAAATAAAAAAATTACGTAGAATCATTGAGGACTTCTATTAGCATCATCAATAACACGTTGACATTTGGCAATCGCCTTGATTGAATCTTGTGTACTCTTGATCAACATATCAGCTACAGACCTTAAAGCAGAAATACCATGTCTTTTATAAAGTACATCCTTGAGATATTTACTGTTTGATGAAAGGAATGGTCTAGGTTGACGGCTATGAGAGGATGCATCGAAGAAATATCGAACTTTTTGTGGGCCTCTCTTCTGATGAAGATTGCTTCATCGTAACTCGCATTCGATAATAATGCAAAAAGAGTTAAACGATGAACTATGCAAACATGTATTAAGCATTGTCGATATGAGATAGTCGAAGTACTAAGCGCGGACTTACATTATATCGTTGCATAGGCTCACCCCGGAACCTTTTTGCGCTCTATCTTCTACTAAGGACTTCTTCATTACAACTGCATTCTAGTAATATTGCAAACATAGTTACAACGAGTGAACTATTCAAACATTTATTATGCAATGTAGATATAAGATAATAACAAGTTGCATAAATAAGACAATGTATGGAACTTGTACTAAGCAGACTTACATCATAATGTTGCACATGGTCGCTTTGGCGACTATCTTCTAATGATTACTGCTTCACTAAAAATGCATTCTGGTAATATTGCAAAAATAGTAACAACAATTAACTATTCAAACATGTATTACGCAATGTAGAGATCAGATAACGAAGCATGTGAGTAACATATCGGCTCGCTGCAGGTCCTTCTCTTGCGTGCACTAGTCGTGGTCGACATGCCTGTCATTTTAGGTTCAGCCATCAAGTAAAATGCTAATCCTCCTGCTCCATTGTCCTTAATCTGTGTTTAGATATCACATTTAAGACCAAGTCAGCTGGTTTCAAATAACAAAAAACTTGAGCTGCCAAATGAATAAGCCAATATTTACCAGATATCAGATTAAAACCAACAAGATTTTGCTTTGCATGAGATACGAATTTCAGACATTCAGATTTAGAGTAGGGTAATGCCAAGGTTTTCCACATAAAGTAAGCGGCATTAAGAATGACCAAATGTCGGGTTCAAATCACCTTCGCGAGTTGCTCCAAGACAAGCATATCAAATAGGCGAAACATAGTAAAGCATGGATGGCATTGCTATGGCGGGGTTCCAAGTGTTAATCTCTTGCATAAGGAACAATGCATATAGGTTATAGACAATAACGGAAGTAAACTGCCAAAGTTACCAACCAAGAACTCAGATTCCAACCTTCCCTAGCGTCCCCGCTGTTAATGTTGGATATTCTAATAAATGGTTCGCATGATCAATCCCTAGGAAAAATAACATTGACAAGTTAGTCTACGATAATACAAAGACCAGACATGCACGCATCAATAACTATACAAGCTGTGCGACAGGAGCATTCATGGAAAAAAATAGCTATAAGCTAAAGACGAGGTATAAGAGCAAGCAGATTGGAAATGCACATAGCATGATTATAAAAGCAGTGTGAGAATAGCAAGACACGAGAAAACAGCTAGCGGCTAGCAGTGAGCTAATGACGTGGTATAAGAATAACCAGATTGGAAATGCCCATAGCATGACTATAAAAGGAATAGCATGCAGTACAAAAACAGTTGGCAGCAAATGAATGGGTATAAGGCTATAAATATGTGGATGCACACAGGTGTCAGTAGAATGAACAGGATGGTAGCGACCGGATAATGCTTTGGTACTGTACAATATTTAAACGAACTTCATGCGAAGTAACACATCAAGAAATTTAATGGCATATGAGATCTGCAAATAGCTACACAAAACATGGATAAAGAAACACCGCGATCTAACGGGCCAGCGTACTAACCAATCTGCGGCGGGGTGGACGGGGGCGGCAACTTCCATTCCAGTGGCGGCGAACGCGGGAGACGATGAGTCGACCCTGTTTCAGTAGAAGCGGGCGTTAGTGAAGCAGATCTGGTTGGCTGGCAATGGATTCGGTGAAGTTGATACAACCGCTGCGCCGAGGTAGTCGGTAGAATAGATCGGCTTCTGTGGAGGGGGGCCGCGGTGAAGTAGACACGGTTCCGTTGGAGAGGATCTGGTGTGTCGACAGGAAAGGCGTTGATTGCTACGCTGTGGATGAGGTCGGCGGTGAAGCAGATCCGTCGGTGGCGAGGTCGGCGGTGAAGCGGATCCGTCGGTGGCGAGGTCGGCGGTGAAGCAGATCCGTCGGTGGCGAGGTCGGCGGTGAAGCAGATCCGTCGGTGGCGAGGGCGGCGGGGGAGCGGATCAGGTGGGTGGACAACCAACACGATCAAGGCTACGTTGTGGAGGAGTATGCCGGCGGCGAAGCGGATCTAGTACTCGTAGAGAGTCGAGCTTTGGCGTGTGAGAGTATTTTTGAGCTAATGGGGCGAATGGTTGGTGGGTGGGTGTGGGCCTGTGGGGAGGGTTCGGGATCTAGGCAAGATATTTCATTGTTACCGAATGAGCCCTCCATGGTCGGTGGGTTGTAGCTTCCGGACCAGGGTTAAAAGGGTAAAACTGGTCACGGGATTTTTGAATGGATGTGGCGGGATGATTTGGCGCGCGGCCGAAATTTTCAGTTTCAAGCTACGAGCAGAACGACAAAAATAATGTTCTTCCCCAGGGAGCTCTCATTTCTTCCTCTTCTCTTTCTCTCTCGAGTCTCTCCCACTCCCCCGGCTCCTCTCCCCCTTCTCTCCGGCAGCCTCGCCGGTCGGAGACGAGGCCGACTTCTCTCTGTATATCGTACACCCTCCAAACTAAATTAATTGATTCAACTTTCCTTAGACGTGTATGTATCTAGAGTAAAAACATGTGTGGATACATCCATATTTAGATAAGCAAAGTTGAGTCAGTTAATTTGGATCCGAGGGAGTTAGTGTTGTTGTAAGCTTAGATCCAGTGTTTCCCATGAGCAGAATGGCGCAATGGAGTCGGGGATCTCGTCATCGGCTTCGGATCTGGCCTATGGTGAATACGGCGGATCGGATCCGGCGGATCTTGCCGGCCAAACCCCGATCTGGTGCCATCAACGTGATGGCGCTAACGGTGAGGCTTGCTTTGGTCAGTGCTTCATATCTGGCCAATGGGGAAGTCAAGCTGCTAACGTTCACAAGCTCGGGGCATACGACGGTATCATCCGTCTTGCCCGTGAACATCTTGGCCTTTCAGCGGCCCTTCTCAGAGCCAATATGCCGTTGCTAAGGCCCTTCTTCTCCTTCGTCCTGGCGACTACCGGTGACACCGTCCCAAGTGGTGCGTCCCGGTGACGGAGTTGCTGGAAAGGATGCGGAGCATAGATCTAATGTGCGGTCCAGAAGGACTCGATTGATTTTCTTCTATATGTTTTGGGGTCCTTTTTGTAAAGTTGCAGGTCCTATTAGTTATTGTCTAGTTCTCTTGGACCTCTATGTAATTTTTTGGACTAGTTTCCATTTGCACCGATAAACTTGAATTTTGACAAGTTCACGGGAAAAAATTCCTTTGCACATATGCCCTATCATGTATGAACATTCTTGAGTTTTAAACTATATGTAAAGGCCAGAACTTGCGCAAGGGGCTCGTCTAGTGCGCACTAGTTTCCATTAGCACCGATAAATTTGAATCTTGACAAGTTCTTGGAAGAAAAAATTGATTCACATATAGCCTATCATGTATGAACATTATTGGGATTCAAACTATACATAGATGGCCAACACGTGTGCAAGGGGGTCCTCTAATGTGCACTAGTTTCCATTAGCACTGATAAATTTTAATCTTTACAAGTTCTCGAAAAAAATTTGCTTCACACATATGCCCTATCATGTATGAACATTATTGGGATTCATATTATATATAGATGGCCAACACTTGTGCAAGGGGGTCCTCTAATTCTTGGGGATTTCAATCTATCTCTCTCTCTCGATCTATCGTTGGTGGCTGATACGTCTCCAACGTACCTATAATTTCTGATGTTCCATGCTTGTTTTATGACAATACTTACATGTTTTGCTTGCACTTTATAATGTTTTTATGCATTTTCCGGAACTAACCTATTAACAAGATGCCACAGTGCCAGTTCCTGTTTTCTGCTATTTTTGGTTCCAGAAAGGCTGTTCGGGCAATATTCTCGGAATTGGACGAAATCAACGCCAAACATCTTATTTTTCCCGGAAGGCCCCAGAACACCGAAGGAGAGTCGGAGGCGAGCCAGGGGGGCCCACATGACAGGGCCGCGCGGGCTCCACCCTGGCCGCGCCGGCCTATGGGGAGGAGGCCCCGTGGCCCCTCCGACTCCGCCTCTTCGCCTATATAAGTCCTTTCGACCTAAAAACGCGATACCTTTTGACGAAACTCCAGAAAGACTCCAGGGGCGCCGCCGCCATCGCGAAACTCCAATTCGGGGGACAGAAGTCTCTGTTCCGGCACCCTGCCGGGACGGGGAAGTGCCCCCGGAAGCCATCTCCATCGACGCCATCGCCTCCATCATGCTTCGTGAGTAGTTCCCCCATGGACTACGGGTTCTAGCTGTAGCTAGTTGGTACTCTCTATCCCATGTACTTCAATACAATGATCTCATGAGCTGCCTTACATGATTGAGATCCATCTGATGTAATCGGTGTTGTGTTTGTTGGGATCCGATGGATGATACATTATGATTAGTCTATCTATAAAGTTTGTGAAGTTATTGTTGCTGCAATCTTGTTATGCTTAATTCTTGTCACTAGGGCCCGAGTGGCATGATCTTAGATTTAAGCTCTATAATTATTGCTTAGATTGTATCTACAAGTTGTATGCACATGTCACTGTCCGGAACCAAAGGCCCCGAAGTGACGAAATCGGGACAACCGGAGGGGATGGCGGTGATGTGAGGATCACATGTTTTCACCAAGTGTTAATGCTTTGCTCCGGTACTCTATTAAAAGGAGTACCTTAATATCCAGTAGATTCCCTTGAGGCCAAAAGATGTTGTGCAAGTTTCTCATTGCGAGCACGTACGACTATATATGGAAAACATGCCTACATGATTAATAAGCTGGATGTTCTAACTTAATGCTTTGAATCCTATCAATTGCCCAACTGTAATTTGTTCACCCAACACTTGTTAATTGTTATTGGAGAGTTACCACTAGTGTAGATCGCTGGGAACCCTGGTCTATCTTTCATCATCATATACCCGTTCTACATGTCATTGGAAGTAGTATCAACTATTTTCTGGTGCCATTGCTCTCATACTACTGTTACTGTTGCTGTGTTACTTTTACTATTGCTCCCATATTACCGCTGCTTTCACATCACCCCTGTTACTAGTGCTTTTCCAGGTGCAGCTGAATTGGCAACTCAGTTGTTAAGGCTTATAAGTATTCTTTACCTCCCCTTGTGTCGAATCAATAAATTTGGGTTTTACTTCCCTCGAAGACTGCTGCGATCCCCTATACTTGTGGGTTATTGATGGCGTGTACAGCACACGTCCGTTGGGAACCCCAAGAGGAAGGTATGATGCGCACAGTAGCAAGTTTTCCCTCAGAAAGAACCAAGGTTTATCGAACCAGGAGGAGCTAGGAAGCACGTTGAAGGTTGATGTCGGCGAGATGTAGTGCGGCGCAACACCAGGGATTCCGGCGCCAACGTGGAACCTGCACAACACAACCAAAGTACTTTGCCCCAACGAAACAGTGAGGTTGTCAATCTCACCGGCTTGCTGTAACAAAGGATTAGATGTATAGTGTGGATGATGATTGTTTGCAGAAAACAGTAGAACAAGTATTGCAGCAGATTGTATTTGATATAAAAGAATGGATCGGGGTCCACAGTTCACTAGAGGTGTCTCTCCCATAAGATAAATAGCATGTTGGGTGAACAAATTACAGTCGGGCAATTGACAAATAGAGAGGGCATGACCATGCACATACACGACATGATGAGTATTGTGAGATTTAATTGGGCATTACGACAAAGTACATAGACCGCTATCCAACATGCATCTATGCCTAAAAAGTCCACCTTCGGGTTATCATCCGAACCCCTTCCGAGTATTAAGTTGTAAACAACGAGACAATTGCATTAAGTATGGTGCGTAATGTAATCAATAACTACATCCTCGGACATAGCATCAATGTTTTATCCCTAGTGGCAACAAGCACATCCACAACCTTAGAACTTTCCGTCACTCGTCCCGCATTTAATGGAGGCATGAACCCACTATCGAGCATAAATACTCCCTCTTGGAGTTAAGAGTAAAAACTTGGCCAGAGCCTCTACTAATAACGGAGAGCATGCAAGATCATAAACAACACATAGGTAATAGATTGATAATCAACATAACATAGTATTCTCTATCCATCGGATCCCGACAAACACAACATATAGAATTACAGGTAGATGATCTTGATCATGTTAGGCAGCTCACAAGATCCGACAATGAAGCCCAATGGAGAAGACAACCATCTAGCTACTGCTATGGACCCATAGTCCAGGGGTGAACTACTCGCTCATCACTCCGGAGGCGACCATGGCGGTGAAGAGTCCTCCGGGAGATGATTCCCCTCTCCGGCAGGGTGCCGGATCGATCTCCTGAATCCCCCGAGATGGGATTGGCGGCGGCGGCTCAGTAAGGTTTTCCGTATCGTGGCTCTCGGTACTGGGGGTTTCGCGACGAAGGCTTTAAGTAGGCGGAAGGGCAACGCGGGGGGCCACACGAGGGCCCCACACGCCAGGGCCGCGCGGCCAAGGGCCAGGCCGCGCCGCCGTGTTGTGTCGGCGCCTCGTGGCCCCACTTCCTTTCCCCCTCGGTCTTCTGGAAGCTTCGTGCAAAAATAGGACCCTGGGCGTTGATTTCGTCCAATTCCGAGAATATTTCCTTACTAGGATTTCGAAACCAAAAACAGCAGAAACAAGAAGCGGCTCTTCGGCATCTCGTTAATAGGTTAGTGCCGGAAAATGCATAAATATGACATAAAGTATGCATAAAACATGTAGATATCATCAATAATGTGGCATGGAACATAAGAAATTATTGATACGTCGGAGACGTATCGGTTATCAAGACTGTTTTACGGCGCCGTTGCCGGGAGGCATAGCTCTACTCATAAGTTCACCTGGGGAGTACACTCTACCTCTCTCTCTGTTTTATTTTATTTTGTTTTGCTTAGTTTACTTTTGTCTAGTTTATTTGTGCTTAGTTTATTTCTGTCTAGTATTATTTTGCTTAGTTTACTTTTGTCTAGTTTGTTTTTGTCTTGTTTTATTTTTCCTATATACCCGAAAATCCATAAAAATTTGAAAAACCGAAAAATTAAAAACTGTTGCTATGGGAGAACCTACAACCTATTTGGAGCTTATAGAATATTATAATAATTATAGAGAATCAAGAGCGGGAAAAGTGAAGATTGATGTGATAGAAAAATTGAATAAAATTGCTAAAATCTTGCTTAAACACCATGATATAAACTGTTGCTCTCAACAGGACACTAAACATCTTAAATTTCAATGTGGCTTTAGTGAGGAATTTTTAATTAAGAACTATAATCGGAATAGCTATATTCATTTTGGGTTCGAAGAAGTAGAACAATTTGTCATATTTATGGGAGCCTCCGAGATAGAATCCTTCATGGTTAAAAATTATGAAACTTGTGTTGTTTGTAAGGACCTTAAAGATCATGTCTCTTCTATCCTTAATTTTTGCAATGAAAGTTACACTGATAATCCTTATATCATTGATTATAAAGAGAGACTCATTAATGCACAAGAATGCACTCACAATTTGCAGGGACCTGTGGAAGAAGAAATTGATGAACCTGAAAGCTCATTGGATGAAAAAGAGGAGGAAATTGATGAACCTGAAAGCTCATTGGATGAAAAAGAAGAGGATAGTGATGAACAAAAGGAGGAAGAATGGATTAGCTACCCATTACAACCTTCTAATGAGAGTAACTCTTTATCTCTTACACTATTTGATTGTCCTCCATGCTTACCGAAAGAGGTTGAATGTTATGTTCCTGTGGATTCTCTTGAAATATTCCCTATGAGTAAAACTTGTGAGAATGATTATGCTACTGTTATTTATGATAATCCATGCTACTTTGATAAATCTTATGATAATGCTTTGTTTGTGCCTGATGTCGAAATGCATGGTACTAAAGAATTTTGCGTAGCAAATGTTTATGATAAAGCTCTTGATGATGGTCCTATGTTACTTGATAATATTAATTGTACTACTAATGAAAATGGGATTGGAGAGGTCTTGACATTATCTATGAGTCCCATATCTCTTGAGATTGATCAACCATCTTGTTATATTATTGATAAAAGTGTGTTTGAAAGTTTTAATCGCACTATTTTTGAGCTTGATAAAAATTATGTGTTTATGGATCATGAGAAGCATGCTTCATGTGATAGTTATGTTGTTGAGTTTGTTCATGAAGCTACTGAAAATTATTATGAGAGAGGAAAATATGGTTGTAGAAATTTGCATGGTACTAAAACACCTCTCTATATGCTTAAAATTTTGAAGTTACTCTTGTTTTATCTTCTTATGCTTGTCACTTTGTTCTTCATGAATTTATTTGTGTACAAGATTCCTATGCATAGGAAGTGGGTTAGACTTAAATGTGTTTTGAATTTGCTTTTTGATGCTCTCTTTTGCTTCAACTCTTATTTCTTGCGAGCGCATCATCAAAATTGTTGAGCCCATCTTAATGGCTATAAAGAAAGCACTTCTTGGGAGATAACCCATGTGTTTATTTTGCTACTGTTTTGTTGTGTTTTGGAAGTTGTTACTACTGTAGCAACCTCTCCTTATCTTTATTTTATTGCAATGTTATGCCAAGTGAAGTCTCTAATAGAAGGTTGATGCTAGATTTGGATTTCTGCGCAGAAACAGATTTCTTGCTGTCACGAATCTGAGTATGATTCTCTGTAGGTAACTCAGAAAAATCTGCCAATTTACGTGAGTGATCCTCAGATATCTACGCAACTTTCATTAGTTTTGCGTTTTCTGATTTGAGCAACGGAAGTACCTCTTTAAAATTCGTCTTTACTGGCTGTTCTGTTTTGGCAGATTCTGTCTCTGTTTTTTGCATTGTCTCTTGTGGACTTTAAGCAAGGCTTTCTAGACGTGCAGAGCTGTAGCTAATGTTTTATTGAGTTCTTGCAATGTGTCACTACAGGACCAAGGTGGATTCAAGTTTTTTGAGTACTAACCCCTCTAATGAAGTTTATGAGAAGTTTGGTGTGAAGGAAGTTTTCAAGGGTCAAGAGAGGAGGATGATATATGATCAAGAAGAGTGAAAAGTCTAAGCTTGGGGATGCCCCCGTGGTTCATCCCCGCATATTTCAAGAAGACTCAAGCGTCTAAGCTTGGGGATGCCCAAGGCATCCCCTTCTTCATCAACTTATCAGGTTTCTTCTATTGAAACTATATTTTTATTCGGTCACATCATATGTGCTTTACTTGGAGCGTCTATGTGCTTTTGTTTTTGTTTTTGTTTTTGTTTGAATAAGATCGGATCCTAGCAATCCTTGTTTGGGAGAGAGACACGCTCCGCTTTTTCATATGAACACTTGTGTTCTTCGTTTTACTTTTAATGTTCAATGATAAAAGTTGGAAGCTATTGCATTTATTGCTATTTGGTTGGAAAAAGGAAAATGCCTCATATTGTCTTGGATAATTTGATACTTGGCAATTGTTTTGAGCTCTCAAGTAGATCATGATTAAGCTCTTGCATCATGTAGTTTAAACCTATTAGTGGAGAAATACCGTAGAGCTTGTTGAAATTGGTTTGCATGATTGGTCTCTCTAAGGTCTAGATACTTTCTGGTAGAAGTGTTTGAGCAACAAGGAAGACAGTGTAGAGTTTTATAATGCTTGCAATATGTTCTTATGTAAGATTTGCTGTACCGGTTCATACTTGTGTTTGCTTCAAACAACCTTGCTAGCCCAAAGCCTTGTAATGAGAGGAAATGCTTCTCGTGCATCCAAAACCTTGAGCCAAAACCTATGCCATTTGTGTCCACCATATCTACCTACTATGTGGTATTTCCTGCCATTCCAAGTAAATATTTCATGTGCTACCTTTAAAACCTTCAAAATGCTTCTCAATTTGTGTTAATGTTTTATAGCTCATGAGGAAGTATGTGGTGTTTATCTTTCAATCTTGTCATTTACTCCTGACAGACTTTCATAATGGACTAGTGGCACATCCGCTTATCCAATAATTTTGCAAGAAGAGCTGGCAATGGGGTTCCCAGCCCCAATTAATTAACTTGCATCAATAATTCTCTTCACGTGTTTTGCCCTGATCTATCAGTAAGTAACTTAATTTTGCAAATAGACACTCCTTCATGGTATGTGAATGTTGGAAGGCACCCGAGGATTCGGTTAGCCATGCCTTGTGAAAGCAAAAGGTTGGGAGGAGTGTCAACCATAAATAAAACTAAAGTACATGTGTAAACAAAAGAGAAGAGGGATGATCTACCTTGCTGGTAGAGATAACGTCCTTCATGGGAGCCGCTCTTGAAAGTCTGGTTGATGAGGTAGTTAGAGTGCCCACTATCATTCGTTGACAACAACAAACACCTCTCAAAACTTTACTTTTATGCTCTCTATATGATTTCAAAACTTAAAAATCTCTAGCACATGATTTAATCCCTGCTTCCCTCTGCGAAGGGCCATTCTTTTACTTTATGTTGAGTCAGTTTACCTACTTCCTTCTATCTTAGAAGCAAACACTCGTGTCAACTGTGCATTGATTCTTACATACTTGCTTATTTGCATTCATCATATTACTTTATGTTGACAATTATCCATGAGATATGCATGTTGAAAGTTGAAAGCAATTGCTGAAACTTAAATCTTCCTCTGTGTTGCTTCAATGCCTTTACTTTGAATTTATTGCTTTTATGAGTTAACTCTTATGCAAGACTTTTGATGCTTGTCTTGAAGGTACTATTCATGAAAAGTTTTGCTATATGTTATCTATTTGTTAGCAACTATAGATCATTGCCTTGAGTCACTGCATTCATCTCATATGCTTTATAATAGGATGATCACGATTATGTAAGTAGCATGTCACTACAGAAATTATTCTTTTTATCGTTTACCTACTCGAGGGCGAGCAGGAACTAAGCTTGGGGATGCTGATACGTCTCCAACGTATCTATAATTTCTGATGTTCCATGCTTGTTTTATGACAATACTTACATGTTTTGCTTGCACTTTATAATATTTTTATGCATTTTCCGGAACTAACCTATTAACAAGATGCCACAGTGCCAGTTCTTGTTTTCTGCTGTTTTTGGTTCCAGAAAGGCTGTTCGGGCAATATTCTCGGAATTGGACGAAATCAACGACAAACATCTTATTTTTCCCGGAAGGCCCCAGAACACCGAAGGAGAGTCGGAGGCGAGCCAGGGGCCCCACACGACAGGGCCGCGCGGGCTCCACCCTGGCCGCGCCGGCCTATGGGGAGGAGGCCCCGTGGCCCCTCCGACTCCGCCTCTTCGCCTATATAAGTCCTTTCGACCTAAAAACGCGATACCTTTTGACGAAACTCCAGAAAGACTCCAGGGGCGCCGCCGCCATCGCGAAACTCCAATTCGGGGACGAAGTCTCCGTTCCGGCACCCTGCCGGGACGGGGAAGTGCCCCGGAAGCCATCTCCATCGACGCCATCGCCTCCATCATGCTTCGTCGGTAGTTCCCCCATGGACTACGGGTTCTAGCTGTAGCTAGTTGGTACTCTCTATCCCATGTACTTCAATACAATGATCTCATGAGCTGCCTTACATGATTGAGATCCATCTCGATGTAATCGGTGTTGTGTTTGTTGGGATCCGATGGATGATACATTATGATTAGTCTATCTATAAAGTTTGTGAAGTTATTGTTGCTGCAATCTTGTTATGCTTAATGCTTGTCACTAGGGCCCGAGTGGCATGATCTTAGATTTAATCTCTATAATTATTGCTTAGATTGTATCTACAAGTTGTATGTACATGTCACTGTCCGGAACCAAAGGCCCCGAAGTGACAGAAATCGGGACAACCGGAGGGGATGGCGGTGATGTGAGGATCACATGTTTTCACCAAGTGTTAATGCTTTGCTCCGATACTCTATTAAAAGGAGTACCTTAATATCCAGTAGATTCCCTTGAGGCCCGGCTGCCACCGGCTGGTAGGACAAAAGATGTTGTGCAAGTTTCTCATTGTGAGCACGTACGACTATATATGGAAAACATGCCTACATGATTAATAAGCTGGATGTTCTAACTTAATGCTTTGAATCCTATCAATTGCCCAACTTTAATTTGTTCACCCAACACTTGTTAATTGTTATTGGAGAGTTACCACTAGTGTAGATCGCTGGGAACCCCGGTCCATCTTTCATCATCATATACTCGTTCTACATGTCATTGGAAGTAGTATCAACTATTTTCTGGTGCCATTGCTCTCATACTACTGTTACTGCTGCCGTGTTACTTTTACTATTGCTCCCATATTACCGCTGCTTTCACATCACCCCTGTTACTAGTGCTTTTCCAGGTGCAGCTGAATTGACAACTCAGTTGTTAAGGCTTATAAGTATTCTTTACCTCCCCTTGTGTCGAATCAATAAATTTGGGTTTTACTTCCCTCGAAGATCATTGCGATCCCCTATACTTGTGGGTTATCGGTGGCGAGAACAACACACATATGCATGCACTTTATGCGCAAAGGCGCGGGTGCCTCTAATAATTCATGTGTGTGCGTATATTTGAACATATTCTTGGGGATTTCAATCTCTATCTCTCGATCTATATATCGTTGGTGGCCAAGAAACGTACTTATATATATACGCATGCACTTTATGCGCAAAGGCGCGGGTGCCTCTAATAATGTGTGTGCGCACTCGATCGATGATCCCTAAACCTTAAACCATAAAACCCTAAAACCCTAATCCCTAATCCCTAATCCCTAAACACCCTAAACACTAAACCCTAAACCATAAACACTAAACCCTAAACCCTAAACACTAAACCCTAAAACCTAAAACATAAACACTAAACCCTAAACCCTAGACCCTATACCCTAATTAACATTAACCCTAACCCTAACCCTAATTAAACCCTACATATATAGGCCAACGACACTTAATTGCGCATCAAGCAGGCGACCAACTAATTAGCGCTGATAAATTAATTAACTTGAATTTTGACAAGTTCTCGATCTCGAATGAAAACACATTTGATTAAGTTGTCTCATAATATATATATAATTAGTGTGCACGCGCGCATGGCATACCTTGCATATCATTCGTGCATATATTTCAATATATGTTTGAACATATTCTTGGGGATATATATATATATTTAAATCTCTCTCTCGATCTATATATCGTTGGTGGCCAAAAAAACACACTTATATATATACGCATGCACTTTATGCGCAAAGACGCGGGTGCCTCTAATAATGTGTGTGTGCACTCGATCGATGATCCCTAAACCTTAAACCCTAAAACCCTAATCCCTAATCCCTAATTATACCCTAAACATACACCCTAAACACCCTAAACACTAAACCCTAAACCCTCGACCCTAAACCCTAAACACTACTCCCTAAACCCTAAACCCTAAACAGTAAACCCTAAACCCCAACCCTTGACCCTAAACCCTAAACCCTAAACCATAAACCCTAAATATATTTCAATCTCTCTCTAGATCTATATATCGTTGGTGGCCAAGAAACACACTTATATATATATATGCATGCACTTTATGCGCAAAGGCGTGGGTGCCTCTAATAATTAATGTGTGTGTGCACTCGATCGATGATCCCTAAACCTTAAACCCTAAAACCCTAATCCCTAATTATACCCTAAACGTACACCCTAAACACCCTAAAAACTAAACCCTAAACCCTAGACCCTAAACACTACACCCTAAACCCTAAACCCTAAACACTAAACCCTAAACCCTAACCCTAGACCCTAAACCCTAAACCCCAAACCCTAAATCCTAAATCCTAGACCCTAAACCCTAATTAACCCTAACCCTAACCCTAAAACCCTAGCTAGCTAACCCTAAACCCTAAACCCTAATTAAACACTACATATATATATAGGCCAACGACACTTAATTGTGCATCAAGCAGGCGACCAACTAATTAGCGCTGATAAATTAATTAACTTGAATCTTGACAAGTTCTCTCGAATGAAAACACATTTGATTAAGTTGCCTCATAATATATATACAATTAGTGTGCATGCACGCATGGCATACCATGCACATATCATTCGTGCATATATATATATATATTTCAATATATATGTGAACATATTCTTGGGGATATATGTATATATTTCAATCTCTCTCTCTCGATCTATATATATCGTTGGTGGCCAAGAAACACACTTGTATATACGCATGCACTTTATGCGCAAAGGCGCGGGTGCCTCTAATAATGTGTGTGTGCACTAGCTCGATCCATGATCCCTAAATCTTAAACCCTAAAACCCTAATCCTTGATCCCTAATTATACCCTAAACGTACACCCAAAACACCCTAAACACTAAACCCTAATTAAACCCTAAACACTAAACCCTAAACTCTAACCCTAGACCCTAAACCCTAAACCCTAAATATATTTCAATCTCTCTCTAGATCTATATATCGTTGGTGGCCAAGAAACACACTTATATATAAACGCATGTACTTTATGCGCAAAGGCGCGGGTGCCTCTAATAATGTGTGTGTGCACTATCTCGATCGATCGATGATATCCCTAAACCTTAAACCCTAAAACCCTAATCCCTGATCCCTGATTATACCCTAAACGGACACCCTAAACACCCTAAACACTAAACCCTAGACCCTAGACCCCCCTAAACCCTAAATCCTAAACACTAAACCCTAAACCCTGATCCCTAATTATACCCTAAACGTACACCCTAAACACCCTAAACACTAAACCCTACTATACCCTATACCCTAAACCCTAAACCCTAAACTCTAAACCCTAAACACTAAACCCTAAACCCTAACCCTAGCTAGAACCTAAACCATAAACCCTAAACCCTAAATATGTTTCAAACTCTCTCTAGATCATTATATCGTTGGTGGCCAAGAAACACACTTATATATATATATATATATACGCATGCACTTTATGCGCAAAGGCGCGAGTGCCTCTAATAATGTGTGTGTGCACTCGATCGATGATCCCTAAACCTTAAACCCTAAAACCCTAATCCCTAATCCCTAATTATACCCTAAACGTACACCCTAAACACCCTAAACCCTAAACCCTAAACCCTAAACCCTAACCCTAGACCCTAAACCCTAAACACTAAACCCCAAACCCTAAACCCTAAACCCTAGACCCTAAACCCTAATTAATTAACCTTAACCCTAACCCTAACCCTAAAACCCTAGCTAGCTAACCCTAAACCCTAATTAAACCCTACATATATATAGGCCAACGACACTTAATTGTGCATCAAGCAGGCGACCAACTAATAATTAGCGCTGATAAATTAATTAACTTGAATCTTGACAAGTTCTCTCGAATGAAAACACATTTGATTAAGTTGCCTCATAATATATATACAATTAGTGTGCATGAGCGCATGGCATACCTTGCACATATCATTCATGCATATATTTCAATATATATTTGAACATATTCTTGGGGATAAATATATATATTTCAATCTCTCTCTCTCGATCTATATATATATCGTTGGTGGCCAAAAAACACACTTATATATACGCATGCACTTTATGCGCAAAGGCGCGGGTGCCTCTAATAATGTGTGTGTGCACTCGATCGATGATCCCTAAACCTTAAACCCTAAAACCCTAATCCCTAATCCCTAATTATACCCTAAACATACACCCCCTAAACACCCTAAACACTAAACCCTAGACCCTAAACCCTAAACACTAAATCCTAAACCCTAAACACTAAAACCTAAACCCTAAACCCTAACCCTAACCCCTAGCTAACCCTAAACCGGCCCTAAACCCTACATATATAGGCCAACGACACTTAATTGCGCATCAAGCAGGCGACCAACTAATTAGCGCTGATAAATTAATTAACTTGATTTTTGACAAGTTCTCGATCTCGAATGAAAACACATTTGATTTGTCTCATAATATATATATATATAATTAGCTAGTGTGCATGTGCGCATGCATGGCATACCTTGCATATCATTTGTGCATATATTTCAATATATATTTGAACATATTCTTGGGGATATATATATATTTAAATCTCTCTCTTATCTCGATCTATATATCGTTGGTGGCCAAGAAACACACTTATATATATACGCATGCACTTTATGCACAAAGGCGCGGGTGCCTCTAATAATGTGTGTGTGCACTCGATCGTTGATCCCTAAACCTTAAACCCTAAAACCCTAATCCCTAATTATACCCTAAACGTACACCCTAAACACCCTAAACACTAAACCCTAGACCCTAAACCCTAAACACTACACCCTAAACCCTAAACACTAAACCCTAAACCCTAACCCTAGACCCTAAACCCTAAACACTAAACCCTAAACCCTAGACCCTAAACCCTAATTAACCCTAACCCTAACCCTAAAACCCTAGCTAGCTAACCCTAAACCCTAAACCCTAATTAAACCCTACACACACATATATATATATATATATATATATATATATATATAGGCCAACGACACTTAATTGCGCATCAAGTAGGCGACCAACTAATTAGCGCTGATAAATTAATTAACTTGATTTTTGACAAGTTCTCGATCTCGAATGAAAACACATTTGATTAAGTTGTCTCATAATATATATATATAATTAGTGTGCATGTGCGCATGGAATACATTGCATATCATTCGTGCATATATTTCAATATATATTTGAACATATTCTTGGGGATATATATATTTCAATCTCTCTCTCTCTCGATCTTTATATCGTTGGTGGCCAAGAAACACACTTATATATATACGCATGCACTTTAATTTATTTGCCTCACAATATATATAATTAATATGCATGCATGGCCTAACCATGTATGCTTATATATGTGTTTAATTTGGGGATTTCAATCGCTCTCTCGCTGCTCTCTCGTTGGTGGCCAACAACACACACATGCACTTTGTGCGCAAAGGCATGTGCCTCTAATAATGTGTGCGCAGTCGATCGGTCTAGTTTTGATTAATCATAGCACACAAATATAGAAGTTGTATTTGAATCCACACAACCCTAATCTAAAACACATATCCCCTAACATGGCCTAATTAATCGACCCCTTCTCTCTAGCTAATTAGTGGAAATTGCACAAAATCAAAAGGGGTCCCTCACTAATTATACATATATATCTAGATTGTGATAAACTTTTGCCCCATATTTGGTGGATGGGTGCATCTTGGCATGTAAAACAATTAATATTTGCAAATGGCGTTGTCAAAATTTATGTACAAATGATTTCTTTCCATCCAAAGTGCATAAAATGGGAGTTTTAATGAAGAAAGTACAAATAAAACAGCTCAACATGCTTCCACACCCCGATTTTCACGCGAAGTAGAGCATATTTAAAGGATAATTCCAGAGTTTTAATATTTTTCAAGCAACTTTGCTAATTTCCACCCACTCACATGACTTTATGTCGATTTAACGAAAATAGGGCGAATTTAAACTACATGGGCGGGATAGTTTGAATTGTGCGTGCGGCAAAGGGAACCGCCTATTCCAAAACCTTGTGCACGGCAAATTACACACGCAACTCCATTAAACACCACCTACCGAGCGGCCCGGCCGCATGACCCCCACCCACCGCTACACAACTTATCCCCGTCCGTGCGAACAGCTTCCCCTCCCCGTCCCGTCCGTGCGAAGAAGAAGCTTCCCCTCCCCGTCGTTCTTCTCGAGACGCACCGGCGATCAAGTTGATCCACGGTAGGGCTGCTATCTCTAGCTCAATCATGCATCGGGCAAGACGGCCTAACGATTTATATTTTCTTGATGCTGCTAAAAAAATCGTCAGTATGCTCGAACTAATTGGCACTTTACAGTTTTCCGCTCGATTTGTCATCGATCAATTTGTTCATTTGCGTGGGCATATAGAGTCAGTTCTGCACTCGATCCGTTAATTTTCTGAAATGCCATGGCAGAGTTTTGTACACGATCTTTTGCTAAAATGTCGATGGGCATTTTATGTTTTGTACTCGACATGATTGCTGAAATGCATAATCATGTACTAGTATAGTTTTGTACTCGATGGATATACATTTCCTACTTCGCCTTAAATTAATCACCAACCATTGTATCTCATAATTAAACAGATGGACAGAACTTGGATACTTGCATGGACACTTACGTTCCCCTTCATATATAAATGGTGTTCAACCCTTTATGGGGTTTATTAGAGCTCATGAAGGTCACGACCTGGACGTGTATTGCCCGTGCTTGCACATGTATGAATGGTGAGAAGAGGCCTCACCATGTAGTGGAAGATCATTTACACATTTTTGGGATGGACCGCACATATGTTAGGTGGGTTTATCATGGTGAACCACATAATGATCCTTCGGCGAGAGAAGCGAGATCTTGCTCACACTTGTATGTGTGCTTGGCATATGTAGTTAATTATTTATATTGATGCTGCCGTTGTTTCGATCAATAATTTGCATTCTTCGTGCAAGGTTACGTACTCAAATTTAACTTGTTGCGGATGGATGGACGGGAAGGAGAGAAAAGCGCTTGCTTCAGGAACCGGGTTTCAGCTCTGGGACATGTGATGTGCCAGATGAGAAGGTAAATATGTAAAATGGCATTTGTTCAGGTTGCATCCCTTAGATGTTTGTCTAATCTGTTGATGTACTAATTGCAGAAGCATAGAGTTGAAGAGGTCTCTCAGTTTGATGGGAGATTTGAAGATGAATCTCAGTTTGATGCACCTGTGGATGGTACGATGACGGGCCTTTCATAGACGAAGGTCCTGCACCAGAGATAATCCAGCCTACAGAAGGAGGCCGTGGACCGAGTACACAGCTTTGCGTTGAAGTGGATGCACGCCCAGAGATCATCAGGGGCGTTCGGGTAGTCTCAAGACCACCCAGCCCTGATGCACCTGTGGATGGTACTGATGACGAGCCTGTTATCACCAGAATTTGACCAAGCCAGAGGTGGGCCTCGATTGAGATGGACGTGAAGAAATAAATATAGAAGAAGTTGGCGGATCGGCCTTGTATACCAGGTTGGGCTTAATTGCCCACGTATCTGTAACATATTAGATCGTATTTTAGTTTAGAGAATCTTACTCGTGCACGGTTTAGTGCACGCCTGCATTAGAAAGTCCCCTGGACTATAAATATGTACCTAGGGTTTATGAAATAAACAACAACTCACGTTCAACCCCAAAAACAAACCAATCTCGGCGCATCGCCAACTCCTTCGTCTCGAGGGTTTCTATCAGGTAAGCGACATGCTGCCTAGATCGCATCTTGCGATCTAGGCAGCACTAAGCCACGTTGTTCATGCGTTGCTCGTACGGAAGCGCTTTTGATGGCGAGCAACGTAGTTATCATTAGATGTGTTAGGGTTAGCATTGTTCTTCGTTTAAGCATGCTTACGTAGTGCAACCCTTGCATATCTAGCCGCTCTCACGCCTATCTTAGGCGTGGGGGCGGCACCCCGCTTGATCATTATTTAGTAGATCTGATCCGTTACGATTGCTCCTTGTTCTACAAGGATTAGTTTAATATCTGCAATAGTTAGGCCTTACAAAGGGGGGGGATCCGGCGGCACGTAGGGTGGCGTTCGCAAGTCCTAAACGGGATGTTCCGAGGATCAACTTCATGTTTTTGGCCTTGTTTAGGATCGGCTTACGAGCACCGTGCGTGGCCGCGAGGCCCAACCTGGAGTAGGATGATCCGATTATGCGGTGAAAACCCTAAATCGTCGTAGATCTCATTAGCTTCATCTTGATCAAGCGGGACCACCAAGTATTCGTGCACCCCATACGAATCATGGGTGGATCGGCTCTTTGAGCCGATCCACGGGATAACTTGAGAGCCGATCGAGGCTCGTATTTAATGTTTACATGTGTGCCTGCGAGGAAACTAAGCGAGGCATCACCATCACCTTCACGACCAGGTATAGGTCGGGTGGCACGCCCTTGCACTTCGCAACGCCGCGTGTGACCGAGAAGAGCATTGCGGGCCGTCGCTCGGAGGGGTCTCGGCCAGCCGCGGCTCTAGGCTCTTCCCGGCTCTACGGTGTTGACAAGGCCGCTGCCCGCCGGTGGGTTTTGGCAGTCAACACATTCTGGCACGCCCGGTGGGACAAACGTCTACATCAACTACATCGCCATCTACATCTGAGATGGCGGACGGCACGCCAGTCACCCACGAGGGGCTGCCTGACGAGCTCGAGAAACACGATGAAATCGAGGCGGTCCTCGAAGCCGAGTGCGTCGGCTCTTTCCACAGAATCCGTTCCCAGGGTCGACCAGGACACTTGTTCAGCGTCAACATGGTAGAACTTGGGTACCACCCTGGTGAAAGCAATGATGAGGGCAGGTGCTCTCGTGGCAAGAATGAAGAAGGAGCCGGCCCACGCAATCGGCTCCGACACTGTCATCAAGTCCTGGTTATGATCAAGATGGGAGCCGATTCTAGCGATTATACGAGGGATATTACGAAGCCTTTATGGAGCGCTTCGATCTAACGAGTCGGCCAAGTTCAGTTTCACCACACGATCTGCTTGAGGTCGACGGCGATCTAATCAGGCAGTCACGTCGGCTACACGAATCCCAACGGAGCCGACGTACGGGTACAGTTCTATGGCGTAATGCAAAGCCAATATCTGCAGTCACCTACAGATTCGGCTCGAGGGGGGGCACATGATCAGAAGACAGACACAGGGGTATGGAGAGGTCAGAAACCGATGGAAAATCATCGGCCAGTAAAAAAAAAAAAAAAACTTAGCAAGCACAAATGTAGCAAATACAGTAAGACCCGGTCCGACGAAATTTGTCTCTAGAGGCCCCGTTGAAGAAACACGTCAAGGGCGCGAACAACGTCAACATGGATGCGATCTGCCTCAGCGATCTCAGCTTGGTCATCTTCGTCCTTACCCTTCACCAGCTGATTATTCAGGGTACGGATTTCAGCCAGATCGGTCCTCAGATCGGCTGTGAGGCCTCTTGCTTCGTCTTGAGAACGGGCAACAAGTGCTTCCTTGTCTTGGATGAGCTGTTTCGTCATCCTTACCTTCTCTTCAAGATTCTCCAGCTCCTTGCGTAAGGACTCGAGTTCGGCGTGAGTGGCGAAGTGTCCGTCTTGGCGTCCAAAACGGCCTTTTTCTCATTGAGCCGTCGGCACTTTTCAGCAATATCGGCTCTCGGTGGAAGTTGGGAGTGGCGAAGGGTAACCCTTTGGCGAGCCGCTTGCACCCTTGACTTAAAGGCCGACAAGGTAACGGCGGGCCGAGCTCCACTGCGGGGTCATAGGGAGATGGGGCCGGATGTCCTCGAAGGTGCCTTGGGCTTCCTCGGAGTTTTCAATCGAGTGTCAGTTGAGGCAGAAAGCAAGTCTGCGAGACGCTGGAGTGGACCGCGGACCGTGCTGAGATTCGGCTCTCCACTTGCCTTAGAAGAAGCAGGTTCGACAGACTCGGGGTCGAACGTAAGCAAGCTGCGAGAGATCACAACCACGATGGGGTAAGCAAAGTGAGTTCAGCGGGCAATGAGGGAGTAGATGGAGCCAAGGAGGGGAGGCATACCTCTCCCAAAGAAGGAGGAACAGCCGGCGCAGTGACAATCGGCTTTTCTGTGGATTCGGGTGGGTCAGCCGCTTGGGCAGCCGCCGTCGTCGAGGTTGCTAGATCCAGAGTTGCGGACGGCCTCGGCGCCTCCTCAACGTCTCCGCTAGCAGTTCCTGTGGCCTGCAGGAGGAAGCGATTAGCCGATTCAAATGACGGCGGGATAACGTGAAGTACGATCAAGAAGATAATTACATTTGAGACCTCCTGGCTTGATGAAGAGGCTTGTGGGTTCTTACGAGCCCTCTTGACGCAGCGGCGCTTCGTGCGCGACCCCGATCTGGCCGGGGCTTGGGAGGCAGAAGGGTCGGTGATCAACCTTTTCTCGAAAGCCGGTGCTGGTGAGGCCGTCTGGCTATGGGTGGTGGACCTCTCGGAGTTACCTGAGCTCGAGTCTCCCTCGCTGGTTTCCTCGGTCCCGGCCGGAAGTTCCTTCGGTGGAGGTGCAGGGAAAGAACATAAAGCATGTTGCGAGCGAAATATTGAGAAACGGACGAGCGTCCGCAGGATGCTGAACCGTCTTACATGCAAGCTTGCTTGGGCCGGAGCTTTACGCTTCGGGGTCTTCTCGGCGGCCACCTTCCTCACTTGCTTGTCCTCGCCCGAGTCGAGGCTCGGGGAGCAACCGGCCACGAAGAGGCTTTACTCTTGAGTGCCGATTTTGGTGAAATCGGTGGCTCTGCATTATGACCTTTTTCGGGGGTGGCGAGCTACGGCGAGAAAGAACCACTCGGTGCTGGAGGAAGAAATGCGAAAGGGGAACCGTCGGCTTGTGTGGGAGCCGGACCATCTTGTTGCTGTTAAGAGGAAGGGTCGGGTCACGGACGATCGCCGTAATGCGGCTGTAAGAAATGTTTCGGGTGACGGTACCTGGTCCGCGGGGATGTCATAGTCGGCGTCAAGTTGCCTCAACGGCGGTCCTAAGGCCCTTACGAAGGCATGGGTCTTCCACATGGACCACCAAGTCTCGAAACCATCGGTGGTGAAGGAGAAACGGAGGTCGTGGGGGATAGGGATGGCCAAAGCATCAAAGAAGGTATAACACCTTTGGCTCGTGATGATGTCGGGCGGTTCAGCTGCGCTTGCTGTTAGATGGTGCGGGAAGAAGTGTGGAGGCACCTGCCCAAGACCAAGGCTGTCGGGCTACTACTACTGGTTGATAACACTCGTAGCCGGGTTTAATGATCCGGTTTGAAGTGCTCATACCGACGAGGAAGGAAGCGGGGACGGATCATGATGGAATACGGATCTTTGAGTCTTCGGCATCATCGGCGAAATTATCCAATCGAAAGGAGACTGGATTTTCAAAGTTTGCCGATTCAGTATAAGGAAAGAACAGGGGGTTGTCTAAACCTTGAAAGAAGATCTTGAACCACCCTGCTGCTTCTTTGGGGATCAACCTACTGCCTGGGAGGCCATACAAAGCTTGGCCATAGCTGGTGCATCGGATATCTTTGCCATTGACGTCCGGAAAGGTGCGGGAGGACAAAGGTGGGAAGTCGGGGATGCGGGTCCGAAAGTATAGCTGCGCCCATAATTGAATAAACCACCAGGGACCGCCAGTTTTAACTGTCTTTTGAGAGAACGGTTTGACAGACATCAGTTGAAGAGATCGATAAACCTCTCCAAGAAACAGTTTGCCCAGGCCGAGGTGGGTGCCTTTAGCCAATTCATAGGCCAGGGAAAGATAATTCTTGGTAGGGGCAAGGGATGGGCCACAGAAGATGAAATGTTCTAGCCAGAAATTCAGAAAGGCCGTGTGTTCTCTCTCTGTCACAGGACCTTTGGTCTTCATATAACGTTTGAGGTAGGCTCCCCAGCTGGTACACTCTTTTTTGGAAGAAAGGGTGAAAGGGACTCTCGGCAGTTGGAATGCAGAAGGGCTGGGGGATGCAATGTCCAGCCCCGTGATCATGGCCACGTCCAGTAAGGTTGGTGTCATGGGGCCATGGCCAAACATAAAGCAGTTCAATGCATCAGACCAGAAGTAGCCGATGGTTTTCAAGATGTTCTCGTTCTTCTCAAGAGGAGATAATGATAATGACGGGGCATCGGCTATCCCTATGGTTTCCCAAGTGGCATAGTGGGATTTTGATACTCTATTGTACCATGCCACCCAACCTTCGGGAGGATTAGGCCGGGCTCGTAGGCAGTCGGCCCAGGAAGTTAGATCTAGGCTTTGGCTCACAAAGGGGATTCTGTTAGCTTCGCACGAAATTAACAGGGCAGGACTCTCAGAAGAACGAGGACCAAGGCACATCGAATTCGCGAGAGAAGGGTGTGGCAGAAGGATATCTGAATCCTAAATTAGCAGCGGAGCGAAACATTAATTCAGGTGTTTGCCATTAATCTCATGTCAAGACGAACGGCGAAAGGGGGTTAAGGATTACCTTCAGTCCGGAAGCTGTGGTGTCGGTGTTGGATGATTTCGCCATGGGATGCGTTGAAGGAGTCGGGGGCGGCGTGGCTGAGATCTGTGTAAGTGGTTGTGGGTTGGAGCTGCTCGGGCGGCGATTTGGGGATCTGAGTTCGCCTTTTCCGATGAAGGTCGCAGGTTACCGTTTGGAAGGGCGGCTAGGTCGACTTTCCTCGTATTTTATAATAGAGACCGATGCAATGCCATCGGCTCTCTTTGGAGACTGCGTAACTTTGACCATCGGCAAAACAATTGATTGGAGAATACTTCTTCATTAACAGAGGAGGGTTTGTTGCGATGAAGAGCCGATGGTTCAAAGAGGAACAGAAGAAGAGCCGATTGCTCGCATGTTGCTGGTGCCATGTCACTAATCTTCACTGCAAAATATGAGGAGACAAAGGATATCGCAACGGTGGTACCACGACATGACCCGACGAGAAAAGAGCACGATGATTTTGGAAATGTCATTTCCAAAACCAGGGGGGCATGTGTTATCACCAGAATTTGACCAAGCCAGAGGTGGGCCTCGATTGAGATGGACGTGAAGAAATAAATATAGAAGAAGTTGGTGGATCGGCCTTGTATACCAGGTTGGGCTTAATTGCCCACGTATCTGTAACATATTAGATCGTATTTTAGTTTAGAGAATCTTACTCGTGCACGGTTTAGTGCACGCCTGCATTAGAAAGTCCCCTGGACTATAAATATGTACCTAGGGTTTATGAAATAAACAACAACTCACGTTCAACCCCAAAAACAAACCAATCTCGGCGCATCGCCAACTCCTTCGTCTCGAGGGTTTCTATCGGGTAGCGACATGCTGCCTAGATCGCATCTTGCGATCTAGGCAGCACAAGCCCACGTTGTTCATGCGTTGCTCGTCTTGAAGCGCTTTTGATGGCGAGCAACGTAGTTATCATTAGATGTGTTAGGGTTAGCATTGTTCTTCGTTTAAGCATGCTTACGTAGTGCAACCCTTGCATATCTAGCCGCCCTCACGCCTATCTTAGGCGTGGGGCGGCACCCGCTTGATCATTATTTAGTAGATCTGATCCGTTACGATTGCTCCTTGTTCTACAAGGATTAGTTTAATATCCGCAATAGTTAGGCCTTACAAAGGGGGAGGATCCGGCGGCACGTAGGGTGGCGTTCGCAAGTCCTAAACGGGATGTTCCGAGGATCAACTTCATGTTGGTTTTTTGGCCTTGTTTAGGATCGGCTTACGAGCACCGTGCGTGGCCGCGAGGCCCAACCTGGAGTAGGATGATCCGATTATGCGGTGAAAACCCTAAATCGTCGTAGATCTCATTAGCTTCATCTTGATCAAGCGGGACCACCAAGTATTCGTGCACCCCGTACGAATCATGGGTGGATCGGCTCTTTGAGCCGATCCACGGATAACTCTGAGAGCCGATCGAGGCTCGTATTTAATGTTTACATGTGTGCCCTGCGAGAAACTAAGCGAGGCATCACCATCACCTTCCCGACCAGGTATAGGTCGGGTGGCACGCCCTTGCACGCCGCAACGCCGCGTGTGACCAGAAGAGCATTGCGGGCCGTCGCTCGGAGGGGTCTCAGCCAGCCGCAGCTCTAGGCTCTTCCCGGCTCTACGGTGTTGACAAGGCCGCTGCCCGCCGGTGGGTTTTGGCAGTCAACAGAGCCTTTCATAGACGAAGGTCCTGCACCTGAGATTATCCAGCCTACAGAAGGAGGCCGTGGACCGAGTACACAGCTTTGCGTTGAAGCGGATGCACGCCCGGTAGTCTCAGGACCACCCAGCCCTGATGCAAAATGTTGAGCTACTTTATGATTCGTACTCTTATGTTCTGGTGCTGTAGTATGTACTATCTTTGTTATGATTTGTACGCCTTTGGCGCTAGAACTATAATTAAGCATTCGGTGGATGATCGCGTTGCAAAATTTGACACCCACACAATCAGTTCATCGTATGAGTAGTAGCACAATTACTTCTACAGCCGATCCTGCCGGTGCATTAATTGGTAGCATGAAACACTTTCGAGGCACTCCCCTCGATTCATATTAATTGACTTAATTTTGTCTAGATATGGCTGTATCTAGATGCATTTGTTAACTAGACTAACAAACTTGAGTCAGTTAATATGAATCGGTGTAAACCGCCCAAGTCCTCAAGCAGCTAGTTTATTGACTCTGGACTCCAAGCCTCTCGCGGCAAGCCATCGACGAAGCTTTGACCAGATCTTGGCCCGCTTTTTTTGCGAATAGCAAAGCTTTGACCAGTTCCTCTCGGGATACAGCACGCCGGTGAGCTTGCACGGTTGCCATGAGCACTTTCCGGCGGAACTTCCTCTGCAGCGCCCTCAAGCCGCCGCTGCGAGACAAGCACGCGAGTGCCTCGAGGTGGACGGAACGGACGAACTCGGGATCTCAGGGCGGGGGTCCGCCTCGTCCGGGAACGATCTCCAGCGGGTTAACGAGGACATGCATGGCGGCCAGGGGATTTGGGGTTTTTTTTGTTGTTGTTTGAGCTTGGGATTTGGGGTTTTTTCGGATAGGGGAGGAGGAACCGAGGAAGAGGAAGGAACAGCCCGCGTGCTTGGCGCGTGGCAGTGTGCTTGAATTTCGAATTTTTGTGAAATGTTTCATTTCCCCGCTACAATTCGGGGGTTTTCTTGACGCGCCAATGTGTCCCGCCGGGCAGGTTCAAGTGAATTTGGGGTGCCACACTATGGGCCCCGGTTTCAGTGAGACATGTAATGACTAGTCACATCAGTAAGTTCACTGTGTAATAAAATATGTTACCCCTCCCCTTTATGTAGCCCCCTTGTCTCTCCCGATCGAGTGCCGACAGCCGATGGATGCAAGCCACTAGCTGGATCCCCTCCTTTCGCCTCCACCGTCCAGCCATCCAGCTTGGAGGGGCAAGCTGCATCTAGACCAAGCGGATTAGGTAGTACTAGTAATGCTCTTTCCTTTCTCGAGATCGGTTCTTTTTTCCTCACCTCGATATCTTGCGCATCTATTTCCTATTGTGGGCGAAGGGCTGTCTTTCTGATCACCCTCGCGCTGGGAGTGATTGATGGGGGTGGGGGCGGGGGCTACCTTTGCTTGGATTGGGGTGTTCTTCCTTTATTTGTCGACATTTGCAACCTTTGTAGTTTCTGCAGATCCTCAATGTATCTTTTGTCAGCTTGTACATGAAAGGAAATACCTCGGTGGTGGTGGGGGGCAATGGAGCGTAAGGCCACCACGCATGTGGGCAGTTGGCTGAGCCTGAGCTACGTGCCCAGCCCCGCAAAGCAGGTACTCCATTTGCTTATCCATTCTGTCTGTCTGCATCCTCAATCTGTTCCTGTTCTGGAAGATGCTTAAAGTAGCACATGTTTTCAGCTGTTTGTGCATAAAGCCTCTGTGACACCATGCTCTATATTCTCTATATCAGGTTGGTACCTCCAGGTTCCGTGCTGAGGCTATGGGGAACGAGAATAGCGCCCCACCTGCTACAGGAGCATGGCCCGATCTGCAACACAAGAAGTGAAATGCCACTGCCGAGCTGGGCAGGGACCGCCGAGGGGTAATTTTTTAAACCAACTTACCATGATGTAGTCTGAATCTGATACTCCCTCAGATCCAAATTAATTGACTTAACTATCTGTAGATACGGATGTATCTAGATGTGTTTTAGCTCTAGATACTACTACCTCCATCCCAAAGCTTAGGGATTATATTAGTTTTAGAAAGTCAAACTATACCATGTTTGACTAAGCTTTTACCAAAAATCATTAACATGCAAAATACAAAATTAATATCATTAAATAGGTTGTGAAATATATTTTCCTACGGTATCTACACAATATTATATTTGTTGATAGAATGTTCTAAAATTTTGGTCAAACTTTACTTGTTTTGATTTCTCAAAAATAAATAAGCCTTAAGCTTTGGGATTGAGGTATCTAGACAAAGCTGAGTCAACTAGTTTTTTTGTCTGTCCATAGCTAGTGTTCATGGTGCAAAAGGCTAAGAGCATCCACTATATGCATCAGTCTATCTAGGCCTGGAATTAAAACTCGAAACTCACGAGCTAAATGAGTAGCTCGCGACTCGACTCGCCTCGACTCGAACTCGGTGTATAACGAGCCAAGCCAAGTTTCATATTTTGCCGTTAAACGAGTTCAAGCTAAACGAGCCGAGTTCACCAAACTCGCGAGTAGCTCGTTTAGCTCAGTAAAAATGAAGTAAGCCTAAGCCCACCAAAATAAGCAAGTATATTTGTGATTTATCAACTTTGCAATGTTAATCTCATGATATATTGATTGTTGTGGTTTATATTGTTCTGGTACCATAATTCTAATGCTTGTTGGTCCAAATATTTGAGAAAAATGCATTGTACATTGTACATGTTCTATTTGAGGGTTTTAAATGAGCTACTCGTGAGTTACTCGCGAGCTTCGCGAGTCGAGCCGAGTTTTAAATCCAGACTCGATTGTTAAACAAGTCGAGTCGAGCTAACTCGATTGTTGACCGAGCTTTAGCGAGTCGAGCCGAGCTGGCTCGGCTCGAATTCCAGCCCTAAGTCTATCTCATACAGTAATTCAATATCACTGTTGAGGTCTGCCTTTTGTTTTGCTATTCATACGCAGACTGAAACTTTAGGGCCTTGACTCAAAAGGAATATCAAAACTGCGGCTGATCAGGCTGCCAGTATGCTGATGCCGCCCCCATCTTCTAAATGCATCTACAAGCACAAGGCCATGCGCCCACTGGGTGGTGATCTTTTAATGAATATGGTATATTTTCTTAATCCACAAAACATGCCTTGATTTTGTCTGTTTATTGTCGGTTTTTTCTAATGCTTGCCAAAAGTTTACAACAACAACAACCAAGCCTTTCAGTCCCAAACAAGTTGGGGTAGGCTAGAGTTGAAGCCCATAAGATCTTGAAGCCAAAAGTTTAGAAACACCAAATTTGTTTGCTTACAATCATCATACAGTAATGTTCATCTACTCTCCAGTTCCCCTAACCCAACAAAAAATGATGTTAATTACGATTTTTAAATTAAAAGAGCACCATTAGGCGCTGTTAATTACGACTTTGAGATTAAAATGTCATTTGCAATTGCTAATTACAATTTTGAGACAAATGATTAGTTTAACCTCGATCTGTTCTGCTCTCCATTTTTCCCAACCGAAAAAATATGTAACCATTCCATTCCTCTGAAATGGAACCATTCCATTCCTTTCCTCTCTGTTTCAGAACCGAACACACCCTTGCATTGTTGTGAACTATTGTCCATACACAGCCATACCCTTCCACTTACATCCAGCACTATATGCATTAGTCTGTCTCAGAGTCATTCAATATAACTGCTGAGATCTGTTCCCATTCTTATGCAGGCTGAAACAGCTGCGCTTTTACTCAAGTGGATGCAAAATGAGGCAGATGAGGCTGTTGTGAGGACGATGGTGCCAACACCATCATCCGAAAACCTCTACAAGCACGAGGCCATGGGCCAGCTGGGTGGTGACCTTTTAATGAATCTGGTATATTTTCTTAATCCACATACATGATTTTATTATTATCAGTTTAATTACTGTTGGCTTTGCCTAATGCTTACCAAAAGTTCAGAAACACTGCGTTTGCTTACAATCATCATACACTAATTTTTCACTTTTCGATCTGTCTCATCCGAGTATATAAACTCGTTGAGTTCCGTTGGCTTCTTTTGTAATCATTTGCATTGTTGTCAACTGTTGTCTATGCACATCCCTATTCTTCCACTTACATCCCGCACTATTTGCATCGGTCTATCTCATAGATTTATTAAATATCAATGATGAGTTCTGTTGCTATTCATATGCAGGATGAAGCTTCTGTGCCTCTACTCAAATGGATAAAAAATGATCCCGATGAGGCTGTTGTGAAGACGATGGTGCCGCCACCATCTTCTGAAAACCTCCTCAAGCACAAGGCCACGGGCCAGTCTGGGTGGTATCCTTTTCGAGTAAGAGGTATATTTTCTTAATCCTCATACATGATTTGATTTGTCTGTTTATTGCCGTCTTTGTCTAATTATGCTTACCAATAGTTCAGAAACACACACAACCCTATTCTTCCACTTACATCCAGCACTATATGCATCAGTGTTTCATAGATTCATTTTATATATCACTGCTGATGTCTGTTGCTCTTCAATTTTCATATGCGGATCGAAACCGCTAAGCCTTCATTGGTCAAAAGGATTGCAAGCCGTCGCTGATGAGGCATCTGCAGAGGCTGCCACCAAGTTACTGTCAGCCCCACCTTCTGGATGCTTATACAAGCTCAAGTCCAAGGACCAGCCGGGCCGTAACCATCCAAGGGTTCGGGTATATTTTCTTAAGCCACATATACATGCCATGATTTATGTCTGATATTATCACCGGCTCTGTCTAATGCTTCTTGGAATTCGGAAACGCCAAATTAGCATGCTTATATTCATCATACACTAAATTTTGACTGTTCGGTTTGTAACATAGTGTTATGCACTCGCTTGTCGAGCATTTGCATTGCTCCGAACTATGCACTTTACACAACCTAATTCTTCCACTTACATTCAGCGCTACACACCAGCAAGTACCTCCCATGTTTCCTTCACCATCCCGATGCCGAGCTTGCGGGAATATGGCGGGCCCATGTACATACCCCGCATATAACACCTCCTATGGCTCTATCTACCTTTCTAATAACTCCTTCACATAGTTACGGTATGTATTCTCGGTGGTTTAGCATGAATTGGCATATAGTAAAGTCTTGTTTTTAGTCTTCCCGCTTCTTACATTAGTATCAATTTTCACTGCTAGACCGTACCTTGTGAACTTCGTCCAATGATTAACCGAGATGTGTCCGCATGAAGGGTCTTTCACTATGCATGGCAATGGCAAATTGATGAACACCTACACGGTCTATGAGGTGTATGTCTACAAGATGCAGGCCATCACATATTTGTATGGACATGATTGGAGAAAGTTTGCTTTTGACTACGGTCTGAAGAAGGGTGACGAGTCGAGGATCAGAAACTCAAACGGGCAGATATACGTAACTGCTTACAGAGTTGGAGACACTTCCAAATATATAATGTGTAACTTTTTTGTACTCATATCGTTTGATTACTGCATTTTGAGCAGTTGTTCTAAACCATTCCCTCTATTCTAGGTTGCTGGGTTTAACATGATCAAAGATGCAGATCCCCTGATGGAACAGGAGCGGCTGTCACAAAGGGCACCCACACCAGTACCGGCACCGGCTTCCCACTCTCCTGCATCAGCACCGGTTCCTGTACCAGCTCCGTTTATTGCATCTACCCAGCAGGCTCCTACATCAGCATTGGTTCCTGTAGAGGCCCCATATACTACACCTGCCCAGCAGGCTCCTGCATCAACACTAGTTCCTCTAGCTGCACCATTTACTGCACCTTCCCAACAGTCTCCTGCATCAGCACCGGTTCCTCTAGAGGCACCGTTTATTGCACCTGCCTAGCAGTCTCCTGCATCAGCACCAGCTCGTGTACCAGCCCAGGCTCCTGTACCTGCCCCAGCCAGATCACCGAGGTCTCAGCTCATTGCTGTGGCCACCCGTGTGGTGACCAGGACGCATCTGAAGGCTATGTTCGTGAGTATATGACAGCATAACTGCTCTTATCTTGATGTCTTCTCTGCTCAAAGTCTCACATGGTCCAGTCTTCAGTGCATTGGTGCCATTGACTAATTTTTGTTGGTATCTCTTGCTTTGAATCAGAAATTGCCTAAAAGTATCTCCAACGATCTCAATGTTGGCCGAAGGGGCAAGATTTCCCTCGTCATGGAGAGTGAAGGTCTCACTGTGGAGGGACGGTACTCCGTCAGTCCCACAGATGGCCGCTTGGCTGTTACTTCCAGGTGGAAAAAGTTCATTGACGGTGCCAAACTTCGCATTGGATCAAAGTTGAAGGTCAAGATCTTTCGATGCCGATGTGACATGCTGGTCATAAAGTTTGCGGTTGTCTAGTTTTATTGTCCCATGAGCCCTTAGCAAATGCATTTGTAGTTATACTTATATAAGGTTATCTTATCTCGAACTCGCTAATTAATTGTATGGGTGGTAAAACTCGGCAAGCTTTTGCTCTTAGCAAGTATGTATGTATGATCAGCTATTATGATAACTAATGTTTGTGTTCATCTTAATTTGCATTTCCGTTTTAGAAAAAAACTTAATTTCTATTTTGGTTGACCTGTTAGAGAACTAGCAGATTGAATCCACAACATGATTCAAATAGATTTATTTCACCAAGCCACATGTCTTGACCTTGCTATACACTAGTTCCATTAACCAGTGCAAGAAGGCTTACTCGAGCTGCTCGAACCACGGCGATTCGAATCCACCTTAGCTATCTAGCTAGAAATACAACCTTTGCGTAAAGAGGATTTGCGATGACGGGGAGGCCGACATTGGGGACCCATGAGCCAGCGAGCGTCGTCAACGTTTTAAAGGCGGCAGGAGATCGAAACAAAAAAAAAGCCAAAAATTAGTTGGTAAACAAAATCCAAGAAATGAAACTTTTACCTTTACGAGAGGATGACATGCGGGACCCATGAGGCGAGCAGCATCCTCAACTATTCCAAGGCGGCAGGGATCAAAATAAAAATAGGAAATAGCCATAAATTAATTAGGGTCAAAAATAAATCTATCAAAGGAAACCTTTATTGTTCATAGAGGATGACATGTGGGACCGACCTGCCAGCTGCGTCGTCATGGTTTCAAAGGGGGCAAGGGATCAAAAGAAAAAGGCAAATAGCCGTAAATTAGGGGTAAAAAATAAATCCAACAAAGGAAACTTTTATTGTTCATAGAGGATGACATGCGGGACCCATGAGCCAGCAGCTTCCTCAACGTTTCAAAGTCGGCATGAGATTGAAAGAAAAAGGCAAGTGGCCAAATATCAGGAGCCAAAAATAATCCAAGGAAAGAAATTTTATTGTACATAGAGGATGACATGCGGGTCCCATTTTGCAGCAGCGGTCTCAATGTTTCCAAGGCGGCACAGGACCAAAAGAAAAAAGAAGTAGCCAGAAATCAGGGGGTCAAAAATCCAAGAAAAGAAATATTTCAATTGGGCTGCATCTGGCCATCCGGGCCTTCGAACTATCCTGCTGGGCCTTTTGACTCGTACAACTTCAGCCCACTCCAAAACAGGAAAGTTCGGATTTTTCTAAAAAAACAGGAAAGTCCTATGCTTCGCACAAACACAAAACAAGGAGATTCAACATATAAGTTTGTTTATGTAAAAATAAAGATTTAATTTATTCGTTTGCAATAGCTCAGAGCGAAATACAATGTTTATTATCTGCAAAATAATCAAGATATCACATGTTTCTTGTACGGGGAGGCTGACATCGGGGACCCATGATCCAGCAGCGTCGTCAACGTTTTAAAGGCGGCAGGGGATGGAAAGAAAAAATAAACCAAAAATCTGTTGGTAAAAAATCCAAGAAAAGAAACATTTTCGTTACGAGAGGATGACATGCGGGACCCATGAGGCAACAGACATCCTCGGCGTTTATTGTTCATAGAGGTTGACATGTGGGACCCGTGAGCCGACAGCGCGTCCCGAACGTTTTAAAGGCTGCAGGAGATCGAAAGAAAAAATAAGCCAAAAATCGTTTGGTCAACAAAATCCAAGAAAAGAAACATTTACCGTTCCGAGAGGATGACATGCGGGACCCATGAGGCAGCAGCATCCTCAACGATTCCAAGGCGGCAGGGGATCAAAGGAAAAAAAGGAAATATCCCGAAATTAATTAGGGGTTCTTGTTCACAGAAGATGACATGTGGGACCGACCTGCCAACAGCGTCCTCATCGTTTCAAAGGGGGCAGGAGATCAAAAGAAAAAGGCAAATAGCCAGAAATTAGGGGTCAAAAATAACTCCAAGAAAGGAAATTTTTATTGTTCGTAGAGGATGACATGCGGGACCCATGAGCCAGCAGCTTACTCAACGTTTCAAAGGCGACATGAGATTGAAAGAAAAAGGCAAGTGACAAAATATCAGGAGCCAAAGATAATCCAAGAAAAAAACTTTATTGTACATAGAGGATGACATGCGGGTCCCAATTAGCAGCAGCGGTCTCTACGTTTCAAATGCGGCTTGAGATCAAAAGAAAAAGAAAGTTGATTGTACATAGAGGATGACATGCGGGTCCCATGAGTCAGCAGACTTACTCAACGTTTCCAAGGCGGCAGGGGATCAAAAGAAAAAGGAAATAGCCAAAAATCAGAGGGTGAAAAAAAATCCAAGAAAATAAACTTTTATAGCACATAGAGGATGACATGCGGGTCCCATGATCCTGTAGGTTCCTCAACGTTTCAAACGTGGCATGAGATCGAAAGAAAAAGGCAAGTGACCAAATATCAGGAGCCAAAAATAATTCAAGAAAATAAACTTGATTGTACATAGAGGATGACATGCGGGTCCCAATTAGCAGCAGCGGTATCACCGTTTGAGAAGCGGCAGGGGATCGAAAGAAAAAAGGCAAGTAACCAAATATGAGGTGCCAAAAAAATCGAAGAAACAAGTCAAAAAAAATCCAAGAAACGAATGTTTTATAGTACATAGAGGATGACATGCGGGTCCCATGAGCCTGCAGGTTCCTCAACGTTTCAAACGTGGCATGAGATCGAAAGAAAAAGTCAAGTGACTAAATATCAGGAGCCAAAAATAATTCAAGAAAAGAAACTTGATTGTACATAGAGGATGGCATGCGGGTCCCATTTAGCATCAGCGGTATCACCGTTTGAGAGGCTGCACGGGATCGAAAGAAAAAGGCAAGTGAGCAAATATGAGGTTCCAAAAAAATCCTAGAAAAGAAAGTTTTATAGTACATAGAGGATGACATGCGGGTCCCATTTAGCAGCAGCGGTCTGAACGTTTGAGAGGTGGCACGGGATCGAAAGAAAAAGGCAAGTGACCAAATATGAGGTTCCAAAAAAAATCCAAGAAAAGAAAGTTTTATAGTACATAGAGGATGACATGCGGGTCCCGTTTAGCGACAGCGAGTCTCACCGTTTGAGAGGCGGCGGGGATCGAAAGAAAAAGGTAAGTGACCAAATATGAGGTGCCAAAAAATTCAAGAAAAGAAAGTTTTATAGTACATAGAGGATGACATGCGGGTCCCATTTAGCAGACAGCGGTATCACCGTTTGAGAGGCGGCAGGGGATCGAAAGAAAAAGGCAAGTGACCAAATTTGAGGTGCCAAAAAAAACTCCAAGAAAAGAAAGTTGATTGCTCATAGAGGATGACATGCGAGTCCCAATTAGCAGGCAGCGGTCTCAACGTTTCCAAGGCGGCAAGGGATCAAAAGAAAAAGAAGTAGCCGGAAATCGGGGGTCAAAAAAATCCAAGAATAGAAAGAATTTTGGTTCATAGAGGATGACATGCGGGACCCATGATCCTGCATCGTAAACGGCTCGATCGGAGAGCGTTGAACAAGATGGCACGATCGAGAAAAAAAACAATGCCAGAGAGGCTGCCATCTGTGCCCTACATCCCTCGGCGGTGCGGATTTGCGTTGACTCGGCCGGCGAACCCGAGAATTCGAGATGCACCACGTCCCGGGACACCATACGCGACGTTTTGGCCGTTTTCGTCGGGCTAGGTGGCCTCAAAAACGAGAAAAAAAACGTTTTGACATGCACAACGGAGAGACCAAAAATCGTCGGCCATGGTGCACCAGCAACCACGGCGCGACTTCAACTTCTTCGGCCATGGCAACTTTTCTTGTAGTGCTCTCCGGCAGGGTGCCGGGAAGAGCTTCAGAACCCTCCCGAGCAAGGGTCGGCAATGGCAGCCGCGACAGAACTTTTCGTGGATGGAGGCTCGGGGCATTAGGTTTTTCCTGATTAGATGAATAAATAGGCGGAAGGACGAGGACGGTGGGAGCCCGAGGGGCTCACACCACCCCTAGGCGCGGCCAGGGGGTGGCCCGCGCCTAGGCATGGCGTGGCCACCTCCTGGCACATCTTCTTCGGCCCTCTGGACTTCGTCTTCGTTACAGTAAAATAGGAACTTCGACTTTTGTTTTGTCCAATTTCGAGAATATTTCCTGTACAATTTTTTTGAAATAACAGTAGAAAACAGGGAACTGGCACTGTGGCATCTTGTCAATAGGTTAGTTCCAGAAAATGCATTAAAGTGAATGAAGTGTAAACAAAACATATAGAAATTAATGTAAAACAAGCATGGAGCATCAAAAATTATAGATACATTTGCAACGTATCAGCATCCCCAAACTTAACTCGTGCTCGTCCTCGAGTATGTAAGTGATAACAAAACTAATTTTTGAGGTGACATGAAGCCAACAAAATCTTGATCAAGTTATTGTGAAATCATTATGAGCTGGGATGAAAGTACTCCAAACATGGGTGGTCCTAGCTGGCAGTCGACCGCCAGGGGCTTAGGGAGCATTCTATTTTCGACAATCCGATTTTGGGAAAACGCATTTTCCCTTTCATGGTAAGTTACGTGCAGGAACTCATTAGCACGGACCACGCGCAGGTTACGTGTCGTACGTCTGCATGCATGTAAAAAGGAACAAATCTGATGACGTAAGCAAGAATCTTTCTGAATTCGAAAATTCAAAATGTTTTATCTCATAAACGACAACTCCGATTTAAAATCCGTTTTCACCTATGAGTCGGTCTCGACGAGATCTTCAAAACTAGCACCCATGTTAATATGTTTTGTTGACTTTTTTTTCAGGCTAAAAATTTTCAACCCTCTCTATTTGAATAATCAACCCTCCATACTTGAGTGAGTAAATGTATAAAATTATCAACCCTAAAGTTACGTTTTATTTGAAACATTTTGACGGATTTTTTTATCTCACATGTTATTAGCCGATATTTCCTTTTCTAGCATTTGTTTGACGAAATTTGGTATTTATGAAAAAATGTTGCATGCATTTGGTACAAGACAAAACGAATGATGTCAGCGAGAATCTTTCTTAATTCTAAAATTCAAAATGTTTTATCTCTAAACTGACAACTTTAATTTAAGATACGTCTTCACTAATGAACTCGTCTCGACGAGATCTTCAAAACTAGCACCCATGTTAATATGTTTCGACAACTTTTTTTTGGGCTAAAAGTTATCAACCCTGAAATACGTGATTTATCAACCGTAAAATTTTAAACTTACCAACCCAAAAAGCTAATTTCATTTCGAATATTTTAGCGACTATTTTTTAGTTTACAAGCTATCAACCCGGTGCCTCGTTATTTATCAACGGTAAATATAAATAACTACCAACCTTAAAAAGCTTATTTATCAACGGTAAAATATTCTAATTTCATTTACACTATTTTAGCGAATCTTTTTAATACTACAAGCTATCAACCCGGTGACCCGTAATTTATCGATGGTAAATATAAATGACTATCAACCCTAAAAAGTTAATTTAATTTAGAATATTTAGCGACTCTTTTTTTGTTTACAAGTTATCAACCCGGTGCCCCGTGATTTATCAACAGTAAAAATAAATAACTATCAACCTGGTGTCCAGTTATTTATCAACGGTAAAAATAAATAACTACCAACCCTGAAAAATATTTCATTTGGCATATTTTAGCCACTCTTTTTTTATTTTACAAGCTATCAACCCGGTGCCCTAATATTTATCAACGTTAATTATAAATAACTATCAACCCTTAAAAGTTAATTTCATTTAGAATATTTTAGCGACCACTTTTTACTTTACAAAGCTATCAACCCGGCGTCCCGTTATTTATCAACGGTAAAAATAAATAATTACCAAACCTAAAAAGTATTCCATTTACAATATTTTAGTGACTCTTTTTTTAGTTTACATCAACCCGGAGACCTATTATTTAGCAATGGTAAATATAAATAAATATCAACCCTAAAAATTTAATTTCATTTAGAATATTTTAGCGACTTTTTTTTTGTTTACAAGTTAGCAATCCGATGCCCCGTTATTTATCAACGATAAATATAAATACCTCGCAACCCTAAAAAGTAAATTTCATTTAGAATATTTTAGCAACTTTTGTTAGCTTACAACTTAGAACAATACTTAATTTGAGTAGCAAGTGGTAGTTCGTTTGAGTTGCAAGTGGATATCCCCACCCGTTATCCCCCCCCCCTTAAAAACCACTAGCCCGAAAAAGGAAATTATAAACATGAATTACCGTACAAAAATAAACCCAAAAGGGAATTGTAAAAGGAGAATTTTCAAAAGGAAATTGTTAAAAGTAAGCCCAAAATGACAACTATGCTCTCTTTATTGGTGCATACAGTAAGAATATGAAGACTCAACATAAAAGTAAAAGAAAGGCCCTGCGCGAGGGAAGCAAGATTACTCATGTGCTAGAGCTTTTTATTTTGAATACAATAGAGGTGTTAAAAATATATTTTGAGAGGTATGTATGTCTATGTCAACGAATGGAATCAAATGATCTATCATCCTTTCAAGTTTAATTGCTTCAATAGCCGCTCTCATAGAGAGAACAATAAAGTTCCTCGACAGGGTGTTTCTGCACCCGGGTGCATATGCACCCTTTATTTGAAATACATATTAAATATATTTACAAATGTCAAAAAAATATAAATAAAAATTCCGCATGTATACCTTGACATGTTACATGCTCACAAAGTTGTCTCAACAAAAATCAAGATGTTTTGTACCCTGTGCAAAAAAGACAAATTTTTGGTGCTAAAATAGTCTATTTCTCGAGGCATTATTTATCTTTTTTACACAGGGTATAAAAATTATCGATTTTATGTGAAACTTTACGTGCACACATAGAACATGCCCCTCTACATGCTAAATTTTTTTCCTAAATTTTTTATGTTTTTAAAATATGTTTTATACATACCGGGTGCATATGCACCCGGGATCAGTTTTGGTTTTCTGAAAGTTCCTCCTCTTTTTTGTTTAAATAAGCTAAGTTCATGATTTCTCAAGTACATAGTGTTAGGAGATTTAGATTATTGGTTCAATTTATATTTAGTGGGCTGGGCACCCACGCATACTCTTTTGCAATATTAAGGACTAGCACATTGTGCATGCTAGTCAAGGTGTGAAGCCATAATAAACATGAAAGAGATGATAAAGCATTCAACACTTCCTCGTGAGCTAAAACAAAACACAAAACATGTAATAATTTTTGAAGGTTTAAAGGTAGCACACAAGCAATTCAGTTTGGAGTGGCGGTGAAATACCACATATTGGTAGGTATGGTAGACACAATTGGTAAACTTTAGTTTTTGGGAGTTGGGTGCACGAGTAGAGCTCATACTCAGTACAGGCGAAGGCTAGCAAAAGACTGGGAGCGACCAACTAAGAGAGCAATAATGGCCATAATCATTCATAGCTACAAAAAATTATTAATCAAAGTATAAAGTGATATTACAATCAAAAACTAAATGATGATAAAGGCTTTAGGTGACTGACTTGTAGTCATAACATGATGTAAGCATGTGCTAAGTTAACCCAATAAAGCATCAAAGGAGAATACCACAATATTATGATTAGTATGATGGAAACAATGCATGATTCTTTCAATGGCACATTAAGCACTCACAACTATTTGAGACAAATCATGCTACAATAATAACTACTAAGCATATGATTAAAATAACATCCAACATGACATGCCAAAGTCTAAGCAACAGTCTAAATAAGCTTCCTTTTGCATCACTATAAGCATGAAACATTTTACTCGTCTCCAACACCAATCAATTTGTTTGAAACAACACTCATAGATGATAATCAATAAAGACCATAGACCTAATCATACCTTACTAAATAAAACTAACAAGCTCTGAACAAAAAACGAGTGGAGAACCAGAGCTAAACGCCGTACTAGCAAAAGAGAACACTCACAGAACAATGAAAGTGGAAACTAGAGTGTTGTATGCAATTAAAACGGAGTGTGTCATTCTCCAAAACAAATATGCTAGGATCCAACCATATGCTACAGCAAACAAAACAAAATAAAACTAAAAACTAAAATACAGATGCTCCAAGAACAACACATAGCATACGAAGCAATAAAAATATAGCATTTTGAAAGCTGACATGATACTTTGTTGATGAAGAAGGGGATGCCTTGGGTATCCCCAAGATTTGATGCTTGTACCTCTTGGATATTTTTTGGGGTGACATGGGAATCCACAAGATTGAGCTTTTGTCCATTCTTCATTACATTACATCATTCTTCTCATCCTATACTTTAAAACTTCCTTAATACAAAATTTCACACAATTCTCATTAGAAGTATTAGTGCAATCAAAATAACAAATCCACTTGGTTTCAGTTCTAACATATGCCAAACATCCATTAAAACATTAGCTATTGTAGAAACTTATTCAAAAAGCTCTTTCTCTCAAAAGAACTCAAAAATAAAGAGATTAAAAAGCAAATGCAAATAGTGGAAGAATCTGTCAAAACATAACAACATGCAAAGATTGATTTTTTTTCGAAAATCTTCTGTTGCTGAAATCGAAAAGTGCAAAACTAACGAAAGTTAGATAATAACCTGGGGCATATACTCAAAAGTTATCAGCTCAAAATTACGTTCTGGCTGGGAATACGAATTTTTTTGGTGACAACACAAAATTTGTTTTAGGACAGCAACTTCCCAAAATCTTACTTTCTTCGTATTAGAGGCTATCTTTGGCACAAAAATGAAATAAAAATAATAAGGAGAGGTTATTACAGAGGTAATAACTTCCAAGACTAAACAAAAGAAAAATTACAGAATTAAAACATGGGTTATCTCCCAAGAGTGCTTTTCTTTAACGCCTTTCCGCTAGGCGCAGAAAAAAGAGCTCGCATCAAGTATTTTCAAGTGAAGAAGCATCAACATCATAAATGGAAGAAGCCTTATGTCTACCTCTCTTACATTTACTCTTTTTCTTAGGGAAAGAATGAGAAGTGCCTGGTGGGGAGGTGAAAGTCATGATGCCTTTCCCCACATCTATTTTTGCTACCAGGGGTTTTAGCAGAGATCGTCCAAGTGTGATTTATCCCTTTCCTGCACATTCAATGACGACATAATCAGTAGATATCATCCTTCCTAGGATTCTTGTATACACTCCTTTGGCCACTCCAATGGGTAATATATTGACATTATTAGTAAGAGATATTTCTTCTCCACCCTTAGAAAGTTCCCAAAGACTTAAAGACTCATAAATATCTTTAGGCATGAGACAAAACTCAGACATAATATCGCAACGAGCATAAAAAACTTCACCATTTATATCAACTTTTACAGTAGGGAGCCAACTTGAGGGTTCAGAATTCATTGAAACATGATCATCAATTTCACGAAGCATATTATAACATTCTTTTAAGTAAGTTGTACTTGTCTCAAGAGTTTTTAATCTAGCATAAATGTTCACAAGGGATGAATAAAAATTACTAGGTGAGATATATGTTGCAATCAACATTTTTATGGCATTAAAAGTTTGATCTCCATCATAATGAAGGAAATCTCCTCCTACTACAGTGTCCAAAGCATATCTATAATAAAGAAAAATACCAAAGTAAAAGCTACTAAGAAGCAAGCCTATAGTCATTTTAGGTTCAGTTTTATCATAAGAATTATTAATTATAGACCAAGCTTCTTTAAAACTCTCCTCACTTCCTTGTTTGAAAGTGAAGATCATTTCCTCAGGTGACATAGTAACAGGACTAGACATAGAAGCAACTTAAAATAGGAACTATTTTTTTTGTATTTTTGATATAATGAAGCAAACAAGACAAAGTAAAATAAACTAAGAAAAACAATAACAAAGTAAAGAGATTGGAGATGAGAGACTCCCCTTGTAGAAATCCTCTTTCTCCCCGGCAACGACGCAGGAGAAGTAGCTTGATGAGTGCAGAGCACACCATTGGAGAACCCCAAGATGAAGGTATGATAAACACAATAGCAAGTTTTCCCTCTGTAAGAAACCATGGTTTAATCGGTCAGTAGGAGAAAGAAATCACTTCTAAAGGTGTTGCTAGTTGACTTTTGGCAGGGTGCACTACCGGTGTCAGCAACAACATGGAACCTGCACACAACACAACCAAAATACTTTGCCCCAACTTACAGTGAGGTTGTCAATCTCACCGGTGTTGCTGCAAACAAAGGATTAACCATATAGTGTGGAAAGAGATGTTTGTTTGCAGTGGAATTAATGAGAACAGTGCTTGTAGTAAGTAAACAGAATAGTATTTGCAGTAGATAAGTTTATCAGTGTAAAAGAAAGGACCAGGGTCCACAGTTCATTAGAGGTGTCTCTCCGTAAAGATAAATAACATGATGGGTGAACAAATTACAGTTGGGCGATTGACAGAATAAAGACCATACATGACAGGATGATTACTATGAGATTCATTTGGGTATTACAGCATGATACATAGACCGTAATCCAACTGCGTCTATGACTAATAATCCACCTTCCGGTTAGCGTCCGCACCCCTTTCAGTATTAAGTTGCAAGCAACAGATTATCGCATTAAGCAAAGTGTGTAAAGTAAACAATAGAATTATCCTTAGATAAAGAATTGTTGTTTTCTTCCTAGTAGCAACAACACATCTAAAAGCTTAAAAGTTATTGTCACTCTCCCAGATTACTAGAGGCATGAACCCACTATCGAGCATAAATACTCCTTGTTGGACTCACAAGCACATATTTGGCCAGAGCATCTACTAGCAACGGAGAGCATGCAACATCACAAATAACATATGACAAGTATATAATCAATCTCAACCGTAGTATTCAATATTCATCGGATCTGATCATGATAGGCAGCTCACAAGATCTAAACATGAAGCATAATTTGGAGAAGACAACCATCTAGCTAGTGCTATGGACCCGTAATCCAGAGATGAACTACTCACGCATCACTTCGGAGGCGGGTATGGCGATGTAGAGGCATCCGGTGATGATCTCCCTCTCCGGCAGGGAGCCGGGAAGAGCTTCAGAACCCTCCCGAGCTAGGGTCGGCGATGGCAGCCGCGATGGAACTTTTCGTGGATGGAGGCTCGAGGGGTTTAGGTTTTTCCCTATCAGATGAATAAATAGGCAGAAGGGCGAAGTCGGTGGGTGCCCGAGGGGCCCACACCACCCCTAGGCGCGACCAGGGGTGGCCCGCACCTAGGCATGGTGTGGCCGCCTCCTGGCATATCTTCGTCCACCCTCTGGACTCCATCTTTGTTACAGTAAAATAGGAACTTCGGCTTTTGTTTCGTCCAATTCCGAGAATATTACCTGTACAACTTTTCTGAAATACAAAACAACATAAAACAGGGAACTGGCGCCGTGGCATCTTGTCAATAGGTTAGTTCCAGAAAATGCATAAAAGTGCAACAAAGTGTAAACAAAACATATAGAAATTGGTGTGAAACAAGCATGGAGCATCAAAAATTATAGATACGTTTGCAACGTATCACTGGCTCACAAGGGATGTCATATCACGGTACGAGAAAAGAGTACTTATCGGTAACGAGGTTGAACTAGTTATTGAGATACCGACGATCAAACCTTGGATAAGTAAAATATCGCGGGAATCGTTATCATTTGTAGATGGTTCTTTCGATCACGAATTCATCATTGAATATGTGGGAGCCATTATGGATCTCCGGGTTCTGCTATTGGTTATTGATCAGAGAAGTGTCTCAATCATGTCTGCATAGTTCGCGAACTGTAGGGTGACACACTTAAGGTTCGATGTCGTTTTAAGTGGATATGGAATATGGAATGGAGTTCGAATATTGTTTGGAGCCTCGGATGGGATCCAGGACATCACGAGGAGTTTCAGAATGGTCCGGAGAATAAGATTCATACATGGGAAGTCATATTCCAAGTTTGGGAATGGTCGAGTGAATTTATGGAAGGTTCCGGAAGGTTCTAGAATCATCCGGAACAATTCACTATGGCAGGCCCCAGCCGACCCACCAAGTGGGAAGGTGGAGTCCATGGTGGACTCCATCATCTTGGCCGGCCACATGAGAAGGAAAAGGGAGGAATCCTTCTTCCTCTAGGTTTCCAATTTTGGTAAGTTTTGAAGTTGGACTTCAATGTGGTTTCGGGGCAAACTCTAGGAGTTTCCACCTATTTAAAGGGGACGAGATGGAGGGGCCGGCCACCACAACAGCCGCACCACACAGGGCACCAAGGCCAGCGCCCCAAGAACCCCCTCTCCAAAACCCTAGCACTAGCCCTCCTCCATACATCTCCCGCACGGCGACGACGAAGCCCTGCAGGAGATCTCCACCACCACCGTGACCACGCTGTCGTGCTGGCGGGATTCCGAGGAGGATCTACTACTTCAGCTTCCCGCCGAAACAGGGAGAAGGATGTCGTCATCGACACCGTACGTGTGATCAAGTGCGGAGGTGTTGCCTGATTGCGGCACCGTCAAGATCTTCTATGCACTTTTGAAAGCAGCAAGTGATCGACTACATCAACTACGAGATTTATCTCGTTAAATTTTAGCGATCTTCGAGGGTATGTTGATCTTCACCTCGTTGGTATCATCTACTAGATTAGATCTTAGCTTGTTATTCGTTCTTGCGATAGATTTTGTTTTGTTTTCTATGCTACGAAACCCTACAGCAATGTGGTCTAGGGGTTCTAAACTCAAAGATCATCAACATTGCGCTACTGTCTAAGTGGATTTGGCGCATGTTGCAAGACACATACTCTCCCTATATGTGGCTTCACATTATTAGGGTGAAATAAACATGTGCAAACAAGCCTCTTCCAACTCTTCCCTGCCACTAGAGAACATAAGTATGACATGTGGGCCAGTGAAATCAGTTAGAGTAGTATAATTTTATTTTCCTGCTTTGGAAAACAGGTCCAAGGTTTAGGGTACAAAAAATAGGGATTTGAAGTGTAGTGTTCATTTTGCTGAACCTCTAGGAGTTCAGGGTTTAAAATAGACTGTTTCTGGTTTTTTTATCGTACCCAGGCAACAAACACGTACATAAGGAAAAGAAACCAACCCATCTACTTGCCGATTGAAGTTATGTGCCACACGAAAAGATGACATGTATAATATTTCTCTGTGAATAAAATCTCAAATTGGTTGTAAACAAAATAAACCTCAGCGAGTAAGTAGATGTGCAGAAATGCACTTTTAATCTTGGGAGCATATGCTCCTGCTATAAAAAAATTTAAAATGTAAAAAATCTGAACAAAAATCTAGTGCGTATACATTGATATTATATGTGTCGTCGATATTATATGTGTGTACGCCAAATTTGTCGAAAATTAACATTTTTTGTGTCATGTGTATAAAAGATAAAGAAATGTATTGTGAAAAGCTCTATTTAAGCACCAATTTTTGTCTTTTTTTGCACACGACACGAAAAATGTCGATTTTTGGTGAAACCACTTTATGAGCACATTGAATATAGACATTTATGCATAAATTTTTCGTTCGGTATTTTTTGACATTTTAAACTACGTTTAAAACTTCTTTCAAAAAAAGAGAGCATACGCTCCCAGGTGCAAAAACACTCAATAGAAATTCAAACATTTCTCAAAGAAGTGAGTCTCCAGTGGATGCGGTTTTTTTTTCCGACGTCCCTAAATCCGTTTGAAAGAGCATTTGGGACGTGACTGTAGATGAGATGATCTAAAGCTCATCATCATCACGGACACCTCGGAGGAACCTTTGGTGCACGGCCAAGACGACAGGGTCGCACACCTCCGCCAGCTCCCTGAGACTCTGCTCGTAGTCCTCCTTCTCGGCAACCGGGTTGATGTCAAGCCATTCCCTCGCTTTGCTCACCGCTTCCTCGAGCTTCTCCGCCTCCTCGGGCTCCATCTTTCCGTCGACCCCGTCCGTGATGCTGCGCATGTACGCCTCCAGCTCGTCTCGGGCTTGCCACGCCTCCCCCTCGCGGACCATCCGAGCGATCTCCTCCGGACTCAGCCGGCCACCGTGGTAGATGATGACGCTCTCCGACTTGCCGGACCTCTGGTCCGTCGCCTCCACGCGGAGCTTGCCGCCATACTCCTCCGCCACCTCCATGGTCACCTCGATGTCCCGCCTGCCCCAGTTCCATATACTGCACCGCATCGCATAACATCAGGTCACAGAAATTGATCGAAACGAACTACCGCGTCACAGATCATTCAACCATTTGCATACGTGAGAAAATAATTAACCTTGCGGTGGGGATGTCAGAGAGATCGAGCTGGCCGAGCAATCTACAGTGCTGGGTCTCGCTGTGGTCGCCCTGAAACACCTTGATGGTGACGGTGGACCGCTTGTCCCAGAACGTGGTGAGGACGTGCCTCTTCTTCGTCGGCAAGGTCGGGTTTCTCGGAATCAGCGGCGTCATCTTGCCACCGTCCGTTTCGATGCCAATCGCAGGCTCCGACCACAACGAGTACCCTGCATCCCGAATTTCCATGTCGTTCAGTTCTTGCCCCAGATCATATCATCATCATAATGTGAAAATAATACTGTAATAATTGTACAGTAGTTAAAGAGGGTGAAAAGAACAACCCACGATTCATATGTGGCTCCTCACGATCGTGTCCTGCCAGGTAGCTTCCGTGGGCGGCGGCGCCAAAGGCCATAGCCTCGTCGGGGTGTATCCCGCGGTGAGGCTCCTTGCCGTCGAAGTAATCCTTGACGAGCTGCTGCACCTTGGGTATCCTGGTGCTGCCTCCGGCGAGGATGATGTGGTCGATTTCGCGCTTGTCCAGCTCGGCATCTGCAATGGCCTTCTGCAGGTGCGCCATTGCCTTCAAGAAGAGGTCTTCGTTGAGCTCCTCGAACTGCGCCCTCGTGAGCGGCTCCGAGAAGTCCACTCCATCGAACAGCGCCTCGACCTCGACGCGCTCCTGGTGCTGGTTGCTCAGGGTCCGCTTGGCCCGCTCACATTCCCGGCGCAGCCTCTGCATCGCGTGGCTGTCGCCGGTGATGTCCCGGCCGTGCTTCTGCTTGATCACCTCAACGAAGTGGTCCGTGACGCGTTGGTCGAAGTCCTCGCCTCCGAGGTGGGAGTCGCCGCTGGTGGAGAGGACCTCAAAGACGCCTTCCTCGAAGAGCAGAACGGTGACGTCAAACGTGCCGCCGCCCAGATCAAACACCAGTGTCTTCTTGTCGTAGCCCTTGTCCAGGCCGTACGCGATGGCAGCAGCGCTGGGGTCGTTTATCATGCGTACGACCTTGAGCCCGGCGATGACGCCGGCGTCCCTGGTAGCCTGCCGCTGCGCATCGTTGTAGTAGGCCGGGACGGTGATCACCGCCTTGGTGACATTCCTGCCTAGGAAGGCCTCCGCCGTGCCCTTCAACTTCGCGAGCACTTCGGCGACGATCTCCTCGGGGCTGAGCACGAGAACGTCATCGCCGCCGCCTCCCACCGGCACTCGCACGTACGGTCTCCCGTCCTTATCCACGACGGCGAACGGCAGGAGCTCTATCTCCCGCTGCACGGCCTCGTCGCTGAACCGCCGTCCCAGGAGGCGCTTGGCCGCGCCATAGATAGTATTGGCGGCGTGCTGATCCTTGGCGGCCTCGCCGACGAGCCTCCTGCCGCCGTCGATGAAGGCGACCTGCGACGGGGTGGCCCGGTTGCCCTCCTCGTTGGGAAGGACCACGACATGGCCGTCTTGGTAGACGGCGACGTGCGAATAGGTGGTACCGAGATCGATGCCGATCACGTCCCTGTCCTCGGCGAGGCGCGATGGGAAGTCAAGAAGCGACGCCGCGAGGTTTAGAGATCCGATGAGCAAAAGCCAGAGCAGCAACGCGGCGGCATGAGCCATTGTGATTTTGTTCGTTCCATTGATGGAGTACACGGCACTACGGCAGGTATAGTAGTCAGGTACAAAACCCGATTTGCCTCGATAGAGATAGAAACAAGTTTTGGGTGTTCAATCCAATCGCTAATGGACGCGTGGTCTGAGTATTTCTTTTTTTCCTTTTTGACATGACGCGTGGTGTGAGTAATTTTAACCGAAGATAGATTCTCAGCTTAGGGCTTAGTAAACTCCTGAACCGTCTGATTTTGTATCTGCTCTATGAATCGTATTTGCGTTGGTCTTTTTTCTTGGAAAAATCTAGACAAAGACGCCACACCAATAGCACACCCGTGCGACCTGTTAGCGCCACAAAATGTTTTTCATGGTAACAACTCTGTGTATACCAACTCGCTAGAACTCGAAGTGCAGAGGGTTGTAGCAAATGTCTTTTATCCACAAAAGCTACTTGAAGGTTTAATTGACTTAGAATTATCTTTTGCTTTTCCTTTTCAAGCAACCAACAAAACAAAGTAATACCTTATGTACCCAACTTCACTGTATGATTGTCAAGCACAAGGTTTCAGTAAAACTGAAATAACTTGTAAATAAATAAAGTAAAACAGTCTATGACTAGGCAAGTAAAGTGAAACCAATACTAGGAAGGTCTTTTGGGATTTGATTTGTGTTTGCTAATAGTAAAAGTATTTTTGAATTTTCAAATTTATTTAGTGTAGGAAATATTAATTATAGCAATGGTGTTGAAAACTTGGTTAATGACGAGTGCATTTTACAACATATTTTAGGCATGTAAAATATGCTACTTTTCACTCATATCATGCTCTATCTAATTCTAAGTATGTCATTTATGCGTGATTACAAGTTTTATTTCATTTTCAATGAATGTTGCACAACTATTAGTTTTATTAGTATTTTATTAGTATTTTATTAGTTTTCTGGTCTCTTATATGTGTGTAGGTGAAAGGTGCAATTATGGCTAAAGCAAGGCAAGGGGATCAAAGGATGGAGGAGCGGCATCCACCAGACTTAGCCATTAGGAGGGTAGAAAAATATGATTTTTCTATAATATAAAATACCAGTCCAAGACCATGGTGGTGTAGCCCTAATCCATACGAGTTCAACGAGCCGAAAAAACGCCGAAATCGGAGTCCATATGAGAAAATGACGACCATTTTACCGCGGGCATCTGCAAATTTAATGAAGCTTCCAAGTCGCGAAAACCTCCGGAAAACGGGTGTTTCTTCATCGCTTCGCCCCCACTTGTCCCTAGGACGGTATTGGAAGATCCTAGGGGCCTTGTTAGTCCTATATAAAGTAGTAGGAGCCAAGGGAGAAGGACATGCTCACCCGTGCCGCCACGGTGTAGCTCTGCCGCTCCACCGCCTCCATTGCCGCCTTCACGAATATCTCCACCATAAACACCATACAAAAGGAGAAGAAGAGGGGACTTGGGTTAAGGAGACACCAGCATCAATCTCCGTCAACACCATCATCATCTACCCGCCCTCCATTGATTCCCCCTTTTCATCATGTTGTAATCTCAACCTTTTGTGCATTGCACTTGTACACATTTCAATTGTCATGCCTTGTATCTCTTTATGTGAGTAGTCTATTTCTTCTTGGGGAGTCATGGGGAAACCCTAGCTACATTATGTCTTGAATAAAGATGATTGATACGTTGCAAACGTATCTATAATTTTTTATGCTCCATGCTTATTTTACACCAATTTCTATATATTTTGTTTACACTTCGTGATACTTTTATGCATTTTCTGGAACTAACCTATTGACAAGATGACACAGTGTCAGTTCCGATTTTCTGTTGTTTTGTATTTCAGAAAAGTTGTACAGGAAATATTCTCGGAATTGGACGAAACAAAAGTCGAAGTTATTATTTTACTGTAACGAAGACGGAGTCCAGACGGCAGACGAAGAAGTGTCAGGAAGCGACCACGCCATGCCTAGGTGCGGGCCACCCCCCGGTCGCGGCTAGGGGTGGTGTGGGACCCTCAGGATCCCACCGACCTCGCCCTTCCACCTATAAATACATCTGATTGGGAAAAACCTAAATACCCGAGCCTCCATCCATGAAAAGTTCTGTAGCTCTGCCGCCATCGAAGACAAGTTTCGGGGGACAGAAGTCTCTGTTCCGGCACCCTGCCGGGATGGGGACTTTCCCCCAAAACCATCTCCATCGACTACACCGCCATCTTCATCGTTGTTGCTGACTCCCATGATGAGGAGGGAGTAGTTCTCCCCCGAGACTGAGGTCTTTACCGATAGCTATGTGGTCTATCTCTCTCCCATGGTGTAATATTTTATGTGATCGTCAGCTTTGTAATATAGTTGAATAAGTAGATGTTATTCTTCATCTATTATGCTACTCAAGTGGTTTTATTATGTCATCTCCGGAGACACCTTGTCCCACGGTGTGAAGGTGAAGTGTGCACACCGTGTGTGTCTCTTAGGCTAAACTTTACAGAAATACTTACAAATCGTGGTATATTGTTAGTACTATATTTGGATGCTCAAAGTGACAGCGCGGGGCATCCATAGATTTGGAAGGAGAACTTTAAGGAGTGCTTATGCAGCCATACGCAATGAATTGGTGCTCGTTATCCAACCGGAGAGTAGTTCAGAGCAGCATAGTGAAGAGATGATATTTATGTATTCAATTATGATATCATTGTTGAGAGTGTCCACTAGTGAAAGTATGATCCCTATGCCTTGTTTCTAAGCATTGAAACACTATTTACAACCAGTTCTGCTACATGTTTGCTTGCTGCCATTTTTATTTCAGATTACAATTACCACATATAATCATTCATATTACTTGTATTTCACTATCTCTTCGCCGAAATAGTGCACATATACACCTGACAAGTGTATTGGGTGTGTTGGGGACACAAGAGACTTCTTGTATCGTAAATGCAGGGTTGCTTGAGAGGGATATCTTTGACCTCTACCTCCCTGAGTTCCATAAACCTTGGGTGATTCGCTCAAGAGAAACTTGCTGCTGTTCTACAAACCTCTACACTTAGAGGCTGAATACTATCTACAAGAATAGAAACGTGCGTAGACATCAAGCTCTTTTTTGGCGCCGTTGCCGGGGAGGTAAGGTAAAAGGTACTCATATCCTCTGGCTACAAAGTTATCTTCTAGTACTGTTGTTGGTGTGTGAGTGCTCGAAGTTATTTCCTTTAGATTCTGCAATTATATCTTTTTGGTTCTTGTATTTATTTTCACTAGTTAGGCTTAATGTAAAACAACAAAAGAATTAGAGAGTTTTATAATATTTATCTTGAGTTCGGACATGAGGTGTTTGAAGAGAAAATTAAAAAACCTATGGAACTTTATTTGCATGCTAATAGCAATGTTATTTGTATGAATTATTTGAACACCATTATTGCTAATGCTATGGAAAAGTCTAAGCTTGTGGAATCTAGTTTTTATGAAAATGATCTTTTTAGTTCCCCAACTTTAGAGGAGAAAATTTTCTATGATAACACTATACCTCCAATATATGCTGATTACAATGATGAATATGATATTTTTCAGTCCACCTACTATTGGGGAGAAAATTAATTATGATTACAATATGCTTCCTATATTTGATGATTATGTGATGAGAATAATAATGATATCTATTTTGTTGAGTTTGCTCCCACTACAATTAATAAGAATGACTATGCTTATGTATGGAGTAATAATTATTTTATGCATGTGGCTCATGATAAGAATGTTTTATGTGATAGTTATATTGTTAATTTTATTCATGATGATACTGAAAGTTATTATGATAGGGAAACATGGTTTTATGTATCTCAACAATATTAAGTTTCACCTCTTTATGTTGAAAATTTTGAAGTTGCACTTGTTTTGCTTTCCTATGCTTGTTGCTTTGTGCTTACATGACTTGTTTCTTTACAAGATTATTTTTCATAGGAAGTGGGTTATACTTAAATTTGTTTTATATTTGCTTCTTGATGCTCTCTTTTACTTCAATTCATATTTCTTATGTGAGCATTTTCTCAAACTACCGTGCCTAGCTGAAAACCGTTAAAGAAAAGCACACTTGGGAGATAAACCATGTTTTATTTTTGTATTTTTTCTTTTTCTAGTCTTGGAAGTTGTTACCTCTTAACCTCTCCTTATTCTTTTTATTTTGTTTTTGTGCCAAGGATAGCCTCTAATAGGAAGAAGGTAAGATTTGGGGAAGTTGCTATCCTGAAACAGATTCTGTGTTGCCACCAAAAAATATTAGTATTATCAGCCAAAACATTTGAATGATCTGATAATTTTTGCGCACTTGCCCTGGGTTGTTATCTAACTTTCATTAGTTTTGCACTTTTCGATTTGAGCAACAAAGGATTTTTGAAAAAATTGATCTTTACCTGTTGTTCCGTTTTGACAGATTTCTGCCACTATTTGCATTTGCCTCTTAATTTTTTTTCCTTTTTGAGTTCTTTTGAGAGAAAGAGCTTTTAAAAGAAGTTTCTATAGTAGATAATGTTTTAATGGATGTTTAAATTATGTTAGAACTGAACCAAAGTGGATTTGTTATTTTGATTGCACTAATGTTGTGGGTATACTTTATGGGTATATCAACGGCGTGGCCTCGATCCGGCAAGCCCGGGTGGCCCAGAGATCGTGATGTGGCATGTGGCCCATCGGGCGGCCCAGTTGCTGTAGATCTTTAAGGATGAAGTCCAGCCAAGAGCGAGGAGCCGGATCTCAACCGACCTACAAGGGAGGCCGGATCCGTAGAGGCCCATAAGGTATCCGGATCCTGCACGACGTAGATGAAAGGCGGATCCTTGACGTACACGGCAAGACATTATACCGTAGTTAGGCAACTTGTATTCCGGTTAGGACTCTCCATGTAAACCGTAGATCCATGCGCCTTTATAATCCGGATCCCAGTATCCCTAGAGGCACAACCACAACTCATTGTAACAACGCGAAAGCGCCCAGATAATTACAGACAAGCAGCAGTAGGCCCTGTCTTCGAGAAGGTATTCCGAAGCTGGGTAAATAGCGTACCACCGTCCCAAGGACTCTCCGCCCTATGGCCCCTACTTCTTCTCCCCCTCGTGAGGATCCCTCCTCCGAGGTACCGTCGAATAGGCAACGACAACTAATGTTGCTAATGAATATTGTGTGAAATTTTGTATGAAGGAAGTTTTCAAGTGTAGGGAGAGAAGAATGATATAATGAGGTGAAGGATGGACTAAAGTTCAAGCTTGGGGATGCACATGTCACCCCAAGAAATATCCAAGAGCTACAAGCATCAAAGCTTGGGGATGCCTTGGGCATCCCCTTCTTCATCAACAAAGTATCAGGTCATCTTTCAAGACACTATATTTTTATTGCTTCATATCCTATGTGTTGTTTTCGGAGCGTCTTTATTTTTGTTTTTAGTTTTATTTTGTTTTGTTTTCTGTACTCAACTTGGTTGGATCCTAGCATTCTTGTGTGGGAGAGAGACACACTCTGTTTTCATCGCATATAACACTATAGTTTTCACTCTTATTGTTCCGTGAGTGTTCTCTTTTGCTAGTACTGCATTTAGCTAAGGTTTCCACTCGTATTTTGTTCAGAGATTGTTAGTTTTCTTTAGTTAGGTATGATTTTCTCTAGAGTCTTTATTGATTATTATCTATGAGAGTTGTTTCAAATAAATTGATTAGTATTGGAGACGAGTAAAATATTTCATGCTTATAGTGGTGCAAAAGGAAGCTTGTTTAGACTGTGGCTTAGACTTTAGCATGGCATGTTAGATGTTATTTTAATTATATGTTTAGTAGTTATTGTTTTAGCATGACTTGTCTCAAATAGCTGAGAGTGCTTAATGTGTCATTGAAATAATTATGTGTTGTTTCCATCATACAAAGCATAATATTGTGGTATTCTCCTTTGATGCTTTATTGGATTGACATGGCACATACTTACACCATGTTATGACTACAAACCAGTCACCTAAAGCCTCTATGATCATTTAATTCTTGACTTGTAATATCACTTTATGCTTTGATTAATAAGGTTTTGTCGATATGCATGATTATGGCCATTATTGCTCTCTTAGTTGGTCGCTCCCAGTCTTTTGCTAGCCTTCACCTGTGATGAGTATGAGCTCTACTCGTGCATCCAACTCCCAAAAACAAAAGTTGCCAATTGTATCCACCATACCTACCTACATGTGGTATTTCACCGCCAGTCCAAAGTGAATTGCTTATATGCTACCTTTAAACCTTCAAAAATTATTACATGTTTTGTATTCTTCTTTTAGCTCATGAGGAAGTGTTGAATGCTTTATTATCTCTTTCATGTTTATGTTGGCTTCACACTTTGACTAGCATGCATAATGTGCTAGTCCTTAATATTGCAAAAAGAGCAGGCGCGGGTGCCCAACTGATGGTGCTCCGGTGATGGCGTCAGACAATCTTGATGGTGGTTGTTGTGGAAGCGGTTGGGAAACCCCAAGAGGAAGGTGTGATGGGCACAACAGAAAGATTTCCCTCAGTAAGAAACCAAGGTTTAATCGACCAGTAGGAGAAAGGCGTGACTTCTGAAGGTGTTGCTAGCTGACTAGTGGCAGGGCACACTACCGGCGTCAACAACAACGTGGAATCTGCACACAACACAACCAAAGTATTTTGCTCCAACTTACTGTGAGGTTATCAATCTCACCGGTTTGCTGAATACAAAGGATTAGATGTATCGAGTGAAAGAAGATGTTTGCAGTAATTAAAGAGAACAGTGTTTGCAGAAAGTAAACAGAACATGGAGTTCCTCAAAAAAAACATATAGAAATTGATGTAAAACAAACATGGAGCATCAAAAATTATAGATGCGTTTGCAACGTATCAGCATCCCCAAGCTTAACTCGTGCTCGTCCTCGAGTATGTAAGTGATAACAAAAATAATTTTTGAGGTGACATGCAGCCAACACAATCTGGATCAAGTTATTGTGAAAGCATTGTGAGCTGGGATCGAAGTACTCTAAACATAGGCATGATAGATATAATTCTAACGCTGGAACTTAGCAACGATGTTACAACGTGAGAAGTAACTCAAACAAAAGATCATGAATAATTGTGCACTGAAAGCAACTGTTTGTTTTTTAGCATAGAGAAAACATAGCAAAGTGGTGTTCTGCTTGTCCTTAATGAAGTAGAAAAACATAAATGCCAGAACACCTTTAAAGTTCAAAGGGTGACTAGATACAAGTAATTTGAGAACAAGCAATAACATAATCATGAATCAATCAATAATAAATTTTGGAACTATGCACACTATACTCAGAATGACAACTATGCTCTCTTAATTGGTGCATAAAGTAAGAAGATGAAGACTCAACATAAAAGTAAAAGGAGAGTGGATTTGGTGACCGCGTGTACACGTGAGCACGGTCTCTTTAACGTTCGATTTGCTTTGAGATTCTAGCAACACAGTTAGAAGAGCAAACACCGTGAAGTTAACGTTTTCAATCTGACCCGGCCTTGTTTCTGACCAGCAAGCGCCAAAGCACAACCCAGCATTGAACCGTATGTTGGAGGGACCTGGACTGCTGTAGTTTGCCGCGTCGCTGCTTGTGGTGGACAGCAGCCGAGACATCTACATGTGAATAAAGAAAGGCTACATGGAGTATCGTTCAGGGTGGTCATTGCATGCATCGAAAGGCTGCACCAGTGCGTACCATGCAACACAGTGGACAGCAAACAGTAAACATCAGAACTAGTAGCAACTAGACTTTTTACCTTGCATTACATGGGAGTGGCGAATTCAGCCCATTTTGCTAGGGTGGGGCAAACCTTACTTGGGCTGGGCTTTTTTTCAATTTTTTCCTTATTTTATATATAAAATATATGGGCTGGGCCAAATCTTAGGGTGGGGCCCTCCCCACCCTTCCACCCTGTTGGCTCCGCCTTCTTTGAATGCCACGATACAATTTTTTTTTGCCACGCATGCAAGGCTCGCTGTCGATGCTGCTGTTGACTGAGCATGCAGGTGTGAATCACTAATCCATTCCACAACCAAGTAGGAATAGGCGGTAGGAAAAAAAATGTAGCATGCAGTATTACAGTGCATGGACCAACACACAACGAACAGCAATTAGCAAACAAACAAACGACAAAGATGCATCTAGACTCTTTTTTGCATTGCATGGCTGGTTTGGAGGCTACGATGTGTATTTTTTTCGATCGCCTGACTGTTGACGACCTCGCCGTGCTCCTGTTGGACCACGCCCTGCCGTCTTAGGGCATCTCCAACCGCGCGACCTAAACGGACGCGTTGGGCCATCTGTTTTGGGCCGTTTGGGTCGCCGCCCGGACACGCGGACAGCGCCCCGCGTCCGCGTGTCCGTTTGGGTCGCGCGCTGCGCCCAACGCGCGGATGCATCGCATAGGGCCAATTTAAAAGAAATTTGAACAAAATGCGAATTTAAACGAAATTTCATTGAACATATGCCCTATTTTGGGCAAATTTGTACATAGCCCTATTTTGGGCAAATAAAACTAACAAAAGAAGCCCCTATATGGGCTTTTAAATTTAAACTAATATAGAAAACCCTCTATTAGGGTTAGGTCGGCGGCGCGGTGGCCGCCGGTGCGCCGCCTAGCCCCTGTGGGCATCGTCGGCGATGTCGTCGTCGTGGACGACGTCCCCGGCGGCGACGCGGCTGTTGTGGCCGGACCGCGCCGGGGACTCCGGCCACGGAGACCACGGGGGCCTCCTCCCACGGCGAGTGGGGGTCCGGAGCCACCCGAGGCTGCGGCGGCGCACGGAGCAGCGCCTCCTCCCCGAGGCGCCGCCGCCTCTCCGCCGGGCGCGGCGCCCGGCCTCCCGGCACCGCCGGCCGCTCCGCGCGGCGCCTGTCCTCTGCCGCCGCCGCTCTCGGCGGCGGTCCTCGTCGGCGCGGCGCCCGGCCTCCTCCCGCCGCGCCGCCTCCTCCTCCTCCCGTACCGCCCGGCTGGCCCGGGCGTAGAGCTCCCGGCCCTCCGCCTCCTCGACCTCCCGCCGGGCCGCCTCCTCCATCTCGGAGGTGCGAATGGCCGCATGGAGGTGCGGCCATTTCGCCTCCTCCTCGCCGCCGAGATCATCGGGCGGCGCGGAGGTCCGGGTCCTCCTCCGAGGACTCCGGCTTCGGCTCGAGGAGGAGAGGCGGCGGTTGCGGCAATGCCGCACCGCCGCGGGCGGCCTCTCCGATGTGGAGGCCGCGCCGGTTTCCTCCCGATGGCCGCAACGCCGGCGGACGACGGCGGCTGCTGCTCGCCTCGTCGTCGTTCGCTCCGGGAGCGAACCATCGCTTCGGGGCCATGGCGGCGGTTTTGCTCGGGGAGTGGAGTGGGGACTGGAGTGGAGGGCCAGATCCCCTCCAGTCCCCATTTAATAGTCTCCCTGATCACCGACAGGTGGGCCCAAGGGAGACGAGGCGACCAGCGCGCGGACGCAAGCGGACGGCGCGTGCCATCCACGGCCACGCAAACCTAGCCCAGATTTGGGCCGGGTTTGCGTCGTTCCGGACGCCGCGGTCGTCCGCTTTTGCGGTGTGTCCCCGCGCTGGGCCGCGTTTTTGTCCGGCTCGACCCAAACGGACGCGCGGGCGCGGTTTGGGTCGCGCGGTTGGAGATGCCCTTACGACCCCAAGGCCGTCTCTCAAGCTTGTCAAGGCGTCGGCCCGCCTGTTCCGGCCGCTGGACTTGCCGGCCTCGGGGCAACGTGTATTGTCCCTGGTGGCGCGCGCTGACCAAGTGTCTCTTGATACTGGCGTCCGTAAGCCCCGTTTGGCCGCCATGGTCCTGGACGCCACGCCGGTGTGCTTGCTCACGGTGATATCCTCCTGCTTCCCGTGGAGCTGTTCCCGGCACGCCTGCGGAAGCCCCGTCGCTGATGCCCGCCAAGAGAAGCAGTGAGGCACGGTGTGCTGCAGCAGCTGCCTGTTGCATCGTCGGCCAACCTAAGCAGCAGCTCCGGCCGCCCGCCCGTCGCAGCGGCACCGCCAGCCCATAGCAGAAACATCGCCCGCCGGTGATAGCAGCGCCGCCCGCCCGTGGCAGCTGCCACGCCTGCCAGTGGTAGCAGAGCCGCTCGCCCGTCGTAGCAGTGCCGCCCGGCCTTCACAGCAGTGCCGCCCGTACGCCGTGGCGCTGGCGGCGACAAAAAGAAAGACCCATGGCCGATGACAATCTTGTCCGGCTCGTTGCGCCCCGTTGTGCCATGTCGAGAAGCAAAGCAGCAGCTGCTCGAGATTGCAGTCAAGCAGCAGCTCACCAGCTACTCATGGCTGCACCATTGGCCTCGCTGCACACGGCGGTCGTCCCGTTGCACCTCTGCTCCTAGAAACGTGAAGTAGTCGCCCCCCTCCTTCTCCTCTACCGACGATACTCGTTGCCGCCGCCGGAGGCACTAGTGTTGATCGGCGAGTTGGGCATCTTGGAGCTGGGGAATGGAAGCAAATTTGAGCGCTGGTGGTGGCCTTGCCCGCTCCAACCCGGCCTACTCTGCTGCCGCCGGACCCACGCCAGAGCGGTACAAATCGGGGCGGAGCTCCCTCGCCAACTGAATCCAGCCGAGGCGAGGAGGGCCCAGGGAGGTGGCGCTCTTATGCTTGGCCGGCCGAGGTCGGGGTCGGCCGAGGTTACTCGAGCTGAGATGGAGAGGGCCAAGGCACGAGGGGCCGCCGGAAGTTGCTGAGCGACGGACTGTGCAGCGTCTCGTGCGGCTACCGGCGGCGAAGCCATGAGGAAGATGGGAGGCTCGATGGGCAGCGCAGGGTTGGGGCTCGCGGGGGCGCGTACGGCAGCGGCCGCGACGTGCACGGCCGGCAGGTGCAACGGTCTAGCTTGGGGAGGGCTGCCTCTATGGCCGAGCTGAAGAATGCCGGCAAGAGCGGACCAAGCTTATCCATTCTGGAACCAATTCTGGATCGGTCCTCCTACTCAGCATTTTTTAATTCTCTCTTCATTAAATGGGTCCCACGCGCGTGCATTTTGTAGAAAGATTTTTGGCATCACACACGACCGCATGGTGCCTACTGGTACTGTCGCCTATCAACATCACAAAAAGCGTTCCCACCAGTTAAACGGCACGACAACGGTGTTAGACACGTGTCGGGTAGGAACCGCGTGCTCACGTATACACCCGGTCACCAGGCTTCTTTTGAAAGTAAAAGAAAGGCCATGCACAGAGGGAAGCAAGATTACTCATGTGCTAGAGCTTTTATTTTCAATACAATAGAGGTGTTGAAAATATATTTGAGAGGTATGTATGTCTATGTCAACGAATGTCATCAAATGATCTATCATCCTTTAATGTTTAATTGCTTCAAGAGCGGCTCTCATAGAGAGAACAATAAAGTTCCTCCTCTTCTTTGTTTAAACAAGCTAAGTTCATGATTAGTGTTAGGAGGTTTAGATTATTGGTTCAATTTATATTTAGTCGGTTGGGCACCCACGCCTGCTCTTTTGCAATATTAAGGACTAGCACGTTGTGCATGCTAGTCAAGGTGTGAAGCCATAATAAACATGAAAGAGATGATAAAGCATTCAACACTTCCTCGTGAGCTAAAATAAAATACTAACTCCCAACTTGCAATTTGCAAACATATAAACTTCATAAGATATTCACAATTATCAAATTTATTACGTACAAGAAAGTAAATGTGCCATCAAGTTCGTGAGAGCTTTACTGACTAATTTTCTCATGCCAAATTGAATTTGGAAGGTAAATAAAAACATGATGAATATACTTGGAATAGCAATAATGCTACTAGGTAGACATGGTGGACACAATTAGCAAACGTTGGTTATTGGTGGTTGGATGCATGAGTAGAGTTCATACTCAGTACAAGTGGAGACTAGCAAAAGACTGGGAGCGACCAACTAAGAGAGCAATAATGGCCATAATCATGCATAGCGACAAAAATATCAATCAAAGCATAAAGTGATATTACAAGTCAAAAACTAAATGATCATAGAGGCTTTAGTTGACTGGTTATAATCATAACATGGTATAAGCATGTGCCAAGTCAACCCAATAAAGCATCAAATGTGAATACCACAATATTATGCTTTTATGATGGAAACAACACATGATTCTTTCAATAACTCATTATGCACTCAGCTATTTGAGACAAGTCATGCTACAACAGTAAATAGTGAGCATATGACAAGAATAACATTCAACATGACATGCCAAAGTCTATGCCACAGTCTAGACAAGCTTCCTTTTGCATCACTATAGCCATGACATATTTTACTCGTATCCAACACTAATCAACTTATTTGAAATAATTCTCAGAGATGAAATACATTATAGACCAGATAGCTAATCATACACATATAAAGAATACTAACTAGCTCTGAACAAAATTCAAGTGAAAGAACAAGAGCTAAACGCAGTACTAAAAAACTAGAACACTCGCAGAACAATGACACCGAAAACTAGAGCGTTCTATGCAATTAAAACGGAGCGGGTCTTTGTCCAATACAAATGTGTCGGGATCCAACTTATGCTACAGTAAACAAAACAAAACAAAAAATAAAAATAAAAATAAAGACTCTCCAACAACAACACATAGCATATGAATCAATAAAAATATAGCGCATAGAGAGATGACATGTTGCCTTGTTGATGAAGAGGGGATGCCTTGGGAATTCCCAAGCTTTGACGCTTGTACCTCTTGGATATTTATTGGGGTGCAGGGGCATCCGCAACCTTGAGCTTTTGTCCATTCTTCATCTCATCACATCATTCTTCTCTCCCGCCTACACTTGAAAACTTCCTTCATACAAAACTTCACACAATTCTCTATTAGCAGCATTAGTACAATCAAAATAAACAAATCCACTTGCATTCAGTGATAACATATATCAAACATCAATTAAAGCATTAGCTATTATATCAACCTTTCGAAAATCTCTTTGATCAAAAGAACTCAAAAAGAAAGACATTTAAGAGGTAAATGCAAATAGTGCAGAAATCTATCAAAACAGAACAACAGGTAAAGATCGATTTTTTCGAAAATCCTCTGTTGCTCAGCTCGAAAAGTGGTCAACTAAAAAAGTTAGATAATAAAATGGGGCTTATGCATAAAAAATTGTAGCTCAAATTTTTGCTCTGGCTATGTTTACGATTTCTTATGGTAACAACATAGAATCTGTTTTCAGGACAGCAACTTCCCCAAATCTTACTTTCTTTCTATTAGAGGCTATTCTTGGCACGAAAACAAAATAAAAATGATAAGGAGAGGTTATTACAGAGGTAATAACTTCCAAGACTCAACAAAAATAAAAAAAAAAATACAGAAATTAAACATGGGTTATCTCCCAAGAGTGCTTTTCTTTAACGCCTTTCAGCTAGGCGCAGAAAAAGAGCGAGCATCAAGTATTATCAAGTGAAGAAGCATCAAGATCAATCGCTTCCTCTAAAACACAACTTGTCAAGGTAGGCACTTTAGATACCCCTGGAGATGATTCAACATGTAAACCACTCTTAGTTGTACTAAAAGTTTTATCAATTTTAAACATATTATGGGGTTTTGGTTTAGGTGCCTTGGGAACATACATGAATTTTTGCTTTTTTCCCACAAAAGGTTTCTCCTTCTTAAAACTAAGAGATGAAAAGGCTAAACTTAAAGTTTTCATAGCCTCCTCTAGTTTACCAATCCTAAGGTTTATGCGATCATGGGTATTGCTAGCTTCTAAAATAGTGATTTTTTTATACTTTCTATGGATTCATTAATTTGGCTAGCATTACCAAGGCAATTTGGCAAATTTTTCTCTAGAGAAATTAGTCTTTCTATAACATCGTCCAAAGTGTTCTCAGTTTTAACAACATTAGTAGGTGGGATTCCTACCAAGCTTTCACTTAAATTGCAGGCTTCCAAAGCGGGAGTACCCAGAAAATTACCCCCGGTGAGAGTATCCAAAACATATCTATTCCAGCTAGATAAACCAACATAAAAAATTCCAAGGAGGATCATGGTAGAATATTTTTTAGTACATCTATGATGAGCATTACTTATTCTATACCAAGCATCTTTCAAACTTTCTCCCCCTTGTTGCTTAAAAGAACGAACCTCAACTTCAGGAATACTCATTTTAGCAAAAGTAAAACTAAGCAACATAAATAACAGCTATAATAGAAACTAATTTTTTGTGTTTTTGATAAATACGACTATAAAAGAAATTAATTTTTTGTGGTTTTGATATAATGAAGCAAACAAAACAAAATAACTTAAACTAAGAAAAACAATAACAAAGTAAAGAGATTGGAGATGAGAGACTCCCCTTGCAGAAATCCTCTTTCTCCCCGGCAACGGTGCCAGAAAATCTTGATGGTGCTCTGGTGATGGTGTCAGACAATCTTGGTGGCGGTTGTTGTGGAAGCGGTTGGGAAACCCCAAGAGAAAGGTGTGATGAGCACAACAACAAGTTTTCCCTCAGTAAGAAATCAAGGTTTAATTGACCAGTAGGATAAATGTGTGACTTATGAAGGTGTTGCTAGCTGACTAGTGGCAGGGCGCACTATCAGTGTCAGCAACAACGTGGAACTTGCACACAACACAACCAAAGTACTTTGCCCCAACTTACAGTGAGGTTGTCAATCTCACCGGTTTGCTGAACACAAAGGATTAGACATATCGAGTGGAATGAGATGTTTGCAGTAATTAAAGAGAACAATGTTTGCAAAAAGTAAATAGAACAGGATTGCGGCGGTTGAATTTATCAGTGTAAAGGAAATGACCGGGGTCCATAGTTCACTAGAGGTGTCTCTCCATAAAGATAAATAGCATGTTGGGTGAATAAATTATAGCTGGGCAATTGACAGAATATCGACCATACATGACAAGATGATTACTATGGATTTGTTTGGGCATTACAACATAATACATAGACCGTAATCAAACTGCGTCTATGACTAATAATCCACCTTCCGGTTATCGTCCGAACCCCTTTCAGTATTAAGTTGCAAGCAACATATTATCGCATTAAACAATGTGTGTAAAGTAAACAATAGAATTACCCTTGGATAAAACATTGTTGTTTTCTCCCTAGTAGAAACAACACATCTACAATCTTAGAAGTTATTGTCACACTTCCAGAAAACTAGACGCATCAACCTACTATCGAGCATAAATACCCCCTCTTGGAGTCACAAGTATCTACTTGGCCAGATTATCTACTAGCAACAAAGAGCATGCAAGATCACAAATAACATATGACATGAATATATAATTGACCTCAACATAGTATACAATATTCATGGGATCCCAGCAAACACAACATGTAGGATTACATAAGGATGATCTTGATCATGTAGGGCAGCTCACAAGATCTAAACATGAAGCACAAATTGGAGAACACAACCATCTAGGTACTGCTATGGACCCATAGTCCAGGGATGAACTACTCACGCATCACTTCGGAGGTGGGCATGGCGATGTAGATGCCTCCGGCGATGATTTCCCCCTCCGCCAGGGTGTCGGGAAGAGCTTCAGAACCCCCCAAAATGGGTTCTGCAATGGTGGCTGCGACAGAACTTTTCGTGGATGGAGGCTCGGTTATCCAGGGTTTTCCCGAGATCGTGAATAAATAGGCGGTGGGGCGATGTCGGTGGAGGCCAGGGTAGGCCACACAACCCCTAGGCGCAGACGAGGGCCAGGACACGCCTAGGGCAGGTGTGGCCGCCCTGGTGCCCCCTTTGAATCCCCTCTGGATTCTGTCTTTGTTACGGTAAAATATTGACTTCGGCTTTTGTTTCATCCAATTCCGAGAATATTTCTTGTACAACTTTTCTGAAATACAAAAAGCAGAAAAAAAGGAACTGACACTGTGTCATCTTGTTAATAGGTTAGTGCCGGAAAATGTATAAAAGTGCAACGAAGTATGAGAAAAACATATATGAATTGGTGTAAAACAAGCATGAAGCATCAAAAATTGTAGATATGTTTGCGACGTATTACCAACCCACTAAAATATAAATTGAACCAATAACCAAAATCTCCCAACACTATGTACTTGAGAAATCATGAACTTAGCTTGTTTAAACAAAGGAGAAGAGGAACTTTATTGTTCTCTATATGGGAGCCGCTCTTGAAGCCATTACACATGAAAGGATGATAGATCATTTGATGCCATTCGTTGACATAGGCATACATACATACCTCTCAAAAAAAATATTTTAACACCTCTATTGTATTCAAAATAAAAAGCTCTAGCACATGAGTAATCTTGCTTCCCTCTACGCAGGGCCTTTCTTTTACTTTTATGTTGAGTCTTCATCTTCTAACTTTATGCACCAATTAAGAGAGCATAGTTGTCATTCCGAGTATAATGTGCATAGTCCCAAAATTTATTATTGATTGATTCATGATCATGTTATTGCTTGTTCTCAAATTATTTGTATCTGGTCACCCTTTGAATTTCGAAGGTGTCCTTGCATTTATGTTTTGCTATTCCACGAAGGACAAGTTGAATACCACTTTGCTATGTTTTGTCTATGCTAAAAATAAACAGTTGTTTTCATTGCACTATTATTCATGATCTTTTGTTTGAGTTACTTCTCATGTTGTAACATAGTTGCTAAGTTCTATTGTTAGAATTATATCTATCATGCCTATGTTTAGAGTACTTTGATCCCAGCTGATGACGCGTGAAGCACACGTCCGTTGGGAACCCCAAGAGGAAGGTGTGATGCGTACAGCAGCAAGTTTTCCCTCAATAAGAAACCAAGGTTATCGAACCAGTAGGAGATGAAGGCCACGTGAAGGTTGTTGGTGAAGGAGTGTAGTGCGGTGCAACACCAGGGATTCCGGCGCCAACGTGGAACCTGCACAGCACAATCAAAATCTTTGCCCCAACTTAACAGTGAGGTTGTCAATCTCACCGGCTTGTTGTAAACAAAGGATTAAACGTATGGTGTGGAGAATGATGTTTGTTTGCAAAGAACAATAGAGAACAGTGATTGCAGTAGGTTGTATTTCAGATGTAAAAGAATGGATGACCGGGGTCCATAGTTCACTAGTGGTGTCTCTCCAATAAGATAAATAGCATGTTGGGTGAACAAATTACAGTTGGGCAATTGACAAATAGAGAGGGCATAACAATGCACAAACATATCATGATGACTACTATGAGATTTACTTAGGGCATTACGACAAAGAACATAGACCGCTATCCGGCATGCATCTATGCCTAAAAAGTCCACCTTCGGGTTAGCATCCGCACCCCTTCCAGGTATTAAGTTGCAAACAACAGACAATTGCATTAAGTACTGTGTGTAATGTAATCAACACAAATATCCTTAGACAAAGCATTGATGTTTTATCCCTAGTGGCAACAGCACATCCACAACCTTAGAACTTTCTGTCACTGTCCCAGATTCAATGGAGGCATGAACCCACTATCGAGCATAAATACCCCCTCTTGGAGTCACAAGTATCAACTTGGCCAGAGCCTCTACTAGCAACGGAGAGCATGCAAGATCATAAACAACACATATATGATAGATCGATAATCAACTTGACATAGTATTCCATATTCATCGGATCCCAACAAACACAACATGTAGCATTACAAATAGATGATCTTGATCATGATAGGCAGCTCACAAGATCTAAACATGATAGCACAAGAGGAGAAGACAACCATCTAGCTACTGCTATGGACCCATAGTCCAAGGATGAACTACTCATGCATCGGTCCGGAGGCGGGCATGGTGATGTAGAGCCCTCCGGTGATGATTCCCCTCTCCGGCGAGGTGCGGAGAGCGATCTTCAGAACCTCCCGAGATGAGGTTGACGGCGGCGGCGTCTCAGTAACTTTTCTCGTATCGTGGCTCTCGGTTCTAGGGTTTTCGCGACGTTGAGATTATATAGGCGAAGGGGCAGAGTCGGGGGACGCTCGAGGGGCCCATCCCATAAGGCGGCGCAGCCAGGGGTGGGGCCGCGCCCCCCTGTGGTGTGTCCGCCTCGTCGCCCCTCTTCGTCTCCTCTTCAGACTTCTGGAAGGCTCCGTGGAAAATAAGACCGTGGGCTTTTGTTTCGTCCAATTCCGAGAATATTTCCTGTGTAGGATTTACGAAACCAAAAACAGCAGAAAACATGAACTGGCGCTTCGGCATCTTGTTAATAGGTTAGTGCCGGAAAATGCATCAAAAAGATGTAAAGTGTATATAAAACATGTGAGTATTGTCATATAACTAGCATGGAACATAAGAAATTATAGATACGTTTGAGACATATCAAGCATCCCCAAGCTTAGTTCCTACTCGCCCTCGAGTAGGTAAACGATAACAAGGATAATTTACGAAGTGACATGCTACTATCATAATCTTGATCAATACTATTGTAAAGCATATGAGATGAATGAAGTGATTCAAAGCAATGGTAAAGATGATGATTAAACAACTGAATCATATAGCAAAGACTTTTCATGAATAGTACTTTCAAGACAAGCATCAATAAGTCTTGCATAAGAGTTAACTCATAAAGCAATAGATTCATAATAGAAGGTTTTGAAGCAACACAAAGGAAGATTTAAGTTTCAGCAGTTGCTTTCAACTTTCAACATGTATATCTCATGGATAATTGTCAATACAAAGTAATATGATAAGTGCAATAAGCAAGTATGTAAGAATCAATGCACACAGTTGACACAAGTGTTTGCTTCTAAGATAGAAAGAAGTAGGTAAACTGACTCAACATAAAGTAAAAGAAAGGCCCTTCGCAGAGAGAAGCGAGGGATTACTCATGTGCTAGAGCTTTTTATTTTGAAAACATGGAAACAATTTTGTCAACGGTAGTAATAATTCATATGTGTTATGCATAAAACCTCCTATAAGTTGCAAGCCTCATGCATCAAATACCAATAGTGCCCGCACCTTGTCCTAGTTAGCTTGGACTTCCATGGATTATCATTGCATTACATATGTTTCAACCAAGTGTCACAAAGGGGTACCTCTATGTCACCTGTACAAAGGTCCAAGGAGATAGATCACATTTGATTTCTCAATTTTGATAGATCTCAACTTGAGGACATCCATACCGGGGACACATAGAAAACAGATAATGGACTTGTCTTTAATGCTTAAGTATTCAACAACAGATAATATTCTCATAAGAGATTGAGGATTAATGTCCAAGCTGAAACTTCCACCAAGATACATGGCTTTGGTTGGCGGCCCAATGTTCTTCTCTAACAATATGCATACTCAGACCATTTAACTCATGGCAAATCTCCCTTACTTCAGACAAGACGAACATGCATAGCAACTCACATGATATTCAACAAAGGTGTAACGAGTTGATGGCGTCCCAGAAACATGGTTACCGCTCAACAAGCAACTTATAAGAAATAAGATACATAAGCGACATATTCTTTACCACAATAGTTTTTAGGCTACTTTCCCATGAGCTATGTATTGCAAAGACAAGGAATGAAATTTTTAAAGGTAGCACGCAAGCAGTTTACTTTGGAATGGCAGAAAAATACCACATAGTAGGTAGTTATGGTGGACACAAATGGCATAAGTTTTGGCTCAAGGTTTTGGATGCACGAGAAGCATTCCCTCTCAGTACAAGGCTTTGGCTAGCAAGGTTGTTTGAAGCAAACACAAGTATGAACTGGTACAACAAAACTTACATAAGAACATATTGCAAGCATTATAAGACTCTACACTTGTCTTCCTTGTTGTTCAAACACTTTACCAGAAAATATCTAGACTTTAGAGAGACCAATCATGCAAACCAAATTTCAACAAGCTCTACGGTAGTTCTCCACTAATAGGTTTAAACTACATGATGCAAGAGCTTAAACATTATCTATTTGAGAGATCAAAACAATTGCCAAGTATCAAATTATTCAAGATAATATACCAATTACCACATGAAGCATTTTCTGTTTCCAACCAAATAGCAATAAACGAAGTGACTTTCAACTTCGCCATGAACATTAAAAGTAAAGCTAAGAACACCAGTGTTCAATATGAAAAATCGGAGCGTGTCTTTCTCCCACACAAGGAATGCTAGGATCCGAATTTATTCAAACAAAAATAAAAACACACAGACGCTCCAAGTAAAGCACATAAGATGTGACGGAATAAAAATATAGTTTCACTAGAGGTGACCTGATAAGTTGTTGATGAAGAAGGGATGCCTTGGGCATCCCCAAGCTTAGATGCTTGAGTCTTCTTGAAATATGCAGCGATGAACCACGGGGGCATTCCCAAGCTTAGACTTTTCACCCTTTTGATCATATTATATCATCCTCCTCTCTTGACCCTTGAAAACTTCCTCCACACCAGACTCAAAACAATCTCATTAGAGGGTTAGTAGATAATCAAAAATTTACATGTTAAGAGAGGACACAATCATTCCCAACACTTCTGGATATTACCCAAAGCTACTGAAAGTTAATGGAGCAAAGAAATCCACTCAACATAGTAAAAGAGGCAATGTGAAATAAAAGGCAGAATCTATCAAAACAGAACAGTCCATAAAGATGAATTTTTTCGAGGCACTTAACATGCTCAGATGAAGAAGCTCAAATCGAATGAAAGTTGCGTACATATCTGAGGAACACGCATGAATTTTTGCAGAATTTGTAGGTTCTCCTACAGAGAGATCTACTCAAATTCATGACAGCTAAAAATCTGTTTCTGCGTAGAAATCCAAATCTAGTATCAACCTTACTATCAAAGACTTTACTTGGCACAACAATGCAATAAAGTAAAGATACAAACGTATTGCTACAGTAGTGACAAACACCTTGACTCAAATATAAAACAAAAATTGCAGAAATAAAATAATGGGTTGTCTCCCATAAGCGCTTTTCTTTAACGCCTTTCAGCTAGGCGCAGAAAGTATAAATCAAGTAACATCGTGAGAAGAAGCATCAACATCATAATTTGTTCTAATAATAGATATTTAAGAGGGAATTGATATTTAATATTTCCTTCTTTCATATCAATAATAGCACCAACAGTTCGAAGAAAGGGTCTTCCCAAAATAATAGGACAAGATGTATTGCATTCAATATCGAAGAAAACAAAATCAACGGGGACAAGGTTATTGTTAACCGTAATGTGAACATTATCAATCCTCCCCAAAGGTTTCTTTATACAATTATCAGCAAGATTAACATCCAAATAACAATATTTCAATGGTGGCAAGTCAAGCATATCATAGAGTTTCTTAGGCATAACAGAAATACTTGCACCAAGATCACATAAAGCATTAAAATTAAAATCATTGAACTTAATTTTAAAGATGGACTCCCAATCATCTTCTAACTTCCTAGGAATAGAAGTTTCAAGTTTTAATTTCTCTTCTCTAGCTTTAATGAGAGCATTTGTAATATGTTTTGTAAAGGCCAAGTTTATAGCACTAGCATTAGGACTTCTAGCAAGTTTTTGCAAGAACTTAATAACTTCAAAGATATGACAATTATCAAAATCAAAACCACTACGATCTAAAGCAATGGGATCATTGTCCCCAATACTCTGAAAAATTTCAGCACTTTTATCACAAACAGTTTCAGCAGTTTCAGGCAGTTTTGCATGCTTTGTATTAGAAGTAGAAACATTGCCAACACCAATTATTTTACCATTGATAGAGGAGGTTTAGCAACATGTGAAGCATTAACATTACTAGTGGTGGTAATAGTCCAAACTTTAGCTACATTATTTTCTTTAGCAAGTTTTTCTTCTCTTTCCCACCTAGCATGCAATTCAGCCATCATTCTAATATTGTCATTAATTCAAACTTGGCTAGCGTTTGCTGTAGCAAATGACTTAATATCTTTAGTTTCATTAGGAGTAACTTTCAATTTCAAAAGATCAACATCAACAACAAGACTATCAACCTTAGAAGCAAGAACATCAATTTTATCAAGCTTTTCCTCAACAGATTTGTTAAAAGTAGTTTGTGTACTAATAAATTCTTTAAGCATGACCTCAAGACCAGAGGGTACACTCCTACTATTGTTGTAAGAATTACCATAAGAATTACCATAACCATTACCATTATTAGAAGGATATGGCCTATAGTTGTTGCCAAAATTATTCCTATAAGCATTGTTGTTGAAATTATTATTTTTAATGAAGTTCACATCAACATGATCTTCTTGAGCAACCAATGAAGCTAAAGGAACATTATTAGGATCAACATTAGATCTACCATTAACAAGCATAGACATAATAACATCAATCTTATCACTCAAAGAAGAGGTTTCTTCAACGGAATTTACCTTCTTACCTTGAGGAGTCCTTTCAGTATGCCATTCAGAGTAGTTGATCATCATATCATCAAGAAGCTTTGTTGCAGCACCCAAAGTGATGGACATAAAAGTACCTCCAGCAGCTGAATCCAATAGGTTCCTCGAAGAAAAATTCAATCCTGCATAAAAAGGTTTGGATGATCATCCAAGTAGTTAGTCCATGGGTAGGGCAATTCTTTACTAAAGATTTCATTCTTTCCCATGCTTGGGCAACATGTTCATTATCCAATTGCTTAAAATTCATTATGCTACTTCTCAAAGATATAATTTTAGCAGGAGGATAAAATATACCAATGAAAGCATCTTTACATTTAGTCCATGAATCAATATTATTCTTAGGCAAAGATAGCAACCAATCTTTAGCTCTTCCTCTTAAGGAGAAAGAAAACAATTTCAGTTTTATAATATCCCCATCTACATCCTTATACTTTTGCATTTCACAAAGTTCAACAAAATTATTAAGATGGGCAGCAACATCATCGAGTACTAACACCGAGAAAATTGCTCTCTCATAACAAGATTTAGTAAAGCGAGGTTTAATTTCATAAAATTACTGCTGTAGTAGCAGGTGGAGCAATAGGAGTGCATATAAAATCATTATTATTGGTGCTAGTGAAATCACACAACTTAGTGTTCTCAGGAGTATTCATTTTAACAATCATAAAAATAAGTAAAGCAAAACGAATTAAATAAAGTAAAACAAGTAACTAATTTTTTGTGTTTTTGATATAAAGAAAGCAAACAAAACAAAAAATAAAGTAAAGCAAGATAATAAACAAAGTAAAGATATTGGGTGTGAGAGACTCCCCTTGCAGCGTGTCTTGATCTCCCCAGCAACGACGCCAGAAAATGTGCTTGATGACGCGTGAAGCACACGTCCGTTGGGAACCCCAAGAGGTTACAGCAGCAAGTTTTCCCTCAGTAAGAAACCAAGGTTATCGAACCAGTAGGAGATGAAGGCCACGTGAAGGTTGTTGGTGAAGGAGTGTAGTGCGGTGCAACACCAGGGATTCTGGCGTCAACGTGGAACCTGCACAACACAATCAAAATACTTTGCCCCAACTTAACAATGAGGTTGTCAATCTCACCGGCTTACTGTAAACAAAGGATTAAACGTATGGTGTGGAGAATGTTGTTTGTTTGCAAAGAACAATAGAGAACAGTGATTGCAGTAGGTTGTATTTCAGATGTAAAAGAATGGACCGGGGTCCACAGTTCACTAGTGGTGTCTCTCCAATAAGATAAATAGCATGTTGGGTGAACAAATTACAGTTGGGCAATTGACAAATAGAGAGGGCATAACAATGCACATACATATCATGATGACTACTATGAGATTTACTTAGGGCATTACGGCAAAGAACATAGACCGCTATCCAACATGCATCTATGCCTAAAAAGTACACCTTCGGGTTAGCATCCGCACCCCTTCCAGTATTAAGTTGCAAACAACAGACAATTGCATTAAGTACTGTGCGTAATGTAAACAATACAAATATCCTTAGACAAAGCATTGATGTTTTATCCCTAGTGGCAACAACACATCCACAACCTTAGAACTTTACATCACTCGTCCCAGATTCAATGGAGGCATGAACCCACTATCGAGCATAAATACTCCCTCTTGGAGTCACAAGTATCAACTTGGCCGAGCCTCTACTAGCAACGGAGAGCATGCAAGATCATAAACAACACATATATGATAGATCGATAATCAACTTGACATAGTATTCCATATTCATCGGATCCCAACAAACACAACATGTAGCATTACAAATAGATGATCTTGATCATGATAGGCAGCTCACAAGATCTAAACATGATAGCACAAGAGGAGAAGACAACCATCTAGCTACTACTATGGACCCATAGTCCAAGGATGAACTACTCACGCATCAGTCCGGAGGCGGGCATGGTGATGTAGAGCCCTCCGGTGATGATTCCCCTCTCCGGCAGGGTGCCGGAGGCGATCTTCAGAACCTCCCGAGATGAGGTTGACGGCGACGGTGTCTCAGTAACTTTTCTCGTATTGTGGCTCTCGGTACTAGGGTTTTCGCGACGGAGAGATTATATAGGCGAAGGGGCAGAGTCGGGGGACGCTCGAGGGGCCCACCCCATAAGGCGGCGCGACCAGGGGTGGGGCCGCGCCCCCCTGTGGTGTGGCCGCCTCGTCGCCCCTCTTCGTCTCCTCTTCGGACTTCTGGAAGGCTCCGTGGAAAATAAGACCGTGGGCTTTTGTTTCGTCCAATTCCGAGAATATTTCCTGTGTAGGATTTCGGAAACCAAAAACAGCAGAAAACAGGAACTAGCGCTTCGGCATCTTGTTAATAGGTTAGTGCCGGAAAATGCATCAAAATGATGTAAAGTGTATATAAAACATGTGAGTATTGTCATATAACTAGCATGGAACATAAGAAATTATAGATACATTTGAGAAGTATCACCAGCTCACAATGCTTTTACAATAAACTTGATCAAGATTGTGTTATCTTCATGTCACATAAAAAATTATTTGTTGTTATCACTTACCTACTCGAGGACGAGCAGGAGTTAAGATTGGGGATGCTGATACGTTGCAAACGTGTGACACCCCGGAACCGGTACCATGAGGATCTTGAACCCGCCGAAATCCGCACGATATCGATTCTGAGACGCCCCCCGACACGATGTGCGCGACGAATCACACACGTGATGCCAGAAGAATTAACACGAGCGGTAACATTATAACAAGATTACAATAGAGCCCATAAGAAACATATATTACAACGACTCCAACGAGTCAAGATACAAATATACAACATACGATTCAAATCATACAGAAGATCAAATATGTCCGAGTACGAACAAGATACAAATTGGACTAAGAGTCCTGAAGATTACTGATACGTCCAAAACATATCCACTTTCCCGAACACTTTTGCTATTGTTTTGCCTCTAATTTGTGTACTTTGGATGCAACTAACACGGACTAACGCTGTTTTCAATAGAACTGTTCTGGTGTCTCATTTTTGTGCAGAAATCCAACTTTCAGGAAAAACCTCGGGATTTTGACAGAAGGCCCTATTTTCCCAGAAAACTCACGGAGCCGGAAGGGCAAGTCGGGTGGAGGCCCGAGGGCCCCACACCCTAGGGCGGCGCGGCCCAGGAGGGGGGCGCGCGGCCCTAGCGTGTGGCCCCCTCGGCAGGCCTCCGACGCCCTCCTTCGGACTACTTATCGCCCTCGATCTAAAAACGCACGGGGAGAAGTCGAAGTCGCCAGAAACCCTCCAGAACGCCGCCACATCGCGAAACTCCGTCTCGGGAGCCAGAAGTCTCCGTTCTGGCACTCCGCGGGACGGGGAATTGGAGGAGATCATCGCCATCATCACCACCGACGCCTCTCCATCGACCATCCATGTTTCCCCCGTCCATGTGTGAGTAATTCCCCCGCTGTAGGCTGAAGGGGATGGTAGGGATTGGATGAGATTGGTCATGTAATAGTGTAAGATTGTTAGGGTATAGTGCCTAGTGTCCGTAATTGGTACTTTGATGATATTGTTGCAACTTGTTATGCTTAATGCTTGTCACTAGGGTCCGAGTGCCATGATCTCAGATCTGAACATGTTATTGTTTCATCATGATATTCATTGTTTATGATCTTACCTGCAAGTTGTATACACATGTCGCTGTCCGGAACCAATGGCCCCGAAGTGACGAAATCGGGACAACCGGAGGGGATGGTAGTGATGTGAGGATCACATGTGTTCACGGAGTGTTAATGCTTTGCTCCGGTGCTCTATTAAAAGGAGTGCCTTAATATCCGAGTAGATTCCCTTGAGGCCCGGCTGCCACCGGCTGGTAGGACAAAAGATGTTGTGCAAGTTTCTCATTGCGAGCACGTACGACTATAATTGGAACACATGCCTATTGATTGCTTTGTACTTAGACACCGTTTTATTATTATCTGCAAATGCCCCGCTTGATTGTTACATGAGTTTCTCTCATCCATGCAACGCCCGTTATCCGTCCCCGTGCCTACAGTATTTTAATCCTGCTTGTTTACTATAATCACTACTCGCTGTTTCGTTACTCTGCTCGTTGTTATTTCACTATCGATTACTCGCTATAAAACTCGTTACTACGATAAACTCTTGCAAGCAAGTCTGTTTCCAGGTGCAGCTGAATTGACAACTCCGCTGTTAAGGCTTTCAAGTATTCTTTGTCTCCCCTTGTGTCGAATCAATAAATTGGGTTTTACTACCCGCGAAGACTGCTGCGATCCCCTATACTTGTGGGTCATCAATTACCAGTGGCGTCCATAACCCTGACCAGGCCAAGCCGGAAGGGCAACCTTGCTAGCGTCGTTCTTCTTCATACCGATCTTCATACCTGCCCGGTTATGTCCCAAAGCAGCAATAAGTACGGGTTCATACTTAACAAGACTTCAAGACGTATAAGCATTGATCAACCAGTCATCCTTTGTACTTGAGGCACGCAGAGGACTTAGAGGACGCAAGAGGAACGTCATAGACAATATGTTGGGGTTAAGCGGCAGCGCGCAAGCACTAGAAACCTATAGAGACACTCTACAATAGTCGTCTATCAGAGAAGGTGAGAGAGTGCACAACTAACAGTTCTATACTCTGCAAACATAACCCATCCGATGTGTTCCCCCCCTTCGCCAAGGAAGTACTTGCAAAGACACTCACATAGTTAACAAGTTTTAACCATCTATTATTTAAGTTGTTCTAGCTTACTATGCAAGTTATTAGTATTGAAACAATAGGTGTAAGTTGTCTATGGTCGAGTCATACGGCTCCAAGTCGTCCATAACCGTGGACACGGCTTATCGATAAGATTTAACCCTGCAGGGGTGCCCAAATGTGCCCACACTCACGAATAATCCAACCTAGCAAGGTAAGGATATCACGTCTCTCACAACCTTCACCACAACAATGTCCAGGAAGCCACCTAACCAAGTTAAACCCGAATTGAAGTTCGGACGAATCTCCGAGACGGACCTGGCTGTTGCGCTAGCGCACTAGGTGGTTTAAACACACATTGGGCGATAAACCACTTCGCAGCGGCTCCGCATCCTATACGTGGATACCAGAAACAAGGGATACAAGGCACCCTAGGGCTTCCCAAAGTAAATAAGTAACAGGCTGGCATGCATGCAAACAACAAAACGTAAAACATTACAAAACTAGTTGTGGCTACTGGACAAAGCTGCAGATTCCGCCAGTGGTCGAGGGGAGACCCAATAAACATACCCATGTGTGGTTAGAGCGCTCATTCTCGGAACAGATAACAAGAACTCGGGGTCCTAGATTTTAAAGAAACACAAGTGAGCCATCATAAAATGATCAGCTGACCCACCGATGCCTCTGCTAACAACTATTAACAAGTAACCATGATACCCTCAACAGATATATCCATAAACCATGTTTCATGTTCCACAACAGATAAACCGATAAGATAGCGATAACGGTAACACGATATAAACAACACTAGCATGCACTAGAACTTGCAAGGCAGGCCCGATAACCAAACAATAGTTGTAGGTGGTTTGTCGAGGCAATATGGGTTACTTGAGGTAACCAGGTGGATAGGACACGTGCACAAGAACGCAACTCAAGGCTACCATAAGAGAGAAGGCAAAACAAAATAGGTGAGCGACTCCTGCAGAGACAGGAGTTTAGGAAATGCTTGCATGCTAAGATTGCCGAGGAACATCCGGAGAACTTGTCGTAGCTCGCATCAACTCAACGCTCTATGGAGTGGAGGCAGGGGAACGGCAAGGACCGTGACTCTGTCTCCTGTCAAATCTGCGGGAAGCCCAGGACATGAAGCTTGGAAGTGCTGGCACCGCTACTCCGATGATGAAGGCGAAGAAGAGGATGACAAGGGCGCCAATGCGGTCTCCTATGGAGTGGACACCAACTGGTATGGCGATACCGGTGCCACACATCACCAGTGAGCTCAACAAGCTCACCATGAAGGAGAATTACCATGGTCGCGAGCAAATCCATGCGGCCAGTGGACAAGGTATGAGCATTAGCCATGTTGGTCATGCAATTGTTAATACCCCCTTGATACGTCCAAAACGTATCTACTTTCCCGAACACTTTTGCTATTGTTTTGCCTCTAATTTGTGTATTTTTGATGCAACTAACACGGACTAACGCTGTTTTCAGCGAACCGTTCGGTGTCTCGTTTTTGTGCGGAAATCCAACTTTCAGGAAAAACCTCGGGATTTTGACGAAAGGGCCTATTTTCCCAGAATACTGACGGAGCCAGAAGGACAATTGAAGTGGAGGCCCGAGGGCCCCACACCACATGGCGGCGCGGCCCAGGGGGGGCCCGTGGTGTGGCCCCCTCGGCTGGCCTCCGACGCCCCCCTTCGGACTACTTATTCGCCTTGACCTAAAAACGCACGGAGAGAAGTCGAAGTCGCCAGAAACCCTCCAGAACGCCGCCACATCGCGAAACTCCGTCTCGGGAGCCAGAAGTCTCCGTTCTGGCACTCCGCCGGGACGGGGAATTGGAGGAGATCATCACCGCCATCACCGCCAACGCCTCTCCATCAACCAGCCATGTTTCCCCCATTCATGTGTGAGTAATTCCCCGTCTGTAGGCCGAAGGGGATGGTAGGGATTGGATGAGATTGGTCATGTAATAGCATAAGATTGTTAGGGCATAGTGCCTAGTGTCCGTAGATGGTACTTTTATGATATTGTTGCAACTTGTTATGCTTAATGCTTGTCACTAGGGCCCGAGTGCCATGATCTCAGATCCGAACATGTTATTATTTCATCATGATATTCATTGTTTATGGTCTTACCTGCAAGTTGTATACACATGTCGCTGTCCGGAACCAATGGCCCCGAAGTGACAGAAATCGGGACAACCGGAGGGAATGGTAGCGACGTGAGGATCACATGTGTTCACGGAGTGTTAATGCTTTGCTCCGGTACTCTATTAAAAGGAGTACCTTAATATCCAGTAGTTTCCCTTGAGGCCCGGCTGCCACCGGCTGGTAGGACAAAAGATGTTGTGCAAGTTTCTCATTGCGAGCACGTACGACTATAATTGGAACACATGCCTATTGATTGATTAGTACTTGGATACCGTTTTATTATTATCTGCAAATGCCCTGCTATGATTGTTACATGAGTTTCTCTCATCCATGCAACGCCCGTTATCCGTCCCCGTGCCTACAGTATTTTAATCCTGTTGTTTACTAAAATTACTACTACTGTCTTTGTTACTCTGCTGCTGTTATTTCACTACTGCTACTGCTATAAAACTGTTACTATCGATAAACTCTTGCGAGCAAGTCTGTTTCCAGTGCGGCTGAATTGACAACTCCGTCGTTAAGGCTTTCAAGTGTTCTTTGTCTCCCCTTGTGTCGAATCAATAAATTGGGTAATACTTCCCTCGAAGACTCATTGCGATCCCCTATACTTGTGGGTCATCAAGACTATTTTCCGGCGCAGATTGCCGGGGAGCATAGCTTTATTTGGAAGTTCACTTGGATTGATATTGTTCGCTGCAAATTCTCCATCATGGGTAAAACTCGCGATACTAAGGTCGCCATATTACCATCCACTACAAGAAAAGGTACAACTCCGAGTACCTCTCGCTGCTCTTGATTCACCATCCGTGATTGATAAACTCGTTTCACCACCACATGCTTCAAATGCTTGGTACTTACGCTGAATCCGAAAACTCTCATAATATTGATAATATTTCTGCTGTGCTTGATGATAGTGGTTCATTGGGAACTTTTCTAGATGCTTCCATTGCTAGATCTAAACAAATTGAAAATACTGAAACTCCTGATGTTACTACACCTGTTAAATCACCTGAACTTGAATACTCTAGTGATGATCTTGATGAAGATTATGTGGAACTTGATGATGATTTTATTGAAAAATGCCATTCTACTACTGATGCAAGAAAAATTAAAAAGTTGCTTGCGAGAACATACTGTTAGATATAACCTGTCTCCTGATCCTAAATTTGCCACATCTCCTATAAACATTAAGGATAAAGATTATGATTTTTCTCTTGATCTATCTCATATAGCTATTGTTGAGAAAACCCCCTTTTGTGGTACTGAAAAAGAAAGTGCTGTTGAACACATGACTGAGTTATCTACCTTGAGTAGTTTGTTTTCTGATGATGTTAAGAAGCGTACTTACTTTGTTGCTAAAATCTTTCCATTCTCATTAAAGGATGACGCTAAAACTTGGTATAATAGTTTGCCACCTAGTTCTATTAAAAGTCCGAAAGAATTGCTTGTCGTTTTCTTTCGGAAATACTTTCCTGCTAGTGCTCAACATGCTGCTTTGCGAGAGAGTTTATAATTTTGATCGGGGAGATGAAGAGAAATTGCACGAGGCTTGGGCGAGATTTTGCTCTCTTATTAGAGCTCGCTCGACCATGATTTGGAAAAGCATGATTTACTTGATATATTTTATAGTGGACTAACCATTGAGTCTAGGGCATACCTGGATAGTTGTGCTGGTTGTGTTTTCGGGAAAAGAACTCCGGATGACGCCGAAGAATTATTGGCTAAAATAGGCTGGAATTATGATGATTGGACTACGCTCGAACCAACTCCAACGCCAATAGTGAAGAAGAGGGGTTTAATTAAATTGAATGATGAAGATATGAGGGAAGCTAAGAAGTCTCTCAAGGAGAAAGGTATTAAATCTGAAGATGTGAAGAATCTACCTCCAATAGAAGATATATGTGAGATAATTCCCCCTTCATCCATGATTGAGGTAAATTCCCTTCAACGCTTTACTAGGGAAGATATTCCGTATTCAAGTTTGGGACTAACCTTCAGAATATCATCCTCTACATTGGTGAGTGCCTTCTCAGATGCTGATTGGGCAGGTTGTGTAGATGATAGGAGATCTACAGGAGGGTTTGCTGTTTATTTCGGGCCAAATCTAATTTCCTGGAGTGCTAGGAAACAGGCAACAGTATCAAGGTCAAGTACAGAAGCTGAATACAAATCTCTAGCAAATGCCACAACTGAAATTATATGGGTCGAGTCTCTATTTGGAGAACTTGGAATCCAAAGGAAGCAAACTTCATGTTTGTGGTGTGATAATATGGGAGCTACCTATCTTTCTGCCAATCCTATATTTCATGCCAGAACTAAACATATTGAAATAGATTTTCATTTTATAAGAGAAAGAGTAGCAAACAAACAACTAGAGATTAGATTCATTCCATCTAGAGATCAGGTGGCAGATGGCTTCACCAAAGCATTACCAACTCAGCGGTTTGAAGAATTCAAGTACAATCTCAACCTGAAGAGAGTTGTGATTGAGGAGGGGTGTTAGAGTTCAGTCTCGCACGCAGAAGTTCAGACGAACCTAGACGGAAGTTCAGTTAGAGATAGGTGGCAGTTCAGATATAGTTGTTGCAGATCTAATCGAACTATAAGATCAAGATCTGTCCCTGTTTATCTCTTTCTGTTGTAACCTACCATGTATATATCTCTGCCGTGTTGGGCATATATAATGAACACGAAACCGATGGAAGTCCCCATCATTCCCAAAACCTCTATCGATCATACGCGACACATAGATCAGAGGGCGGCGACATGCGGAGGCTGTCGTGAGCAGCTTGGTGCAGGTGATGCGCGACGGAGATGGCAGATGCTGTCGAGCGGCGCAGAATAGCACGGGACATCGACTTGCAGCTGTAGACGGGAAACGGAGAGACGAGGGAAACAGGGCGCGTTCAGAGCTCGTGATTGAGTGGTCGGCGTTCTCGAAATAAAAAGTATTACATATGGATTTTGATCATAAAAATATGAGGAACATGAATATGGCATCCATACATTTGCTTGCACATTGCATCATGTCGCGTCGTGATAGTTTTGCATGTTCACCTATCATATATGCGGAGTATTTCAGAACACCGACTAGGTTTCCCCGCTCCGTTTAATATTGGAAGTAGCTCACCCCTGCCATGTTGTGCCATGCTAATTAACACTTAAATTTGCCAGTAGAAAATGCAACTCCAACCTTAATTTGTTTGTCCGGGGTTCCGACTCCTCTTAAATTGGATAAGTGCATCGCATCATATCTGCCATGTCATGCATATCATCTCTTCATCATGCCGGTTCTTTATCCGTAGTAGTAAGATTTGCATCGTTGTGTGTTCCAGCATTTGCTTCTTCCCGGATAGGGTGTTGAGTTGATGCGAGCTACGACAAGTTCTCCAGATGTTCCTCGGCAATCTTAACAGGCAAGTATTTCCTAAACTCCTGTCTCTGCAGGAGTCACTCACCTATTTTGTTTTTCCTTCTCTTTTATGCTAGCCTTGAGTTGCGTTCTTGTCACGTGTCCTATCCACCTAGTTACCTCAAGCAACCCATATTGCCTCCACCAACCACCTATATCTATTGTTTGGTTATCGGGTCTGCCTTGCGAGTCGTAGTGCATGCTAGTGCTGTTTATATCGTGTTTCCGTTATCGCTATCTTATCGGGTTATCTGTTGTGAAACATGACACATGGTTTATGGATATATCTGTTGAGGGTATCATGGTTACTTGTTAATAATTGTTAGCGGAGGCATCGGTGGGTCAGCTTATCGTTTTATGACGGCTCACTTGTGTTTCTTTAAAATCTAGGACCCCGAGTTCTTGTTATCTGTTCCGAAACTGAGCTCTCTAACCGCACGTGGGTATGTTTATTGGGTCTCACCTTGACCACTGCCGGAATCTGCAGCTTTGTCTAGTAGCCACAACAAGTTTCGGAATGTTTTACCTTTTGTTGTGCGTGCATGCCAACCTGTTACTTATTTACTATGGGAAGCCCCAGGGTGCCCTCTATCCCTTGTTTCTGGTATGCACGTATAGGATGCGGAGCCGCTGCGAAGTGGTTTATCGCCCCAGTGTGTATTTAAACCACCTAGTACGCTGGCGCAATAGCTAGGTCCGTCTCGGAGATTCGTCCGGACTTTGATTTGGGTTCAACTTGGTTAGGTGGCTTCCTGGACATTGTTGTGGTGAAGGTTGTGAGAGTCGTGTTATCCTTCCCTTGCTAGGTTGGATTGATCGTGCGTGTGGGCACATTTGGGCACCCCTGCAGGGTTAAATCTTATCAATAAGCCGTGTCCGCGGTTGTGGACGACTTGGAGCCGTATGACTCGACCATAGACAACTTACACCTGTTGTTTCAATACTAATAACTTGCATAGTAAGATAGAACAACTTAAATAATAAATGGTTAAAAATTGTTAACTATGTGAGTGTCTTTGCGAGTACTTTCTTGGCTAAGGGGGGAACACATCGGATGGGTTATGTTTGCAGAGCATATAACTGTTAGTTGTGCACTCTCTCACCTTCTCTGATAGACGACTGTTGTAGAGTGTCTCTATAGGTTTCTAGTGCTTGCGCGCTGCCGCTTAACCCCACTATATTGCCTATGACGTTCCTCTTGTGTTCTCTAAGTCCCCTGCGTGCCTCAAGTACAAAGGATGACTGGTTGATGAATGTTTATACGTCTTGAAGTCTTGTTAAGTACGAACCCGTACTTATTGCTGCTTTGGGACATAACCGAGCAGGTATGAAACAGAGTTTGCCCCTCCAGTCTTCGTTGGTTCTGTCTGTGTTTTGGTGTTTCGGTGTTTTTGCTCCGCTCCTTTCCGAGATGCATCGGGGGATCTTTATATAGACGTTTTTAGTTTAAGACTTCGAGGTAGGGCTTTAGATGGACGATTGAAGATGCTCGCGGAGGGAAATAGCATGGGTGGTGCGGGCCCCCTCCTAGGCCGCTTCACCTGTCCCCTTTCAGGCCTCCAGGCCCTATTCGTGAGGTTCCAGTGCTCCAGGTTATCATCTTCATGAAATAATAATCCTCGAATAATCTTAGGTCAATTTAACTTCGTTTAGGTACCCGTAAGTTTAAAAATACACAAAATAAGAAATTCATATTCTGCAGAGGTATAACCAAAATAAAGGAGATCATTGGCAAATCCCAAAATCAATATAATACATGATTATAATATTATATAAGTTGGTAATATGTGAAAATATGTATCAATAAATTATAAATTTCATGTATGCATTTTATATGCATCAGAAGCTTAGCTTTTTTGGAAGAGAGCCGCTGGTACAACGGCTTGCTTTCCATCAATCTTTATATCTGCATGATCACTTTATCGGACTCACTTTTTTAAAGGTGCTCATGGAAGTAGAGTGTGCGTAAAAAAGTAAATGTATGTACATATTTCTGATCATTCCTAAAAGAAAGTCTTGCAAAGTAATAGAAAATCTATTTACCAGTACAGTACATAATTCTTCGCACCCACGGGCCTCTTCTCGCGTTTCCAACGGTCCGCAGCAACGAAACCCTCAGGCAGCGATCCAAACGGGCGTGGGTGGAGCGGTCGACAGGACGGCCAGCAAAAAAGGGCCGATAAACCCATTTTAGAACCACAACCGCGTGCAAATACCTAGGGAAGGGACCCCAAATAGACTTCCGGAAAAAAGGAGAATTCTTCCTCCTCCCCGGCGGCCAACGGCAGGCGGCAGCGGCAGCGCAAACCGCCTCCACCTCCGCCCGCCCCCGCATCTCTCTTCCGGCGGCCCGGGAAGACCCCGCCCCACCCTCTCCCCTTGCCGCCCAGCCGCCTACAAGTGGGCCCCGCCCCCCATGTCGAGCGGCGGCGGCGGCGGCGGCGGCGACGAGGACGCCGGCACCAAGCGCGTGGCGGACCGCTACCTCAAGCGCGAGGTCCTCGGAGAGGGGACGTACGGAGTCGTCTTCAAGGCCATCGACACCAAGGTCGCTCCTTCCCCACTCCTAAACCCTCGCGCCGCGCTGATCTGCGCCCGCCGATCGAGAATTAGGCCTTGGCTACTTCCGTCACCCCTTGTCCGTCCGTCTGTCTTATGAGGGAGAGGCGTCGGAGTTTAGTGGTTAGAGCTTTTGGGTCGGGGCGGCTCTATGAATTGGCGCCGATGCATGTGCGGGCTCTGTATAAATTCCCTAGGGATGCTTTCAGCAGAAGCAGCACTGACTGAGCTCGTCATTTTGGCACTGTTATGGATTTTAGCTATGGTGCCGGTGTCAACAAATCTGTTTTAGTTGAATCACAGGCTAATTAACATGTGATATTTAGTAATCTCGCATCTATAGGATAGTAGGGTTGTTCTGTACTGGACCTCTATGCTGTGTACTCTTCGGGGTCCAAGGTGTTAAATTTTCATTCAAGAGTTGTTCAGTATTACTCAAACTAGCTCTTTCAGCTCTTTAATTTGGTGTCCTGAAAGGTTGTTTTACGCTTTTGATGATGCTTGCTAAGATTTCATTGTGATGCTTCAGTCAATTGGATCTAATGATCATGAATGCCATGATATTTGTTTTCAGACTGGGGTGACAGTTGCGATCAAGAGAATCCGGCTAGGGAAGTACAAGGAAGGCGTCAACTTCACCGCATTGAGGGAAATCAAGCTGCTCAAGGAGCTCAAAGATCCTAATATCATCGAGCTGATCGATGCCTTCCCTTACAAGGGAAACTTGCACCTTGTGTTCGAGTTCATGGAAACAGACCTGGAAGCTGTCATACGTGATAGGAACATCGTGTTATCTCCAGCGGACATAAAGTCCTACATTCAGATGATGTTGAAAGGTCTATCCTTCTGCCACAAGAAATGGGTGCTACACAGGTACAAACTATCTGGCTAATTTCTTTTCCGAGAAAACAAGATTCGAGTCTTTAACACAAGCTGTACTGCAGGGATATGAAACCAAATAATTTGCTTATCGGTGCTGAAGGACAGCTCAAGCTTGGGGATTTTGGTCTGGCGCGCATATTTGGGAGCCCAGAACGCAACTTCACTCACCAGGTTCTTGTTATTTATTTCTCTTTATAAGTTAGCTCTGGCACAGAGTTCCCAGAAACTGTCTATGGAAACAAAGTGTACCGATTACTTTCTTCAAGTAGTATTATTACTTCTTATCCTGTATATTTTTCTAGGCCGTCCGTATAATCTGGGTTGATGTTTTTTCTGCTTGTCGATTAAGAACACAGCACACGCTTGTCAATATTTGTTGATCTTATACTTTTTTTTTTCCAATAACAATATTAATTTGGAGTACCTTGGCATTTGGGCAGGTAGATAAGTTTGTTTATAGCTTCTTTCCCTAATGTAATTTGGGACACTATTCTAGCCCCTCGCAGTAGCATTTGCCTGCTAAAGTTTAAAAGATGCAATCTATTCAACCAGCTAAGGCCTAAGTGAAGTATCCTTGAAGCTGCTCACTTTTCTAGGATGTAGAAAAGATTTCTGCATGGAACAAATGTATACTTATCTCTATGATATTCCGGAAACATTTGAATTATTTGCTTCCTATATGAGTTCTTGGATCAGTCTTTGTTGCATAACAATGCTACAATTATTGATTGAGCAAGGACGCTTCCTTCAAAACTCATCAATCATTATTAGAGAGCATGTTAACTGTTGTGAATGATTTAGGCTAACAGTTACTGCTTTTTCATCCTTCCAAGCCTAAGCCGTCACCAATGGCTGTTGATAAGGATAGTGTGCCATTGCCATAGGATCAAACACACTGCTGCTAGCAGTTGGTGACAGAGCAGCAGTTGGCTCTGGTACCAGATTTGAACAAAGTGGGTAACCGCTGCCATGAAGATGGCTGGATGGCATGGCATAGTCGATTGGGACACAATTCTAGCCCCTGGCAGTAGCAATTGCCTGCTAATTTTTATAACATGCAATATCTTAAACCAGCTAAGCCCTTAGTGGAGTATCCTTGAAGGTGCTCACTTTTCTAGGGTGTTGAAAAGCTTTCTAGATAGAACACTATGATATTCTGAGGACATTCCTTTAATATTATGTGCTTCCGTTATGAGCTTTTGGACCTCTCTTTATTACATAATAACAACGCTACAAATTATTGATTTAGCAAGGATGCTTCCTTCAAAGTCACCACTGATGATTAGAAAAGATGCTAACTATTGTAAATGATTTAGGCAAACTGTTAGTGATTTTCATCCTTCCAAACCCAAGCCATCACAGGTGGCAATTGATAAGAATGGTGTGCCATTGCCGTAGGATAGAACCTGCTGCGAGCTGTTGGTGGCAGCACAGCAGTTGGCCCTGATACCAAATTGGAACAAACTGAGTAACTGCTGCCATGAAGATGGCCGGACAGCATGGCTTGGGAGCTTGTGGAGTAGAACATAGATTAGGGAGGATGAACTAGGGAGGCAATAGATTGATAATTATTCTCTTATTATTTGCCCGATAATTGGTACATATGGTGTCCCTCATGGGAAAACTTACTTTACCCCTAAATAATGATACAGATAATACATGATCTGATCTCTATCTCTAATCTATCTCTTTCCTATTTAAATTATTATCCTGCCTATCTGGATAATATCACATATCTATCTGAGTATTTCTTAATTCTATATTCCTGCGCATAACATGTTACATTTTATCCTCCCCGCAAGTTTTTTTTTCACATCATATCTGGAAGATCTTGTTTTCCATCGCTTTTATCCAGTAACATTAAACATCATGTAGGCATTATGATATTTTCTATAGTGTGCTTTACTACAATGTGATAAGTTTATACTTTATTTTTCATTTGAGTTATATTGTTCTGATGAGCATTTGAAAATTTGACTATTTTTCGCCACAAATAGGTCTTTGCACGATGGTATCGAGCGCCGGAATTATTGTTTGGCACTAAGCAATATGGATCTGCCGTTGATGTCTGGGCTGCTGGTTGTATTTTTGCTGAATTGCTGCTTAGACGACCCTTTCTCCAGGTTTAACGGCCTCCTAGTATGCTCAATGTGGTTAATGTATTTATTCATTTTAATCTTTTCCTGATTAAGATATATTATCTGTGCTTTTTGAATGTAACATGTGTATGGCTAAGTGCACTGTTCATTGATGCTGTGAGAACTGCATGGGTAAAATAGTTTTATGTCACAACTCAAAACATTGTTTCCAAAGCTTGAGTAGACTATAAGTACAACTGGCAAAAAAAGAGAATTGATCTGCTCCTGTAGAGTGATTGTGTTGTCCCCGCAAGTAGACTGCTTTGTACCGCAGATGGATTAAATTGGGTAAACTGCCTTAATGTATGACTTTATATATTTTTGGAGGATGCGAGAACATTTGACTATAGATTGTATAAACAAAAAGCTATTTTCTCTTAGCCACAGGCCACAGCATCTAAGCATCATTTGTGCCAGATTTGTCAAAACTGAAAGTGTGATAAAGAAAGGTTCAGTTGAATTAAGCTGGTTCAAATTTTGGTACATGTTAATATGTAGTTCAACTTCACAATATTGCTATTTCAGTAACCAGTGCGACTGGTTCACCTATAAATCATTCTCTCCGTCTAGGTTCTAGAGACATGGCTGTGGTTGGTACTGGCTATACCAGATTTAGTTCTTTTTCATTAACTTGTGCTTCCTTTTCTGTCCGAAAATGACAAAACTAAACCTAAAAGGAAATGCCATGTTGATTGTGCTTTCTCAGGGGCTAGCAAGAAAATCGTGTTATCTCTCTTTTTCTTTGGAGGCTCTCTTGTGCATAAGTGACCCCTTGTGTTTTTCCTCTCTCCCATTCTGATGTTGTATTCTTCTTTTTTATTTGGTTTTGTGCACGTGTATATATGCATAATATTATTTGGGTCCAACGTATGGCTGAGAGCAGGGTACCTAATTGTTTTAGTCATACATATATTGGCCGCAGAAAGGTTTTCAGTCTGGACTGTTCTGGTCACTTCTGGCTACTCAGCAGGGCACTTTTACCACTGAAAATCAAACTTGTACTTACTGCTTGTAATTCTGCTTGTACTGTAGAACTTTATTGACTTGATCCTATTGAAAAAATATACAAAGGAAGCGGTGAGGCTAGAACTTGAATGTATAATGCTAGTGATTGTGCATGTTTCAATCAAGTGAATGGTCAAGCATTTTTTTTATTAAGACAAGTTGTGGCAATTTGTTTTCTTATCTTATTGTGGACTGTCTGACTGATTAATTTGATCAAATATATTTGGCTATTGGAAAAGATCCATGCAAGCATGGTTGAGATGATTTTTGTGGCATTTGAAATGCATGACGAAATGTCAAGTAGTTCATTATGGTACAGTGGTAGACAAATTGACAGTATGTTGTGACATTATAACAACCAGCCAATAATATAACTTAAAGTATCTTCTGATTCATGTAAAAAAAGTATCTTCTGATTTGTTTGTTCCACATCTGGCGATTAAATTATTTTGATCAACATTTAGTTATTTCCGATAATTTTTATTTTCTGGCACATTAGAAATGCCCAATTTGCTCTGTGCTCACCATTATGGTTTTATTTTTTGCTTATAAAATTATAAGTCGAGTTCTTACTAGCTTCAATGGTAGTTTATTTTTATTTTAGATTCTCATCGAACGCTTTATGCATTTTTGCATGCAACGAGCTTCAGGGGCACTTCAAGTTTCTAACAGTAAATGATGCAGGGTTCTAGTGACATCGACCAGCTTGGGAAGATTTTTGCAGCGTTTGGAACTCCAAAGTCTTCTCAATGGCCAGACATGGTTTATCTTCCAGATTATGTCGAATATCAGTTTGTCTCTGCTCCTCCACTTCGTTCGTTGTTTCCAATGGCCAGTGATGATGCTTTGGATCTTCTGTCAAAAATGTTTACATATGACCCAAAAGCGAGGATTACCGCTCAGCAGGCTCTTGAGCACAGGTATGTTGATGTGGACCCATCCGAAACACAAGCCTAGCCTTTCTCTGTTACCAGCATGGATAACAAAACTATGCTTATCTTTTCATGTGAAGGTACTTCTCATCAGTACCAGCGCCAACAAAACCGGCTTTACTTCCAAGACCAAAGCTGAAAGGGGACTCAGGGAATGACAAGATACCTGATCTGAACCTGCAGGGTGGCCCTGTCGTTCTGTCCCCGCCGAGGAAGTTGCGCAGGGTGTCTGCCCCTGATGGGACAGAAAGCAATATTCATCGAGCAGAGAAAGCAGAAGAAATTCCTCCTACAGGCTTGAGGCGGCATACTGATGAGAACATGTCCAGTCAGAGTTCTAGAATACCAATGTCAGTTGATGTTGGAGTTGTGTTTGGCACACGACCAGCTCCTAGACCAACATTGAACAGGTAAGCAGCACCGGCAGGAACTTATCTCAGTTTTTAAGATGAGCAGTGCACCTATAGCTAATTTATAAGATTGTGTTTATTTAACTCTCTTCATGTGAAATATTGAGCATATTAACCTTCTTTGCAGTGCCGACAAGTCACGTTTAAAAAGGAAATTAGATATGGATCCTGACTTTGGGTACGCAGAGTAAAAGAAGCTTGCATGCACCATTTTTTCCCTCACCGACGTGTTGATTATTCTTTGGGGTGACAATTCCACTATTTTACCAACAAAACAATGTGTCCAAAGCCATAAAAACTTCACCGAAGACGGCTGACACAATCAACTGGGATGCTATCGTATAACTGCCCAGCCAGCTCATGAACCGGAAAGTGAAGAGAGTCCCTAATTTTACACTGAGAGAGGTGCACGGGTCCATGGAGAAGGCTCCTCGATTTGTAATATTTATTGGGTACATGAGTTTGCTCCGGCGGGAACTCCAGTCCGTAATCTATATTGGATACGTGAGTTTGCTCCAGCGAGAACCTCAGTTCTGTAATCTTTATTGGATACATCAGTTTGGTTCGTCATTTTGTTCTTGTGTGGACAATGAGCTTTGAGTGTTGTTTAGTAAGGCATCTTAGGTGCAGTAATTCTTGTAACCAAGAGCAGGTTATATATTGGTTTTTTGTACGGCTATGTAACAGTGGATTGGTGGCCAAAAAGAAAAATGAGAAAATGAAGTGTTGATTCCAGATGAACTGTTCTATAATTGCAGTTTGTAGGAACATTTCTAATGCAATTATTATAGCAAATAAATATATGTTTTAGACATGAACAATCTTTACTCACATTTAGTCATTTTTAATTGACCAACTTAAATATCTCTACATATTATTGTCAACTAAATTTGACTGCATTGGATATCATCTATTCCGAAACGGAGGTAACTTTGTTTTCTATGCTCGTGGAATTCGCAGGTATAGTATCTGTATCTCCAAAGGGTCATTGGGTATAGTCGCATCTTTAGGTCTCCTAAATGTCTCCTCAAAGTGTTATTGGGGGCACCGGACCATACAACATGCTCATTCATGGTCCCCAGCCGTTCGAGGTTTAGCGTGCCAAAAAAAAAGTGTTCGGCACCTCTAGGCTAACCCTTACCCACATAGAATGGTCTGGAGGCGTCGGACGCAAGCCGTTGCCAATGCTACGTAGGATGTTGTCCAATGAATTAGCCATGTCATAGAGACAATAATCTAACCTTATGAATGCCCGCGATGGTCCGTGGGCGGCAATACGTTGCATTCGTTGCCCCTCCACCGGCGTTAATGCCGACTACCACTCCTTCCACCATTTTTTGCTGTTTTCCGTCTATTGCTCCGCTATAAAAGCTCGGCCACTGCGCGGCGAGGCATCCCACACTCGTCCTTTCCACCCTCTCCGCCTATAAGATGCATCGCTGCCTTGCAACTACCTACGCAATGCTGGGCCACGTCGTCCCACCACTGCCACCGGAGGAGGAACTTTCGGACGACGACTTTGGCGAGTTTGACGAGAAAGACAAAGATGACACAATGCAGAAGGCGGTGGAAGAGGATGAGCAGTGGTCCGAAGGGCTGGAGCCAGCGGATCCAGAGTAGAAGGCCATCATCGATTCCTACGTGATGGCACAGGGAGCGTCTCACTGCCCAAACTTGGCAGGTGTGCGACGATGCCATCCTAGCCCGTGTCGCAGTAGACCAGGGCCGAGACATGGGCGTAGGCCAAACAACGTTGGGGCCAACGATGGCGAGGCCTCCAGCAAGTAAATTAGGTTTAATTTATAATTCAATTTTATATCTGTGACGAAATTTCAATGACATTTAAATTTCCGTTCAAGTACAAATGTTACCTATGAGGACGTGGCTAAGCATAGATGCTCCCATACACGGCCGTTCGTGCTGGCGCCTCCCATGTAGAAGATGCGACCGGAGATGTTTTCACTATCGCATCTACTCTGATTAAAACACATGTTTAAACTTTTCAGTAGCGAGCCTTGCAGTCATTCATTCGCGTAATGTTTACCGAGCGCAATAAACGTTTCAGTAGCGAGCCTTTCAGTCATTCATTCGCGTAATGTTTACCGAGCAATGTTTTAAGAGCATCTCCAACAGACGCGCTATATAGGCCGCGCGGCATAAAAACGTCCGATATAGCTCGCGCGGGAGGGAATGTGGCGCTCCAGCAGGCGCGGTAAACGGCGCGGCGCTGTAAAAATTTTAGGGCGCGCGGCGTTTTGCACAAATCGGAGCGGCATATCTGGCGCGTCGGCTACAGCGCGCGGCAACGCTCGTCCAGCGCGAAAAGCCAACGGCTGGAAATTTCCTCCCGCGCCCTCATTTCCCCACCTACCACCGGCGCGAAATCCAGCCGCCGCCGGTCGACTCCGCGGCCGCCCCCGCTTCTGCGCGCCGCCGCGCCGTAGATCCGCGTCGCCCGCGCCTCCTCTTGGCAGCAGCGGACGCTCCGCCGCACTGTGTCGCTCGCGCCGCCGCCAGCGACGAGTTGTACTCGACGCTCCTTCTCCGCGGCCCCCTTCGCGCCGCCATCGCGTTCTCCTCCGCGCAGGCGTCGCCATGTCGTCCTCGTCGTCCTCGAGCTTGCTAGCAACATGGCGCGCCCATGGTGCTCGCCCATTTGCTCGCAAGGTATGAACCTCCGCCGGCCGGCCTCTATTAGTCGCCAATTATCTACAATAGTTCATAGTGAAGTAATTTTATACATATGTTTGTAGAGTTCATCATATGATTCATCGGATGACGAGTTCGACCAAGAAGAAGAGGAGAACATATCGGATGACGAGTTAAGAGGCCAAAATTTGGTGGATCGGTGTTCGGTAGACAGAAGTTGTGGAGAGAAAGGATTGAAGGGCATGAGAAGTTGATGCGGTCGTATTTCAATGAGAATCCGATTTTCCCCGAAAGCTATTTTCGGCGGCGTTTCCGGATGAGTCTCAACTTGTTCAAGCACATTGCAACGGAGGTCACCAAATATGATCGCTTCTTTGAGCAAAGGAGGAATGCCGCCGGAGAACTTGGTCATAGCACATATGAAAAGGTGACCGCCGTCTTGCGTATGTTGGCATATGGTATACCGGCGGATCTTATTGATGATCATTTGGTCATGGGAGAGAGCACTTCTATCTTGTGTGTGAAGCGCTTTGTCGTTGCAATTGTCAATGTCTTTGGCTCCACATACTTGAGAGCCCCCAATGCTCAAGACACGGCAAGACTTTTGGAGATCAACGCCAACCGGGGGTTTCCCCGTATGCTTGGTTCCATTGATTGTATGCATTGGAGTTGGAAGAATTGCCCAGCGGCATGTCATGGACAATTCAAAGGCTACAAGAAGGATGTCACCATAGTACTTGAAGCGGTGGCCGACCAAGAGACTTGGATATGGCATGCTTTCTTTGGAATGCCCGGATCTTGCAATGACATCAATGTTCTTCAACGGTCACCACTAATGACAATACTTGCAATGCGGGAAGGTCCATTGGTGGAGTTTGAAGCAAATGGCCACAAGTACAACTATGGCTACTTCCTCGCCGACGGTATATATCCAAGGTGGCAAACTTTTGTGAAGCCAATTATTCAACCAAGAGGTAATAAGCAAACCCAATTCCACAATGCACAAGCGGCGGCTAGGAAATATGTAGAGAGAGCATTTGGGATTTTGCAAGCCCAATTTGCCATTGTTAGAGGACCGGCTAGATTTTGGGACCAAGATTGCCTTTGGTATATCATGACCGCGTGTGTAATCATGCACAACATGATTATAGAGGATGATCGCGGAAAAGATGTGGATCATACCCACTACGACTTGATGGGGGTTCCCGTGCAAGTGAGGAGATCCGCACATAGGATTGCCCGATTCATTGCCTCATACCATGCCATTCGGTGCAACGACACACATGATGAGCTTCAAAAAAATCTCATGGAAGAATGGTGGAATTGGAATGGACAACAATAGTTGCATATTTGTTGTATTTGTTTGAAAACTATGTGTTGTATTGTCTGAAAACCATGTTGTATTGTTGTATGTTGGATGTGTTGTATTTGGTGTGAAGTATTGTTGTCAACAATGTATTGTATTTAGATGGTACAATTTATTTGTGAATCTTTATATATTGTTTGATCTTGTTGGATGCATACTTGTGCGTGTTTATTGTTTGCGCCGCGCCCGCGCACTGCAAAATGGCGCGTCCGGCGGAGGTGCTATTTTACCGCGCCAACGCGCGCTGCAAAATGGCGCACCCGGCGGGGGAGAAATCGCTCCGGCGCACGCAACGGTTTACAGCGCGCATAATCTGAGGTTTAACGCGCCGCGATATAGCGCGCCTGCTGGAGATGCTCTAACTCGGATGTTGCAAGTGAGGACCACAGATAAATGGCAGTGTTCAGGGCTAGGATATCCAATGGTCCGAAGGTAAGGCGGGTTGATCTCGAGGCATGTCATAGGAAAATTCATCTAGATGTCAGATTCCATGTGGAAAAAGATACTTTTGCTAGCTTTACAGATGATGTCTGCAGCGGATGCATGTGAACTTTAACATACTCTAAGTAAGAGCATCTCCAACAGTCATGAAATTGTCTCTAACGAAGAGTACCATGTAAGATAATGTAGATGTATCAGGCTTATGTATGCTTTTATCCTCTTATAGAAGAAATATTCTACTTGAGTAAGCGTATAATTTTATTGTTAATTGATCATACATGTATTTCCACTCACAAATTAAGGAAATGTTCTTGCAAACAAAAAAAATACTTTAAAGGGCACTTCATGTGGTATTTCACTTATATATGCTATCTTTTATTACAGGTAAAACAATATGTTTGCTACCGTTAGAGGGGAGACTATGCTTGTCTAAAATTTAAACGAGATATTTGCTTTGTGCATGGGAATGTCTATTTTCTGCCAGGAGTTATAGAGAATGTCTCGAGTAGAAAATATTCTAGTTTAATTTGAGGTCAAGCTAAATGGAGCCGCAACACAACTAACATCTGCACAAATCTATATAACTATGAGCCACATAACGAATGAGGAAAAATGACGGAAATTCAATTCGGATCCCGGATGCGTATGCTTCCTATATCAAAAAATTTATATTTCAAGTCGTCGAATTTTTTTGACAAAACTTTCTACATGTACATCTTCGTAGTATATGTGCATTCGTCAAGTTTCACGAAAAAATCATATTTTTTTATGGTCTATGTAAAAAAGAGAAAATTTATCTTGTAAAAAGCATTATTTTTAGCACCGACTTTTGTCTTTTTACACACGTCACATGACAAATCCATTTTTTATGAAACAACTTTGTGAGCGCGTAGCACGTGAAGATGTACGTGCTAATTTTTCGTTTCAATCTTTTTGAAATTCAAAATGTGTGTAAGACGAATTTCAAAACAAAGGAAGCATATGTTCCCATGTTCCAAAACACCACTCCCGAAAAATGATTAGTATATGTTAACTATAGCTATGAGCTGAACACCTTTGCTAACAAAAGTGTGACACATTACCGAGAAGTTCGGCTTTCAATAAAGTAGGCTTGCAATATTTTCACGCCTTTCGAGTTTAAGTTATTTTTATCAGTAACTATTATACAGTTATATGGACAATACTCTCTCCGTCTCGGATCATAGGGTTTGCGCGTATTCCTAGGTTATCATATTGACAAACATAATATCTATTGTACAAAAAACTATTTTATTAGAAAGTATAACATCTAAAATTTCTAATGATATATATTTTTTCATATATAACTTGTATTATGATGATCAAATTTGCAACCTTGAGATACGCGTAGGCCCTATAAACTGGGACGGAGAGAATAATAATACTACCTCCGATTCAAGGAATAAGGCGCCATCGTTTTACGTGTTTCTCGTTTGACTAAGAATTACTTTAAATATATAAAGATTATTTTTATGAAATTAACATCATTAGAAAGTGTTTTTCAATACGAATCCAACGATACTAATTACATATAATATAACCAAGATTTTGTTGCTCAATTTTTATGGTCAAAGTTCGCCTTGAAATACGCGTGCGCCTTATTCCTTGGGACGGAGGTAGTATTTAGGTAGTGGTTGGTAAGAACATGTAGCTCAATTTTTTAGTCTATCAGTACATCACCCCACCAACCAACAACATGCCCCTATTTATAAGAGTGACTTTATGTGGCCTACCATTATGAAAGTTCTGGTGTTGCACAATATTTCTCCCATCCATATTCAAATGTCAACATGACACGCATATTTGGAGGGTTCAACTTTGACCATCAGTTTGACCAGTAAAACATCGATGATATCCTAGGCCACCAAAATGGTGATGTGGCAGCTAATTAAGGAGGAGAGAGAAAATTAGAGTAACATAGGTAGATACCGTATCATAGAACATATAATGAGAAAAGTTAATATGAAATAGATCTTATACACAAATTTGAATTGAGATTCTACAAATCAATAAATATAGTAAGATCATGATACTAGTCCACGAGACCATGCAATATAGAGCTAGTATCATACACAAGTATCTTATGCATGATAGTTCTATATGATACTACCCACTATGGCCAGCCTTATCGGTCTGAGGAGGTGAAACTGCTTGATCATTTTTCGTCTATTTATGTTTGAATTCAAATATATTAGGTCTTTCCCCTGGGCTCTCCGCAGGGAAATGGGCCTCTCCAGGCTGATTTTTACATCCATCAGGCGCTAAATAGCGCCGAATTTCGGCATGGGGAGCGCCAATGGCTGGAGATCGAAGCTCTTACTTCTCCCATCCATATTTAAATGCAAACATGACACACATATTCCAGGGGTTTAACTTTGACAAATAAAACATGGTTGATATGTTAAGATAGCCATAGTGATAGTATCTTGCCTATTATCATGCATACTAGGCCCACCAAAATGGCGACGTGGCAACTAATTAAGGAGGAGAGAGAGAATTAGAGTAACATAGGTAGATATCGTATCATAACGCATATTACGAGAAAAGTTAATATGAAATAGATCTTATACACACTTTGAATTGAGATTCTACAAATAAGATAATATAGTAAGATCATGATACTAGTCCATACCATCATGCATTATATAAGTAGTGTCATACAGAAGTATATCTTATGCATGATACTTCTATATGATAGTACTATCCACTATGTCCAGCCTTATACAAATCATACCATAACAATAATGTTTGTCTCTTAATAAGCACATAATGTTTGTTTTCTAAAATTTCAGTGAAAAACAATTGCATTATTTTGGTATATCGTGGATGTTAATATTTTTCCTACCGTATGTTTGGTACGTACAAAATTTGACATGGAACAGAACTAATGCACACTATATATCTATCTTAAACATGAGGGGTGTAAAGAACTGCCACGATTGCTCAAATTAATTACTTTTCACAGTTGGGCACGTTTGCACTCTGCTTAATCATCGCAGATTTGTCCCCAAATTTGAATGCCTGCCCGTTATGTCAGAACAAATTGCCAGAAAAGAGCGGCTTGAATGTAGCCAGCTGAAAACGCAGTAAATACGGAGTACGCGGCCAAAGTGTCAGTGGTAACGGCTTTGACGCACGCATGGTATGGGTATGGCTTCCCGGAACAGACGAGGACCGGGTGACGGTGGCGCAGAAAGGCAGTGCAGGATTCGCTCTACCTGAAAAGCAGTATAGAGACGACAGGGACACGCACACGCGCGGTGGCAGGCGTCCAATCCGGCCACAGGCGCGCCGCTCGGCTGACGGCTGACGGCTTGCCGCACCCGATCCGGCCTCTCTCCTCTCCTCGGACTCCGGCCCCGGCCCCGGCCGCCGTTTCGCGGGCTTTTCTCTCTCCTTGTCGTCTCCACCGCCGCTCCCACCAAACCCAGTCCCGGGCCCAACCGTCATAGGCTGCAATGCCATAAACCTCCACCCCAGTCCCCAGAGGGCATCAGGTACCTCTCTCCTACCCCCACCTGACTCTCCGCCGTTGCAGAGGCCCCCTCCCGCATGGATCGCTCCGCTCGCCGCCGCGCCCGCGGCAGCGGAGAGACCGCAGCGGTGGCGCCGTCTTCCGCGCCCGCGCGCCGCCGCCGCCCCGGGGCGATCGTCATCGACCTCGACGACGACGACGGCGGCGGAGCGGCGCCGCCGAAGGCCGCGAGCAGGGGCGCCTCCTCCTCCTACTCGGCGGCGCCGTTCGTGGGCGCGGTGGCGACGCGGACGCGATCGAGGAGCGTGGCGATGCAGCCGCCGGCGGAGGCCCCGACGGCGAAGAGGAGGAGGAAGGGGACGCGCGCGGACGCCGACGCCGACGGCGGCGGAGGGAGCAGGGGCGGCGCGGCCTCGAAGCCTGCATCGAGCAGGAACCGTCGTGGGCGCCCGCGGCGGGCCCCGGAACCGACGCCCAATACCAGCGATGCGGAGTCGGAGTCTGAAGCAGAGGCGGAGGCAGAGGCGCCCGCCTGCGGTGACTGGGTGGAGGTGCCTCGGGCCGACGACCGTGATGATAACGGCGAGGCTCGCGCCGGCGAGGCGTGTGGCATTGGCCAGCGGAACGGTGAGCATCACGGTTCTGCTGCCGAAGCCAGGGTTGTTCCCCATTTCGAAAAAAAAAGTTCTACCGCCGGGAGCGGGCATCGCGGGGACATGGTGCCCTCTGATTCGCGTTCGGGCCGTGCGATGAACGAGGTGGTGTCAGGCAATGCACCTGAAGTGAGCCCCCTTGGCAACCAGGTGGGCAGGCTAGGTGTTCGTCCTGATGCAGATGAGGAGTTCGTGGATGAAGAGGGTACGGAGAACCATCAGAACACGGAGTTGATACCGACTGCAGCATCTGAGGACGAATATGACGAGGAGATGCTGGAGGAGAGGCTGGTCGCGGATCTGATCCGTGCGTACAGCAACGGCGGCAATCCGGATGCGAATGGTGGTGATCCGGATGCGAGTGGAGCGGACTCGGAGGCAGAGGATGAGATGGGGTTCACTGACGATGGCGGCGATGACCCTTCTATGCATGATCCAGAGGAATGCGGCGTGTCCGAGCCAACGCACGGCAATGCCAAGGTGGGGATGCAGGATTTGGTACAGCATAACGTTGTTGACGAACCTAGGTGCCATGATGATGAGGAGGAAGATGTTGTGAAGAACGAGGTGGAGGCACAAAGAGAAGTAGCTACATGCTTTAAACAAGGAGATTCACATATCGAGATTCTTGATTCCGACGAGGAGGTGAAACTGCTCGATGGTGCCGGCGATTCCTTCAAGAGGAAGCCGCCGCTGCGGCAAGCAAAGGCACCGGTCGTGCCGTGTGTTGCATGGAGGACTCGGTCGTCGTGGGGGGACAGGGTGTCGTACAACGCGTACTTTGAGGAACTGTCCGATGAGCCGAAAGAGGAGGACGATGATGATACGGAGGTGGAGCTGGATGATGAGGAGGACGGCGACGACGACGGTGACAATAGCGCCAGTTGTGATGATGAGGAGGAAAAAGAGGAAGCACAAGAGGCAGAAGAGGCTGAAAACAGAAAGCGCAAGAGAGAAATTTACTCGTCTTATCGAGGAATAAGGGCAGGACCTTTGCCACTTTATATCAGTGGCGGTAAGAGAATTCAAGAGTCAACCCTGAAACGGTACAGCAACTCGAAGGCGCGGACGCGGCCGAAAACCCACCGCAGAACTAACTCATCTGATGATGAAATAATTGATGATACTGTAGCACATGGTTTCGAGTGGGAGGTTGATGAACATCCAGGGATTCAACCGCTTGACTTTGATGAAGATGACAGTGCGCGTACAGCGTGGAATGACAAACCTACGTATCAACAGAAGCAGTCACAGTTTACCTGGGATCTTGAGAGGAGGAAAAGGCTGAAGCTTGAGGGAACTAAGAAGGAACGTAAATTGTTTGAGCGGCACTTGGACTCGGATTCCAACTCATCGGGTTCTGGTCAGAATAAAAAGCATGGTGGTGATAGCAATAGTGGGAGAAAGAAGAAGCATCTGTCAACAAAATCTGGCAAGAAATCCAGCAGTTCAGTCATGCTAAAGCGGCAGTCTCTTCTGAAGCTTCTGATGGATAAGATGAGTAGTGATAAAGATGGAGAATTCCCTCCTTTTTACCAGCATCCTCATTTCGATCATAATTTCAAGGACTCCCAGCCATTGGTATTCTCATTTGGGGATGAAGATCCTATACCAGCTGACAGCTCAGATCAAAATGCTGAACTTGATCCGCTATGGGCTGAATTTGACTTTGCTCTAGAGTCAGAGAATATTGGAACTTATTATGATGACGAGGTACGATTTGTATTGCAGTATCAGATTTATCTCGGACATATGGCTGCCATTCTTCTGTTTCCTGTCATGGTATTGATTTGATTAAGTGCCTTTCAGGCCTTATGTCAAATAAAAAGTGCCTTTCAGGTTTAGAAATCTTTTGAATGAAGGCCACAATTTTTTACTCCCTCCGTCCCGGTGTATAGGTCACGCGCATATCCCTAGGTCGTCAATTTGACAAATAGACTCCCTCCATATCTAAAAAAAAAGTTGCGAAGATTTTTTTTAGGAACGGATGGAGTGCTATAAATTATACAACACAAAAATCAGAAAAATCTGTGACATCCTTTTCGGGGCAGAGGGAGTACCATTAGAAAGTATAACATCTGAAGTTTCTAATGATATATGTTTTGTAACATATACCTTGTATTACGTTTGTCAAATTGATGATCTAGGGATACAGTTGCTTAAACAATACTTGGCTATAATCTGATAAGTAATAATTTTAGTTACTTAACAAGTGCCTTTCCGGATCTTTAGAATTATGAAGATAACGAAGCTAATTATTTTTAAAAATATATATTGCTATAGGCAAAGAGTCGCAAACTGAGTAGAAGTATTGATGGGACTTCAGAATCACAAAGATAACAAAGATATTTATTTAAAATATATGTAGTAGTGTAGTACATGGGCTTAATATTCCAGCAAATATAGTTATTCAAGATATAATGGGGGGCTGGCCACTGTATTCTCAGATAAAAGAGATAGGATTGTATAATTTTGTAAGTTAAATGTTTGCACTATTTAATGGTGTTAACAAGGACATACAACTATGGGAGATATGTATTCTGAACATTTCTGCCTCCTTAGAAACTAAACAATCCTGGATGCTGTCTCTATTACACTAGAACAGCGTTTGAAGGTCACATCCAGGAGATTCTGATCATGTATGACTATATCGTCACACTTATCCAAGACTTTCTGTTGTGTCATATGCTTTAATTTGTAGCATCTTCTCCGAGGCAACGGATTGAAATGATTAGCTTGTATTATTTTGTAGCATCAAGGAGAGAGAAATATGTTAGATCTTGGACTTGCTTCTACAACACCTTGTTCTCGAGGGAAGCATGAATTTATTATTGATGATCAGATAGGAATCAGATGCAAATACTGCTCCTTGGTAAATCTGGAAATCAGATTTGTTTTACCGTCAATGGTAAGCTTTGTATTTCCTCAAAATTTTAGCTTGCTTTCCACAATGAAGTAAGTGTCATCATTTGACTCGTTTCATTTCAGGTCTCAAATTATGCAGAGAAACCTGAATGGCGAAATGGATCTTTTTTGAAGGATGCATTGATGTATCATGATCTTTGTGAACAAGCAGCAAGTGTTGACGGGAAACTGCAAGATTTCCATCTCTATGGAACAGTGTGGGATCTCATTCCTGGTGCCATTACTACATTGTATCACCATCAACGTGAAGCAATTGAATTTATGTGGTCAAATCTAGTCGGTGATATTAGGCTTGATGAGCTGAAGCATGGGGCTAAACCTGATGTTGTTGGAGGATGTGTGATCTGTCATGCCCCAGGGACAGGAAAGACACGTTTAGCTATTGTGTTTATCCAGACATATATGAAGGTATTTCCAGACTGTCGGCCGGTGATCATCGCACCTCGTGGGATGTTGTTTGCTTGGGAAGAGGAGTTCAAGAAATGGGATGTCAATGTTCCTTTCCATATAATGAACACTACAGAGTACTCAGGGAAAGAAGACAGAGACATATGTAGCTTAATAAAGAAGAAGCATCGGACAGAAAAATTGACAAGGCTTGTAAAACTTCTTTCATGGAACAAGGGTCATGGTATTCTTGGAATAAGTTATGGCCTATATATGAAACTAACATCTGAAAAGGCTGGCGGCACTGGAGAAAACAAAGTAAGAAGCATTCTTCTTGACAATCCTGGTTTGCTTGTCCTGGATGAAGGGCACACACCTAGGAATGAACGCAGTGTGATGTGGAAGACGTTGGGAAAAGTTAAAACTGAGAAGCGCATTATTCTATCTGGAACTCCGTTCCAAAACAATTTTCTTGAGCTCTACAATATACTTTGTTTGGTAAGGCCCAGGTTTGGTGAGATGTTTTTGACTAAAACAAAAGCGGGTAGAAGGCACAATGCCTCAAAGAAGCCCCGGGATAAATTTTCTGATAAATATGAAAAAGGAGTTTGGGCTTCATTAACTAGTAATGTAGCTGATGACAATGCTGAGAAAGTAAGATCAATATTGAAGCCATTCGTCCATATCCATAATGGCACCATTCTTCGAACACTTCCAGGGCTTAGAGAGAGTGTTATTGTATTGAAACCTCCTCCCCTTCAGAAGAGCATCATTAGAAAAGTGGAAAATGTTGGTTCTGGTAATAATTTTGAGCATGAATATGTTGTTTCTTTAGCCTCCACACATCCTTCTCTTGTAACTGCCATCAATATGTCTGAAGAGGACGCTTCACTTATTGATAAACCTATGCTTGAGAGGATAAGGTCAAATCCCTACGAAGGGGTGAAAACAAGATTTGTAATTGAAGTTGTTCGGTTGTGTGAAGCACTGAAAGAAAAGGTATTGATCTTTAGTCAATTTATTCAGCCATTAGAACTGATCAAAGAACATCTGCGCAAGTTTTTCAAATGGAGAGAAGGGAAAGAGATTCTCCAGATGGACGGAAAGATCCTTCCAAGATACCGTCAGACTTCAATTGAAGTTTTCAATAATCCAGATAGTGATGCGAGGGTGTTACTTGCATCTACAAGAGCTTGTTGTGAAGGAATTAGCCTAACAGGAGCTTCAAGAGTTGTGCTTCTAGATGTTGTCTGGAATCCTGCAGTTGGAAGGCAAGCTATCAGCAGGGCATTTAGGATAGGACAGAAGAAATTTGTGTACACATACAATTTAATAACTTATGGAACAGGTGAAGGTGACAAATATGACAGGCAAGCAGAGAAGGATCACTTGTCCAAGTTGGTCTTCTCTGCAGAAGATGAGTTCGATAATGTCAGGAACATGCTATCAAAAGCTGAAATGGATCAATGTTCTAAGTTAATTTCCCAGGATAAGGTTCTGCAGGAGATGGCTTCACATGACCAACTAAAAGGCATGTTCTTAAAGATACACTATCCACCAACTGAATCAAACATGGTTTTTACTTACAACCAGATTTCCCCTGAGGTGATTTAATGGTAACACCGGCATCAGTATTGGTTAACTCCAATTACAAGGTATGCTCTTAAACGTCAGGTTTCCTCACGTAATTATATGTCAACTATTATGTTGTACCATTTGATTAGTTCTATAATTCTTATTAAAAAACTTAATAAATTTAGCACGTGGTTGCTGGGACCTTTTGTGGTTTGCACGTGGTTGCTGGGACCTTTTGTGGTTTTTGTGGTCTGTCCCGTTATACTCTGATAATGTAATCCGGCTCACTGCCAGTGGAAGGCATGTGGGGGAAAATTCCTTTTGGGTTGTGCATCTGCAACTTGACTGCTCTTTCATGTTTATAATTTGTATATATATAGTTTCATTTAGCATAATATTTGTATAATTTGTTGATGTCTGAATCTGGGTATCATTGTACCATGTTGGTTTCATTATTTTTGTTGTCTGTCATTGTTTTGGTTAACACCTGCTTTATCTTTTACAGTACCTATGTCTGTCCATGGAGCTGTTTGCAACTGATGCCAATGACAAAAAAGTGAAGGAGTTTACTACTGTCTTCATGGCTAGAGGATACTAAATCTTTGTGTAAACACTGTGCCAGAACACATTTCCAACTATGCAGAGTGCAGTCCTTATTGCTTTGTGCTGGCACTTGTCTACATGGTAAGATATTTACATCAGCCACATGTATACATGACATTCTGGAATGGCCATCATTTGCTAATTGCAAGTGTGGCGGTTGCTGCCAAATTCGCAGATGGTGCGTAAGTACCCCTGCAGCTGCTATTCAGTCATATTCTTTGTACATATGCTTTTCCTGGAAGCATGTTTTTTTTTTGAGGAACTGGAAGCATGTTTTAACATTGTACATAAAGTCAACTTAAGAAGTGTCAATATACCTGCTTCCCAGCTCCCTAGGTTATGTCGAGATATACTTTCTTGGTGTTGCACTAACTGCTGTACTATATTTGTTAAAAAAACTAATGCTGTACTACTAAATTTGGATATTTTATTCCCACAGTAAGCATTTTTTTTATCCCTCCATACCGAAATATTTCCCCCAATCCTTTGCATAGAACCAATAAGCATTTGTATCATGCTGATTTTGTTTCTGAAAGAGCAAGGACAAACATTTGCACAGGTTTCCCAGTAACTTTGTCAATACATATCTTGCAGGCTTCTCAACAGTGCAAACAAGCATTTTATGCGAGAATGGGAGGAATCGGCAGAATCGAGCTTATTACTGACTTCAGCCTGAAACGGAATCTAGAGACGTTTGGGATCTGCTTGGAGTCGTGCTCAATGTCCTGTAGCGTATTAGAAAACAACAGACTGAAGATTATCCATTTCAGAATATGCTGGCAACGTGATGAGTATTCTGTGTGCATATGAATCTGGCTTTTCATGAATTTTTGTTTTAAAGGAGGCAAAAGCTTTGCGTTGTCTCATGAATTAAGAAGAACAAAATTGTTTGGTTAATTACCAGGATATCGGACGAAAGCCGTTACAAATGCACCAATATAGTCATGAAACATGGTCACATTCCCCTCCCTCTAATCCAGAGATTTTTTTAAAATAATACACTTTTTAATATTAATTCCAGAAATAATATTAGTTTTTTTATCTTTTACACAAATAATACACCGTCGGGGCCCGTGAACCCGAAATTGTAAAATCGGGGTGGAGGAACCTGATGCGCAGGGAATCTGCCGGAGACGGCCAATTTCGGGGTCAGCCTGCCCGAGATGGCTGTGTCGGCCACGCGCGGTCGTTGTCGTGCTGTCTCCTGGCTAGGAGCAGGCCGTGTCGGGGAGAAGAATCCCGAGGCGCCAAAGTCTGTGCGCGTGAACCCGATTCGGGGTACCTGGCCCTGAAATTGGTGGGATTAAATTCGTCCGCGCGGCGCTGCTGGCCGACGTGCCGGTCGACTCTCTTCTTCCTCCTGCAGCTCTCTCAGTTCATCAGCTCTCTCAGCAACATTTTCTTTCATTTCTGAGCGATTTATCCAGCCATTTGTTGTAGTTTGACCACCAAATACTGTAGAATCACCTGATCTATAGATGGGTTAGTTTTTGAGGCGTTTTGGTGGTGGTGGTGGTGGTGGAGCTGGTGGTGGTGGTGCTGCTGCAGCTGCTGCATGGTGGTGCAGCTGCTGCGAGGTGGAGGAGCGGAGCTGCTGACCGAGGTGTTTGGCACGCTTCAAGGGTAAACCCTAATTCCTGATATTAGATTGTGTAATCATAATGCATGTTGTGTTCGTTAGCTTCGCAGATTACTGAAATATGTACCGGTAGATAGTATTTATGTAGGGCTGTAGGTGCTAGATTTTTATTTATTTTAGAGTCTAGGTGCTAGATTTTTATTTATTTTAGAGTCTAGGTGCTAGATTTTTTTGACGAGTCTGTAATTTGTATAGGTGAGCAGATATGTGTGGTGACCCGGCATACCACTGCATGGTGTAGTATGCAAGTCTGATATAACACCAATGAAACACCGTTCCACTAGTATTATATCGCTCAGAGTGGTACAACGAAACATATGCGGGTCCAAGGCATGTCTATAGAATTACAACATCGACTCTGTTACATAAGATCATCATAGCCTCCTACTTTACAATGAGGTAAAGCGCAAATAAACTCCAGAAGAACGACTCGTAGTCTAGTCTTATCACGAACTCTATTTGTAGAGTATTTCACTAACTACAGAGGCTAAGAATAGATTCTAGCTAAATAGGAGCTAGGTTTAGGAAGCTAGTTCCTTTCTATGGTTAAACTAGGTTTTTCCCTTGTTGGATGCGATATCTGACTCCTCTGACAGGGTCCTGTCTCTTGAAGTAGTTGTTGACTCCTCGGCCTTCGAGTTGTACTGTAGATCCCCATCGTGGCCTTCATATCTAAGCAGGGGATTTAAGAGTGAGATGAGTACGAGCGTACTCAACAAGTTCATTATAGGAAAGAGGTGTTTAATGCACTAGCTACAGCATTAGACCAGAAAGTCTAATACCAATGCAAGTTTTCATAACCATTTCTTCAAAAGATTGCTTTTATTCGGAAGAACTATGTCCAGTCGGCCTTCACCGGTTTACTAGAACTTCATGGAGCTCCTTTCCGGCAGCGTTCGCGATTCCATATCCCGGAACAGGGAGTGACAGGTCACGGTTCTTTACACTCTGCAGAGGTGTGTTGCTTTACCCATAAGAGATCTTAACCTTGGTGCCAACCGAGTTGCAGGCTCGTCCACACTTCCTTTGGTGTGAGGCCCGGTATAAGGTCATAGCCAATCATATTCCTCCGCTACCTCATACACCCACCCTTTGTTGCAAACCCCGACCCTGGGTCCTCGCCGGTCTCATTATTCCCGTAATTTCAGGGTGGACCCCGACCACGACAACAGTTCTGGGCTCTACCATAAACTCCTTCGCCGGCAGCTGCAACCCATCATAGACCGCATTACCGTGGGGAATTAGAGTGGGATCCCCACCCTCCGGTTGTTCCGCAAGACACAAGCCGCTACGGCAAGCAATGCTTTACCGTGGGGAATTAGAGTGGGATCCCCACCCTCCGGTTGTTCCGCCGGATACAAGCTGCTACGGTAAGCGCATCCGTTGATGTACAAGAGGTGGAAATACGATTGACTAGTCCGTCCCATTCCAGATCTTATGGTTAACACGGGTATTACGGCACAAGAATTACTGGCGACATTTGTTGTTTAATCCTAGATGGATATAAACCCTTGCAATGGAACCTCCACCATATCAACACAATCCATGGTTCCATTGCCCACCACATAGTCATATTCATAGTTATGAAAGTAGTGGTTTTGGTTTTTATGCAATAGTGATAACCATAGTACTTTGCAAGTAATTTGATAGAAATACTCAAATGACATGAGCAAGTGATGAACTTGCCTTTCTTGGCTGCAAGATTATGCAGACAAGGTCTTCGATATGTAGTAACTCCAAATTCTGAAATAGCATCATCGTCCGGTAAGGACGATGTTTAAAAGATAGGCAAGAATGCAATAATGCATAAGTATGAGATGCAATCGCTCTAAGCGTGACCTAACCCCGATGATTTAGGATCAGTGAGTTGTAATGATTGGTTCGGGGTGTGTTGCACTTTTAGAGTGATTCACATACAAGGTTCTTATTCAGGTGTGATTACTTGGTATTATAAACAGGTAGATAATAAAGCATAATAATCAATTGAGCACACAAAGAATGATAATTGACATAATGTTAACAAGTAAAGAACAGTGGTCAGTTTTAGTACTATATGGCATGGTTAATGATTAATTATCATATACTTTAAAAGAATAACTTTTGAAGAACACATTCTTTAATAAAGAACAAGTATGATAATTAGGTTGGAGTTCTATGGTTGGCCATGGTTCTAATTGTTTTCTGGAGTAAACAGTAGATGGATCACAACATAGTTGGATTTATCAGCAACTAGGCTTGATTGGTTTTATTTAAGCATAAGCAACTTAAGCAATTAATTATACATGGTTGCTATCATGGCGGGTTCATCTTGTTGGTGATAGCTAGCTAGGGTTTATAGGTCCTATAAAGCAGGGTTGATGATGATTCCTTATTTTCTTCAAAAGAATAACTTTTGAAGAACATACTTCTTAAATAATAAGAAGTATATCAATTAGGTTGAGGTTGTTTAGGTTTGTTATTTAATTCCCTAAGTAAAGAATGATTGGTTCCTAAATAGGATGTTTCATAAGTATCTAACATTAGTAGGGTTTTAGTGGAACATGGTATGTAGTGCAAAATAATAGGTATGGTTGCTATTAGGGTTCATCACAATGGTGTGATGCTAAATAGGTAGGAGTAAGGTTGATATTTTTGATGATAGGAACTAGGGTTTAGACTTGGTTGATCCTACTTGATCATCTTGGTTTAAGTACTAGGTTTGATTAGGATAAACACATGGAATGCTAATTAGTAGTGTTAGGGTCCCCATATTTTATGTGGATTTAAATGAGCATTGAGTTGCTAAAGATGAATCTATGATTACTAATGAAGTAACATGATCACATGTGACTTGGGTTTTAGGTTTAGGAACAACATTTAAGGTTCATATGAAGTAATGGAGCTAGGATTCCTATTTGAATTAGGGTTTTAGGAATCACATGAAATGATAAGGTTGTAACATCATTTCATGAGGAATTAGGGTTTTAGGGTTCCACATGAAATTATGAAACCATAATGTTATTCAAAATGGAACTAGGTTTCATAATTACTATTTAGTTCTTAGGTTAAGAACTTCATTATCAAGTTGAAATTATTAATAACTTTGAAATAAAATAATATTGGATTTGATATTTTATTAATTTTAATGAATTAATAATTAAGATAATTATTAATTAGGTTTAAATCCTTCTAATAAGGATTTAACAAAATAATAATTAAAGAAATAAGTTATAATGTTTTATTGAACTTCTTACTGGTTTTTATTTATTTTAGGTAGTTTTCCTAATTATTGAATTTTAATTGCATTTTGGATTAAAAGAAAATGCTTAATTAACAAGTATTAAATAATTGAATTATTATTTAAAATAAAAATGCCATTTTATATTTTTATTGGATAAAACTTGTCTTTATGAGAATATTGATATCTTATTTATATTTTTCTGAGTTATGAATTTTCTATAAATCTGCAAAGTTTCAGTAATTAGGAATTTAAATTTAAACAAGCAATTTAACTAAACGTACCCGGTCTAAACTATACCCAGGCACTGACTTGTGGACCAGGTGTCCACGTTGGCTGCCACGTGAGCGTGGACCGGTCAAAATTGAGACCAGGTCCAGGAGCTCGCGGTGGCCGGCGGAAATCGGCGATCGCCGCCGATTCAGGGCTCGCGCGGACGAACTACCATGACCACTGGACTCAGGGCATCTCGGTGAATGTAACGGTACCAGCGCCGCCCCTATTTGGTCGCCGGAGCAAGTATCGACGGCGAGACCGAGCGGCGGAGCTCGCAGGTGATGGTTACAGCGAAGCTACGGGATGCAATCGAGCGGAATAGGCATGCTACGGGATTCGGGGGCTCACCAGGAGCACGCAGGGCTTGATGGCGATGTCAATGGTGGTCTGCATCGCCGGAATTTCTTGCTCCCGGCGTCGAGGAAGGCGTGCTTGTCGGAGACGATTCCGAGCCTGGCAGCTCGATTACCCTTGCAGGAAGAGCAAGTCGAGGACGGAGATCACGCTGGTGTGCTTATCTTGGCTTGGGGGTGCTCCAATCGCCGGCGGTGAGGGTGACCGGGCGAGCTAGGTTTCCGTCTGAGATGAATTCGAGCAGAGGAGGGAGAAAATCCCGAGCTAGGGTTCTTCAGGGAGCTTTATACGACGCCAGACGTCGATCCAGGAGAGGCTGCCAGCGGCTAGGAGAAGCGAAGCACGTCGTCTCGGTGGCCTCCATGCGTGAGGAAGGGGATGAGGACGAGCCTCGTGATATTTTGGCTGAAGGGGTACGCGGGTTGTGCTGGCTTCGGCTGCTGGACTGGGCCTGGGCTGCTGGTGGGCTGTGCTGGTGGGCTTGGCTGAACAGGTAAGGTCCAGGTGAAGCTTCTCTTTTTTTTCTCTTTTATCTATTTTCTGTTTTATATTTCCTATTATGTATTCTGCTTTTAATCCAAATTTTAATTTCAGGTTTCTCAATTATGTTAATTCAATGAAGATGTAATGCAATGACTATTTCACCACTATTTCATTTGAAATAATTATTTGGTATTAGATTATATTGCATATTGGTGTCTTATTCAAAATAGTAATTAGACATGAATTGTTATTTTCACTTCATTTTCCTTTTTGTTATGAATTCCATTCAATTTAGAAATCTAAGAGTTGATACTTTCTTCTCAAAGTATTTCAGAAGTTTTGGTTATGTCTTGTTTTCTATTTAGGGAATTAATCACTTGCATGATATTTCATGTGAGCACTTATTGATTAAGGTCTTGTGGTTTAATTATAAGATGTAACACAAGGGTTTTTCTCAGGTTTAATAAATGAAGCTTAAGATTTTTAATAATATGCCATTCTAGGTTTCTGATGATATTTATCTAATGGCAATTGGTTGGAATCTCAATTGTGGCCTGGGTTTACATTATGATCACCATTGTGATACATAAACTAGGGTTGAGATTTAATTCTAGGTTATAGAGATGGGATGACACCATATTGCATGTGCTAGGGTTTAACCTCCCCTAACCATGATAAGGTGGTTACTTGCTGGATATTTCATGAGCTACCCTAATTACTAAGGATTTGAGAATTGGTTTTATCTTCTACCAATTAACTTCTATTATTATCCCCAATTTATCATTAAAGTAACTACATTGGTAATACTTATTTTTATAGTTAACTTTGGTCAAATGGATTGTTGGTTTCTCACCATATAAAGTATGGAGTTTTACTCTAAGGTTTTCCTAGGTTCTTTAATTTATAAAACATAGATATGGTAGGATTCTTCTTATGATCACCAAGTGATTCACAAGTTAAGGTTGGAATATAAGTTTAGGGTTGCTTATTAATTACCTCCCTATGATTTCATGTGGTGAAGGATATCTACTTATACTTTTAGGGTTTATCCTCAATACCTCAAGAGCATGATCATGGATTAGGCATGATCATCTTGTTCTTAACATTTTTACCTTAAGTTCTTAGGTTTTATGATCATCACTCAATTTATAATGATCAAGGTTTGGATTCCTAGGGATCTCTCATTAAATGGGTTCTCACTTCCATGATCAAGCATTGTCTAGATCCATCAAGGTATAGCACTTCTAATTAACCTTCTTGTATGGGTCTACTATGATTGTCTCTTTAGTTTATATCCCAGGAGAATGCCTGAGATGTTATGTTAGGGTTCTACTTAATCAATGATGATATTATCATCTGGGTATATGGGTAGTTCTCTCCCTCACATTCAAGTGTTGGCTTTAACATTCTTGAGGGTAACACCTTAGCTTGGGCTCTCTTATAAAGGAATGGTTTATTCTAGGGTTTATGGTGTACTCCTAATATCTCCTTAGGTATCTAGGCTAAGATTCCATTTGTCTAACTTGGTTGAATTAATCTCCTCCTTACTTTATCAATTCATTGATATGGTATTATTTCATGTGACATTAGGTTATCTCACCACTCCAAGGAAAATGGTTTTCAACCTAATACTTTAGTTCAAAGGTTGTCCTTGATTCTTAAATAGGTCAAGCTAGAATTAGTATGTTTGGTTTCTCTCATTTGGGAAGGTCTTTAATACTAACCTAAGGTTAGGCTCCATACAGAATGATGTGGTCACCAATATCTATGGTTTAATATAATTGGGTTCTCTCTCTAGAGATGGTCTGGAATAATATCCTAGGTTTCTCTTAAAGATGATGATTTGAATACTTGGATGTATATCCAAGGTTTAACTCAAGGTTTGTTAATGCTTCTCTAATAATTATAATAGAACTCTCACCTCTCTAGGTCTGATGCTTAACTATTTGGAATAGAGAAGAATATCTATTTCTAGAGTTGATCTCCTTGTCATGTTTCCAAGAATGAGGTAAAATGAATACCATGAGGTTCATGGTAGGATCATGGATTAGTTTAAGGCATGGAAAAGATAAGTGAAGAATGGTTTCTCCATTTATTGTTACTTGATTTCCAAATAGATGTATGTTCATATGTTATGGTAAGGATTACCATATTATAATCTTTTATTAGATCAAGCAATTGATCATTAAGTAAAGTGTTGTTGTGTTGATTATCAGTTCCATTTGATCTAACCCCTTGGTTCAAACTATCTCTACCCAAAGCAAGGTTTTAGCAAAGTCACTTTGAGGTTTATAGCGCTTGACTTGATGAGCTACTTCAATTCCACCAAGGTCAAGTCAAACTTCAGTTACTGTGACTGTTTTTCTTTAAAGCGCGAAAATTCCCCAGATTTTCTATGCATGAATGCAATGCACACATCTGTTTCCTCTATTTTTGTAACCCCATTACCTGGGATATTACAATATGTCAGAAAGAGTAAAATTCGTTGTTTACTTCGGTCATGGCACGGTTCGAACAACTCCGATGGGAGCTGATCTGAGCGAGTTTCAGTACGAGGAGTTACAAACCCAAAAACATGGCGAGTTAGTCAGTTGAAGGAGTGGTTGACCGTGAATTTCGGGCTTAATCCCGAAGCATACACTGTTGGTGTGCATGCTTTGTGGAGCAGCTCCGATACCGGATTTTCCGGCGGTTGAAGCCGATTGAGCGGACCTCTCGGTGGGTGCACTGGTTGGAAGCGTGCGAGCGCGAGGGAACTCACCCCATCGCCTTAATGCTTCCCGAGGCGAAGGTGGTGAATTTCCAAGAAGGCGAGGGTGCGTTCCATCCAGAGCCGAAGCGATCAAAGTTCTGATGCTAGCGGCACCAGTTTCCAATCCGGGCAGAGTAGCCATGCAGCAGGTGGTCATGACGGTACTGTTGAGCTTGAAAGCGAGGACGAAGAAGAAGACCAGATGCAGAACATGATGGACGAGGAAGACGAGGATGGAGTGGACTATGAGCTTGACTCAGATGAATCCGGTGGATCCGATACTTCAGATGATAACGAAGAGGAGGATCCGATCCCCTCTTCTTGGAACCATGATTTGTCGGAGGCAATGATAGTCGATGATCGACACGATTCTGCCTGGGATTACAGCATGAACACCATCTCAGTTGGTGCTAGATATGCTGAGAAGAGACATCTGCAGGAAGCAATCACTCAGTGGGCAATGAACACGCAAAGGGTATTCAGAACCACCGTTTCAAGTCAGAAATTCTTGACAGTGGTCTGCAGCGATGCTAGATGTCCATCAAGGGTGCATGGGTACTGTCCGAAGTATGACACAACATGGGTGGTGAGCGACTTCGTGCCGCACACATGTGTCCTTAAGAGTATGTTGAAGGATCACCGAAACCTTACATCCACTCTACTTGCTCGCCTGTTCTACAAGGAGATTCTAGAGAATACAACGATGGGGGTTAAAGCCATACAGAAAAGAGTTCACCTTGAATATAAGTATGAAATTTCATATGGGAAGGCATGGAGGGCTAAACAGACGGTACTGGAGAACAGATTCGGGACCTTCTATGATGCTTATGACGGTGTCGCCCGTCTCCTGCAGACATTGAAGGACCGGAATCCGGCACCCATGTGGACATACAAGACTTTGTGATACCAGAGTTCCCTAATGTCAGGGTTCTGCATAGGGTGTTTTTCGCATTCAGCATATGCATCGAGGCTTTCATGCACTGTCGTCCGGTGATGTGTGTAGATGGAACTTTTCTGACTGGGAGGTACAAGGGACAGATTCTGACAGCAATTGGAGTGGATGGCAACAATCGAATTGTGCCTCTCGCATTTGCATTTATTGAGAGCGAGAACACTACTAGCTAGTTATGGTTCTTTAGGCAGTTAAAAAAATCGGTAGTGAAAGATCGCGAAAATGTGTGTGTGCTCCATGACAGGCATGCAGGTATACTTGCGGCTATCAAGACGCTGAAAGAACCCGGGCCTGATGAAGAGACGCCATGGCGAGGATATGCGAGTAGGTGGTGCATGCGCCACCTGGGGGCCAATTTCTTCTCGCAGTTTAGGAACAAGGGTCTTATGAATCTGTTCAAGAAGTTGTGCAGGCAGAATCAAGAATGCAAGTACACTTTTCTCCGCGGCAAGCTGGATGAGTTCACTAAGGACCATGTGCGGCACAGAGTTAGCCGCCCGAGCTGCATTAGCAGCAGCTCATGCAGCAGCTGTGGCACAGGGTACACAGGTTCCAGTAGCCCCTGAGCCAGATCCTATTGGGCTATGTGACCTGCCTGGATTTGACCCACCCAATACTAGAAGGAGGCCTGGATGACGGATTAAAAATTTTGCAGAGTGGATAGAGCACGAGCCATTAGAAAGGTGGTCTTTGCTGCATGACACACATGGAACTAGGTATGGTGTGATGACTACCAACCTAGCTGAGTCATACAACTTCGTGCTTAGGGGAAATAGGGCATTGCCGCCGACAGCCCTTGTGGAGGGTATTTTATATGGCACTATGAATTATTTCAAAGAGAGACGGCAGTTGGCTTTGAGCCATATGCTTGAAAATCCAAACACTCCTTACTGTAAGGCCATTATGGAATATATGGATTTCAAGATGAAGAAGGGTATGTCACACACTGTTTTGGCCATCGGTAATCAGGAAAGGAGGTTTGAGGTGCGCTTACCAACCGACAAGTTTGGTTGTGTGAATGCGGTGAGAACACATGAGGTCAGAATTGGAAATGAAGAATGGCCATCGTGTGAGTGCACATGCAACAAACCGAGGTTGCTTCACATTCCATGCTCCCATGTGCTGGCAGCTACCAGACAACTAGGGCTGGACTCAATCTCTTTCGTCTCTCCATATTACGCGAAAGAGGCTGTGCTGCACACCTGGACCGGCGAGATGGTCGGATACAGAGTTGTGGGAAATTTTACTACGGTGATACCAAATGAAAGACGATACATCCCTGACCCAAGATCATTGCGGACGAACAGAGGTCGACGGGAGACAAGGCGCATTAGAAATGATATGGATGAAGCAGAAGCGGGTGGTCCAACTAGGCAATGTTTTATGTGCAACCAATTTGGACACATGGACCCCCTATGTCCCACTTTCTACCCAGCAGCTGCAGCGGCGGCGGCTAACCGTGGGCGAGGCAACCGGGGAAGGCGGTATATCGAACATGTGTACCAGAGATTGGGCCTACTGGATGACGAAGGCGAAGATCATCTTCGATATCTTCGTGGAGGAGATGTCGCAGCAGAGGGTCATGAGACAGTTTCGATAGCGTCAGTTGATCGAGCCACCACCTCCCATAGTTCCTCTACCACCACGCGTCCACGCGTGAGTACAATTTAAATTTATCGAAAGTTATTACATCATGTTGGACAATCATAATTTTATCCTAAGACATGTTCGTGTTCATTTTTCAGGTACAACAGAAAAGGAGCGAACAAGACTGCTGCTGGATGGGTACAACTCCTGGCTCCATACATCACCGGTTGGGCCAATGCGCCGGCAGTTTCATGGGCCACTATGGAGGCATTTGATCTTCAGGAATTTCAGCACTACTTGCGGGCATACATGCCTAGGACACGACTTCGGCTGAGCCAGGCGTGTGACCCAGTTCAGAGGGATCCCTCGACACAGTGGGACACCTACCCTCGTCACTCCACTTCAGGCACTCGGCATCACGCAGTAAGTCAAATATATTTTTTCTACATTTGACCAACACATAACTAATTTGAGCTCACAATTGTAGGCCGTGTTGACGGTGGTGCTGCAAGATGACGCCGTCCAGTATGCACGCTCGCTCTCCTCCGGCCCACTTCTTGGACGGTATGAGCACCACGCCTCCTTTGCACAGCGTCTTCAGGACAAACTACGTCGTATCTACGCGACTATCACATGCACCCGATCTACGGATGTTGCCGAGTACCGAGAAGCACATCGGCCACCTCGTCCCTCTTTGCAGGTGCATCAGCCGCGGCACGCCCCGCGCCCACGTATGGAGGTACCGCCGAGCCCGAGGCCACCATCTCCTAACCAGGCAGGAGGTTCTGGTTGGCAAAACCAGCAGCAGCAGGAGCCTACTTACGAGTATTGGCAGCGTGGCGGTTTCGGCATGGAGCAGCAATCTCCCATGCCTAACTTTGGGTGGCGTCCCCGTATGGATGAGCCAGAGGGTAAGCAATTCATCACTATCCATATTAATTGTGCACCATGTGTGAATTTCCTCATGATCGACTAACGTTTTTTTAATCTAATCAAAGGTGAGGGACATATGTCGACGGGGTCCGGATCACGATCCTTCTGGTCCAGTGCTCAGGATCAGGACGAAACACAGCAGAGCTATCAAGACTGGATTTCAAGTCAACATCAAACTCCACCTCCAGATCCACGCAGTACAGTCAGCACGAGCAGGGGTACATGCTTCCTCCCCGACATCGGCAGCCACCTGCCGTATGTACTCGCTGTGGGGACCCCGAACTAGTTGTCCGAAATTCCCTGTTATGTATACAGTTCACGATCCCATGATCAGTGCGCCGTGAACACATAACCGAACTGATATCAAATTACACCATCCATTACAAAGCGAAATAAGAAAATTACAACATGGTCACATGACCGATACTTACATAATAGCCTCGAAGGGCCTAACTAACATCAGAGTAGCATCACCACTTCAGCAGCGCAGTACCCAAGTCATCTGCCATAACCCTACAGGCAACTGACTGGGAGAACGTTCCTAGCTCGCATAGACGTCATCCATCTCCTTCTTCGTCCGTTGAAATCCTCCAAGTCTGGTCAAGTAAATAGCCAGGGACAAAGCCATGAGTACATTGGAATTGTACTCGCAAAAACCATCAAGAAGGTGATAACAATTCTAACTAAAGAAGACAAGAGAGAAATAATAGTTTCTCTTGTGGATATAGCATGTGGAAGAGAATCAGTTTCTCTTGTGGATATAGCATCCCAACTTCGCAGTTAAAGGGAACACTAAGAAGATCCTATGACATCTCTATATCTTTATTGAAGAAGATACTTCAAAAGAGTTCTACAACATAAAACACTAGGAAGGGAGTAACCCAGTTTATTTCCTTTCCGACCATCTCCATATGGTCAACCAAACCATTCTAGTACCCTTCCGGTACTCCGAAAACAAGTTCCTTTTTCCTTTGGTAAACACTTTCTCAAACAAAACTCATCAGGCTAAGCAACAGCCATTCCAACCGTCCATGACCGCGGACACGGCTATTCGAATAGATTTGACTCTGCAGAGTTTGCACACTTTCCCCACAACTATCCGGATACCTATCGTGTGGGCATCATCCCCGCATAACAACATATGCCACGACGGATAACCGGACATAACCTTTCGCCCATTCGACTTAACACGAGGTCCTACCCTATGGAGTATGTACCTCCCCGGCACCGTGGCAGCTCACCTCCTTTTGAGCGTGGCTCCACCACCAAGCCAGGAGACCCATAGTGTCTTCCGGACGGGTCAGCCCCGAAGGCCTCCCGTTATACTATTGTCCCAACCTTGACAACCCGGACTCGGGGGTAACCGTACCCTTGTATAGTTGTGCGGTGCCTCATGCTAAGAAGAGCAAACGTCAAGTTAAGCTCCGTGCCCATGTTGGAGTAGCTATGGTTGCGCGGGTTAATTGTCACGGGTGAATACTTAGGCGCCAAAGTTTTCGAAAACAAGATTTTCTTTTCAACCATCTTTGCCAAGATCCTTTCCTTTCATAAACACATGCTTGGGTAAGTTCAACTCACCCAAGGTTTTCAAAAATTCTTTTTAACAAGGTATTTTTCCAAGGGGGTTCCCAACCTATAGTTTTATGAAGGAACTAAGAGTCACAATGACATGATGCTAGCCATCATACCACTAAGGGGATGATAAATGAGGTGTTAAGGGGATCATACATACTTAGGATAAGCATGTATAGGGACAACATAAGTTGGAAGATCCAACAAGGTTCAAGATGTTAATCATCATACCGCTAAGAAGATGATAATATAGATGGTCAAAGGGGCATACATGCTCAGGGTATGCATGCATAAGATCAACAAGGGGTTCAAGATACTACAAGGGCCTGATGCTAACCACCATACCACTATGGGGTGCAAAAAGGGTGTCAAGAGGTCGACACAAACAAGACAAGTGGGCATACCCCTCACACTTAGAGGGTACACCAAGATCATGATAATGACCACCACTTCCCTAAAGGGGATGGTAGGTGAGGTGTCAAAGAGAATCCAACATGCTCATGGTGAGCACGCTCCATCAACATAAGTAGATACCACACAAAATAGATCGAGAGACAAGAATAACAACAAAATAACCACAATATGTGATTCAACATTCAGAGATCAAGAGATGGCTTGCCTTGGTTGGCTTATTTGTCCCTGGACTTCTTCAACTCCATCAAATAAGAATACCAACAATATAAATAAACTCCTTGTCCAATCCACTTCTTCTTCTTCTCCGGAATTGTTCGCATCTATCGCCGGAAAATATAAAAGAAACACAATCAACACATTGCACCAATCAAAACAACATTCAACAATCAGAAACTAACAACTCAACCAAGGGCTAACATACTAAAAACTTATAGATACTACAAAACAACTTTAAGAGTTTTTAATTTAGAAAACTCAATTTATTCACCTAATAAAGGCATGAGAGCCTCACAAATGAGCAATTGCCTCTTTGGGTATCACCATGGCATAAATTAATTATCCCCTGGTATATAACACCACAAAGAAGACAATTGCATTGGTTAGGTATCAAAAGAATTCAAAGTTTATTTTCAAACATTTTTGGAAAGGGACAAAACATTTCCTACTTTATTTGGCTAATAGACACTATGCACAAATAGGGAGTAAACAATATGCCACACTATTTTGAATACTGAAACAAAACATTGAAACTAAGTTTAAGTTGCAGAGGTTTTGTTTATGCAAGAATAAAACAAAGGTTGACCACTTTCAAATAAGAAGAGGTGGTCAAAGATTTTAAATAAGCAAAAGTTTTGGTACAACACTTCATGTGACACACACTTAGCACAAATAGTAACCAAAAAATTATGAAAAGGGGTCTAACACTAATTATTCTAGATGGTCACTACTAAAATGAGGCTAACCAAATTGGATTCATTCAAAAAGGTTAATTTTTCAAATTTAGAAACTAGAAATACTAAACAATAACCAGGGATCATGTTTAATACATTAAAAATCGTACAAAAATCCTAAAAATATGGGGCCAGTGGCATTGGATAGATAACGAAATTTGTGATTCAACGAAATTGGTTTCACCGGATTTGGGTGAGTAAAACTCGAGTTATTAGCATTGGAAGCTCTCTGGTTTTTGTCACATTTTAACAGAATTTCAAATAATAAAAATGGGCGGGAAACTCTAGGCCGCGCGGAATTGAAACGTGGGACGGCCCAGGAAAGAATTCCAGGTGGCGGAGGGAAAAAAAAGAAAAAGAAAAAGGAGAGAGGGGCCCGGGTGGGGCCCAGCTGCATGGCTGCCCAGGCCACATCGGCCCATGCAGCGACGGATCGGGGTCGTCTCCCTCACGCGGATGTGCATGCGCTCGGAAGAAAAATAAACGAGGACGGGGGCGGCCGGGAACTCACCGAGGACGGCGGCGGTCGACGGCGGGCGCCGGCGGAGGTTGGGGAGGGACGGTGGCGAGGTGGGGCTGCCCCGGGACGACCTGGTGGCGTCTCCCTCGTCCTCGGCGGCTCTTCCCGACGGGTTTCTCCCTCACAGCAACATCCGGCAAAACAACGACGGCAGCGGCTCTCGGTGGTCCTGGATGAAACGGGGAAGCGTGTTAGGGCTTGCAGAGGAGGGTTAGCAGAACGGAAAAGAGGGGGAGGACAAAGGGGCCGAGGGTGACTTCCTCGTCACCCGTCACCACCACGGTGACCACGCAGATGCGTTCTGCTCCGACGAGCAGCAGCCAGAGACGCCCTTCGGCGCTCTCTGAGAGTGTTCTGGGGTGGGAAAGGAAGTGCTGTGAGGTGGAGGAGAGTGGGCAGGGGTGGGGGTTTATATAGGAGAGCGGGGAGGCAGCAAGTGGGGCGCGGTGATCATGGTGTGGCGTGGTGACCACGCCCTTGGCGAGCCTGGCGAGGCTGCAGCAGGCTAGTAAGGGCCTTGGGAGCGTGCGCATCGGGGAGAGGGACGCCAGTACGACTTCATGGCGCGGCATCGAGGCCTGGTGTGCTTGCTGTCGTGCTGACCAAGATGGGGGGTGACCACCGGTTGGCATGGGGAGAGGAGAGGACTAGGTATAGCTAGAGCTGTAGGATAGGGTGCAGGAGTTGCATGGGGTCCTGGAGCTCGTGCAGGTGGATGGAGGAGAGGGCTGCAGCAATATTACCTCAAGATTTTAGTCCAAACCGCTCTCAAGTGCAAATGATGGCATTGGGAAGGGGAGGAGATGATGGAGGGGTGATGTAGGGCTGTGTAGGGGAGCCAGGTAGGGTGCAGGTTCATTGTTCCCAAGATTTGACCAAGAGAGGAGGGAGGGAAAGAGAATATGGGAGAGGTAGTGCATGTAGAGGTGGCATGGCATGGCCGGCCACTTTCTCTCTCAAGGTCATGCAATGATGGACAAGGCAAGGGCTCAAGTGTAGTGTAGATCAACCAAGGTGGAGTTTAGGTGAGAAATAGATGAATGAGAGGATGACCCGAAACAACTTAAGTAATTGGTGTTGGTAAAAGAGGTGGATTACTAGGGGTGATCAATTTGATCCCTTATTTAGATCATACAAAGCAAGTGGGGTGATGATGTTGTAGGAGAGGTACAAAGGATTCCCAAAACTTATCACTTGATCTTGAACCTAAGGATTTGATTTGGATCACTACCTATGCATATGGCTCATTTGAAATGAAAGGTAATTTGAAAATGTTGAAAGAATCTATGTGGAAAAATTGGAGTTCAAAGTGTCCTACTTACTTGATAAAGCAAGGTGTATTTTTTTCATGTGTAAAAACAAGCAAGAAAAACAAGAAATGGTGTTAGTACCAAAAACATGCATTTTGTTAGAAAACAAGTGGAATAATTATAAAGCAGATATTTTGGGAGGAGATAAGGTGATATGAGATACCACACACATTTCGTATTTTCTTTGAGAAAATAAATTGAAAGGCTTTGATAAAACTAGAACTGGTTTGATGGTGAAAATTAGGGAAGAACCTTAAATAGGATTTTGGAAGTTTTATTACAAGAAGGTAAGAATAAATTTGGGGAAATATAATCTCAAGGGTAGATGAGTTATTTATAATGAAACAATCATTTCCACACTTGGTTTGTGAAGATTAAAATTGGGAATAAAGAAAAACAAAGGTAAAAGAGGAAAAATGGGATCTAGTGGTGCAACATTGGAAAGGATATAAGATCGAGTTGAATAAATGGGTTGCAAATGTAGAATGGTACATGCAAGACGTGGAAGTTGTAGAGGGTGTTGCATAGATGAGATCCATGCATTGAGGTCACTAATAACAGTTGTGGGTGCTTAGATATCAATTGTCAAGGTTTGAACTTTTTAAGCCTGCCAAAAACAGATTTTCGACTTGGCCTCAAAACAGACAAGGATAAATGAGTATAAGAGAGATTTGGTTCAGGGCCACGATATGGTTGGGAAGTGCTCATGAAAAGGTAGGCTTAGGACCAGATGTATTGCCTTAGGTGGCAAGGGGTAGCTTAATCCAGGGGCTCCAAAATGGGTCCTGGAAATAGATTTAGGACTTAGCCAAATTTGTGATGCCTTAGGGGTTTTGACTAGGGTATAAGAGAGGGATGTATTAAGGGGTAGATGATCTCAAGCTTTGAATTCAAGGATGGTTTTACCACTAGAGGTGTTGCTCTTTGAGGTAGCTCAAGACAAAACTTAACAAGCAGATCAAGGCAATTCATCTACCAACAGATCAAAACAACTCATTACAACAAACAGATCAAGACAATTCATCTAATTAACCTATAGAAAAAGTTTTTGTTCCCCCTGATTTTTGCACTATGGATAACTAAACAAGGTTGCAAAAGTTGGGGTGTGACACTCGCCGTCACCTTTTCAGGCTAGACCGCCACCGAGGCGTGGTCGAGGGAGGGGCCGTGGTTAGTGAGATGATACTCAGTGGGTCATCTGTATCGATAAGCTTTATTCCTACTATTATTTTCTTCATCTAGTGTATGAGTACTATTTGTATGCACCATGTATGACTACTATTTGTATGCACCATGTATGACTACTATTTGTATGCACCATGTATGACTAATGTTACTATTATTTCTATTTAACAAACATTTCATATTGAACTTCAAGTGATAATTAAGATACAACTTACTACTACAACATAACTCTCTGCTACAATATTAAATGGTACACCATCGCTACAACATACTACAAGATCCATGATTACTGATAACTAAAACACTAAGAACGCATCACACCCTTTCCCTTGCCCTTTGACGATGCAGCTTTCATGGCCTTGGTGCTAGGCTCGAAGTCGTCGTCCGAATCGATGACTGGCGGTGCAACACTTTTGCCCTTCGAGGACTTGGCACTCTTGCCCTTCGACGATGCAACTTTCTTTCCCTTGGTGCTAGGCTCGAAGATATCATCGTCGGCTTCACTCTCACCCGCCCATCATTCTGGATATTTCAAATCCCTTTCCCTATCTTCTTCATTCTTCCATGTTAGTGACTTCCACTTCTCATTCAACCTGATAAGCTCACACCTTATTTCCCGTGGGCTACGAGCAGACATCTTCTTCACTGGATATCTATAAGACCAAGTCTCAAATTTCCTACCGACCTTACGGAGCAAGGCGTCGCTACTGATGAACTCCTCGAAGGTCTCTATCTTACTCTCCCTCATCACATAGCGAGCACTGTCTAGAAGATATTCGGCCATGAATTCATTGAAAAGATGGGGGGATTCTTATAAGGGGGATCCATCTTGTTGAGAGGCTACATTGAAAGACAAGAAAATGGTGGGGGTATTTATAGGCTAGAAGGGATGACTTTCGGCGGGAAGATGTGAGCGGGAAAAATTGGGCGCGAAAAATTGGCGGCAGATTTGGGTGGGAATAAATGGCGGGAACATTGAGCGGGACAAATTGGGCCGGAAAAAGTGGCGGCAAACAATTGAGCCCAAAGTTCTGACATAACATTTTCGGGGCAAATTCATTTCACATTAATACTAAAACTGAAATTACGATACATTGCAGCTGAAATTAAAATACGGCTTAGCACTACAACGGAATTTAAGATACAACGACAAACTAAAACTAAAATTAAGATACATTGCCAGTACGACACATCACTCTACTTTCCCTGCGTCCACCGTGGCCATTTTCTAGACTTGTCGCCGCGTTCTTCTGCCGCTTGCGCCTCAGCAGCTCTTTCCCTTAGTCTCTTTCTCTCCGCTTCACGAGCCTCCCTGCGCACCTCTTCCTCTGCAAACCTACATGCAGCCTCCTCATCCATCCTCTTCTGATTCACCTCGCGATTACGAGCTTGTTCCGTCCTAAGTTTCTGTATCTGCCCCTCTCGCTCTGCTTTTTCATTAGCACGAACCTTTTCCCAACGCTCCTCCTCAAAGAACATTGCCCACGCACGCCGGTGTTTCTCCTCAACCTCCTGACGCGCCCAATCCGGCTGCTCCGTGTCTATCCAGTGAAACCATTTGCATAGGGGCGGGGAGACTGCAACACAAACAATAACATTAAATCACATTCATAAATAAATTAATGCCAACATAAAATTATGTCCAAACATACTGGCGGCCTGGTGGACAACGAAGCTGAACTACGGGGTGGATCATGCTCATAGCTCGCACACATGAAAAATTTCATGCCGAACTGGTCGGAGAAATCCTCCACCTCCATAACCTTTGCAAGACGGCCGCACCAACACCGTTCCGCAGTCACACCCGGGGGCAAACTTGCAGCCTTCGCCGGCCTAAACTCCTGGTCAGAGCAAGGCACACTCATGATGGCTAAGGGTGAGCAAACGGGATAAAAAAAGAGATACAAGAACTTGTGCAATCCAGAGTAGCGATGCCTGCTTTTATAGGCAAAAATTCGATAGTGTGACGGGAAAATATAGCGGGAGATAGTGGCGGGAGATGATGGCGGGAAGGAGTGGCGGGAAGGGTGGCAGAAAAGGCGGGAGGGAAACACGGCGGTGCGAACGCGAAAAGGCGGGAAAAATTCTTGCTGCCAAAAAATCGGGTTCAACAAACCCGATTTATTAAAGTCGGGTTCCACTTGCCCGATTTTTAGAAATCGGGTTCCCCCACTCCGATTACTTCTTTGTTGTTTTCTTTTTTCTTCACGGCGCAGAAGAATGTTGTTATCGGGTTCCCCAACCCCGATATTGCAACTTCGGGTTCGTCTACCCCGATATTCCAATTTCGGGTTCAACCACCCCGACGGTGTATTATTTCTGAAATTTGCTAAAAACGACTATTATTCCTGGAATTAATATTAAAAAGTGTATTATTTAAAAAAAATCGCCTAATCCACACTCCACACTCACACACGAAGCAAATATATCGTCCAAAAGGAAACTGTGTCGAGGTTGCCATCAGGTATTCAGGTGTCATTGTCATCGCCCCTCAAGCAAGCGACTTCGATTTCACTTTCACAACCAGAACATACATCGGAACTCATGACGGCCAAACAGTCGATCACTCATCTCAACGACTCGACACCACTGACTCTAGTGGCGGACATTGCAGGAAAGTGTTAGGATATAAGTTGTATTAGGTTTAAGAGTCCTAGTCGGTTTGTAATAGGACTAGGTCGGTGCCTAGGTTCCTATATAATCCTCTTGTAACCGACACAATCTATCATCAATTATCAATCCTATACAATTTTACATGGTATCAGATTAGTTCCGATTCTAGGGCATGGCTCCCACGCCCCCTACCCCGCCGCCGCCCCCTCCAGGCTTCTTCGAGTGGCGCGACGCCATGGCCGCCGCCGCCGTTGCAAAACCATCCACCCCCACCAAACCCCCTCCTACCACCACCACCACCATCTCCTTCACCAACACTATCGCCGATATTAGCCCCTATATCCCCATAACTCTAGACCTCGTTGCTCACGACTACTACCATTGGCATCACCTCTTGGACGTCCACCTCGGGCGATGCAATCTCCACTCTCACGTTGCTGCCGACGCTCGCCCTCAACCTCATGATCCACAGTGGGTCAAGAACTCCGATCATGCGCGCCGACCAAGCCCCCACAATCATACACCTATCTCCCTCCATGGCTCCATCATCACCGCAAAAGCTCCCCGTGGGAGTTCCATGTTCCCATAAAGAGAAGGCGAGGCACGAGACACACCTCCTACACGCTAAGAGCATGACTGGTTGCTAGTAGGGTTTGCTCGCATCTATGAAATATGGCTCCGTAGATGTTGTCCGAGGAAATGCAACCTCTAATTCACTTTGTGCAAGTTGTTTGGTTGGAAACAATTTCTACTCCACATCAATTGTGAAGCAAAGTCTTTGGCGTTTGGTTGCCAACAAATCGTGTTTCAACAAATGCAACGGTTGTTTGGTTACATCCTGTTTGCCGAATACGATCACCTCCTACCCTTTTTGGTGCACTTACCCAGTTCACCATATAGTTCGCCATATATAATCAGAAGGTGTTTGACACAACACGAAATGACATAACGACAATCATAGATCACATAATCAGTAATGCTAGCAAATGGATACTAGTTCTAGCAGTGGATCATAGTGTTGCACCACGAGTTCATGAACTCGTGATGCAACATAAGTTCATCAATGGAGGGGTTACGTAAATACCATCTCACAAAATATATAGACGTGCCATCAGTGCTGAGAAAACCTAGCTACTCTAAACAAGCACGACAACGCGCATACAATGCTCTGGCTCCTCGGAGGTGGACCACGGCGGGAGTGAGCGGAGCAGCTGGAACACGGCCGACGTAGATCTTGTTCATCTGAACATAGTTCTCTATAGGCTTGTTGATGAGATCCGTGTTCCTTGGGTGAGTCTACGATGATGAGGTTACTTAGTTCTTCCTCATGTGCAAGCTAACAACATCCATCATAAATTACTTAGTGAATGAAGCAAGAGAAGTGCGCTAACCTTGGTGCAGGCATAGTATGTATCATCGTCCATCATTATAGCTGATGTCTTCTCCACCCAACCCACCCTCTCTCTAACATTTTTAGCCTACATACATGAACCTACCTTGCTCTCCAGTACCTCATATTACACCAACCTCATCCATTACACCCCACTTGTACAGAGAGAGAGACATTCATACTTGGATTAGGGATTGAAACCTCTATTCCATCTTGTTTTGTATTTGATTTGATCTTCAACTATTGTGGCTTGCTACGGTAATATTAAGATGAACTCCATTTACTTTACTATGATATCATTATGTTATTCTCCTCTGTAGGGATTGGTGAGTTGTGATGTGCCACTTTTATTCCATCTCTTTGTGAATTTATGATTAAGACGATTATATATGACTATGAATGTTTGTGTGCACCTAATGTTGTGATCTAATTTAAGGGCCCACATAGCATGATCTCAAGAACTCATAAACAGGAACTTGAGTGCTAGTGAATCGGCGACCCCCTAGTGACACGGTCGATATCAAAAAGAGGATCTAGCAATACTCGAGGATCACAAGGAACCACCAAGCTTAAAGCTTTACTCCGGTTTAATCATCTTAATAGATGTGCTGACCATGGCTTTGGTAACAGGCAGAAGAATTATTGGAGGAAGGTGAAATCTACCATGTGGAGTCTTTCTCTCTTATGGGTTGCTTGCCTTCTCAGATATAAATATAAAGAATCATATTCACCTATCCCTTTTATTCGACAAGGCACATTCACTATCGCCATGAACTGAATCACCCCGCGCCTACCTTTTCATATGCAGAAACCCGTTTATTTCTTATTAGCTGTTTACTTTTATGCACTTTATTTTATTGCATTATCAACACTCCAAAATCCTATCATTTACACTCACCATTTTCCATTTAAATTCTTGCAGTCAATTCATCTAAGACTTGTGAGACCTTGGGTGTGACAGAAACACCGCAGATAAACATCCTCCTATGCTCCTTGTTGGGATACGATATGAAAACCGGAATTAATACTTCCACTAAAATATACACGAATGACCATGTGTTCTTGCAGGTCATCAATTATCTGCAAACAACAAGGGTACATGGGGGTACCAAGGCTACCGCTATGCAGAGTGCAACTTTTCTTGAGTGGGCCTGCAAGGTCTTGGCTTCGAAAGCTGCCAGAAGGTGCAATCGAACACTGTGAGGATTTGCATGATCAATTTATATCTGAAACTTTCGATCAACTTTTAAGCACCCAACATCAATCGAAGAGTTGCGGAAGTGTACTCAGAAATCAGAGAGTCAATGTGTTTGTATCTCCGGAGGTGGAGCATGATCAAAAAATCAGCATGCAGGCCCCAGGAAGGCTCATAGCGGAAGAACCCTCCCTTAGGGATGGAGGAGGAGATTTTTGCCATGAGAGGAACATGGTCGGAGGTGTCCCTGTTGGCGGAGGCAAGAATAGAGGCCGGAAAAGAATCATTCCAAGCCTGGTTGATAAAAACCCTGTCTAGGCGGATAAGAGTGGTTGGCCCTACCATTAGACCAGGTGAATTGACGGTCCCGGAGGGGGAGATCAAAGAGCGCAAGGTCGTTGATGGTGTCATTGAAGAGATCAGCATAGGCAGAAGATAAGTTGGCGTTGTTTCTATCCACCGGGTCCCGGGTAAGGTTAAAGTCGCCAGCGATGAGCCAAGGAAGGTCATCACCGGGATCATGGGCCCCAAGGTTACGGAGGAAGACAATTTTGCCTGCACGGTCACATGGCGCGTAGACATTCGTGACCCAAAGGGGGGGAGCCGTTGTTCATGAAGGCTAGGTCAACGGATAAGGCGTGTCCCGAAGCGACCGATCCTAGGACGGTGAAGAGTTTAGGGTCCCAGGCAGAGACAAGACAACCGTAAGCCCCCATAGAGTCGATGTTGTCGAAGGCTCGCAGAGGGAGAGGAAGGAAGGAGGAGGCTTTGGCCAAGGAGATGGCCCCAAGCTTAGTTTCCTGGAGGCAGACGATGCTAGGTTTAGCGGAAAGGAGAGTTGCACGCACAATGTCACACTTATCTGTGTCACCCAGGCCGCGAATGTTCCAGGAACCAACCACAAAACTGAAACAACCATTCATTTATAACTCATGAAGGCACCATGGTAGTACAAAAAAGCACAAGGGTTACAGGGGAAGAAAAATAAAGGATAAAAGGAGGCACAACTAGGCATCTACACATAGAGATCCTAGAACAACACCAGCAAAAATCTCCTGCAGAGCGAAGGAGCATCAGCATGGGGCAGGCCAAGGAACTGGCGGGGCAAGGCTTCTCCCATGCCCGTGCGCCGGCGCCAGAAGGGCAATTGATCATGCGGAGGTGGAGGGCACCGTGTCAGCATCCACGACGGCGTCTGGATCGACACCGCACACGGCTGCCAAAGATCTAAGCCGAGGGAGAGGAATGGGGCCAGGGGCGGAGGCGCCATCGAAACCAGCATCAGTGGCGGCTTCTTGGAAGCATGGCGAACCGCTGTCGAGGTTGAACCGCGAAGCCTTTGCCGCCTTGGCATTGGAGAGCATGGTGAGGTACCGAGGGTCTTCCTTGGCCGCAAGACGGGAGCTGCGCCGGGCCTTAAAGGCGGAATCTACCGCACGCTTGCGACGGACACGCTGTTTGCGCACGGCGTCCTCGTGCTCGACCTCGCTGGCGCCCTAGAGGAGCTCCACCAGCCGCGTGTCCTCGAGGACCGGGGAGTCGAGCGGCGCCGACGGAAGGACAACCTCAGCGCGGACATCATCGGCGTCATTGGATGGCACGAAGGGGGTCGCTGGCACTTGGAGGGTGTCATACCACTGCAGCATAAGAGGAGCAATGGTTGGACAAAAACTAGAGGAGTAAACGGGCACGAAAGGGGAGGGGACGGGAGGACCTGCTCAGCACTCAAGCCGCTCTCGGGGAACTGCGTCACAAGGCGATGGGTGATATGTCCAAAACGTATCTACTTTCCCGAACCTTTTTGTTATTATTTGCCCTCAAACTTGTGTGTGTTTGAATGCAACTAACGCTATTTTCAGCAGAATTTACCCGGTGTCTTGTTTTTGTGCAGAAAATCAACTTTCGGGAAAAATCCCAGAAATATACCCATATGCCTTATTTTCCCGGGGAACTCATGGAGGCAGAAGGTGAAGAGCAGGGGGCCTGGAGCTGGGAGTACATGGCCCAGGCGTGGCCCAGGCCTAGCCGCGCCTAGGGGTGTATTCCCGACCCCTTCGTCGTTTCGGCCTCCCCTTTCAGCTATAAGATCCTCATCACGAGAAAACCCGAGGGGGTTCGAAGTTATTCCAGAGAAAAGTCCGTAGAGTCGCCGCCTCACGAAACCCTATTTCGGAAGCAGGAACTCCGTTCTAGCACCCTGCCGGGACGGGGAATTGGAGGAGATCATCGCCATCGCCATCACCGACGCCTCTCCATCAACCATCCATGATTCCCCCATCCATGTGTGAGTAGTTCCCTCGCTGTAGGCTGAAGGGGATGGTCGGGATTGGATGAGTTCGTTCATGTAATAGCATTAGAATTGTTCGGGGCATAGTGCCTAGTATCCGTTGTGAGTATTTTATGCATTGTTGCAACTTGTTATACTTAATGCTTGTCACTTTGGACGCGAGTGCCATGATCTCAGATTTGAACATATTGTGTTTTAATTATGATTGTTTATATATTGTTCTTGATCATATCTGCAAGTTGTATACACATGTCATTGTCCGGAACCCGAGGCCCCGAAGTGACAATAATCGGGACAACCGGAGGGGATGGCTTTGATGTGAGGATCACGTGTGTTCATGGAGTGTTAATGCTTTGCTCCGGTACTCTATTAAAAGGAGTACCTTAATTACCAGTAGTTTCCCTCGAGGTCCCGCTGCAACGGGCTGGTTGGACAAAAGATGTCGCACACATTTCTCATTGCGAGCACGCGCGAATAAATAGGAACACACGCCTATGGTAATTTTATTCTTGGATACTTGTATCATTTTATCTGCAAATGCCCATGTTAGCTATTATATGAGTCGTCTCATTCATGCAACGCCCGGTTATCCATCCATGTGCCTACAGTATTTTAATCCTGTCGTTTACCGCATCCACCACTGCTGATGTTTTTACTTTATTTCCGTTGTTACTTTATTACTGCCACTGCTATAAAACTGTTGCTACTGATAAACCTCTGCGAGCTAGTCTATTTTCAGGTGCAGCTGAATTGACAACTCAATTGTCAAGGCTTATATTTATTCTTTGGATCCCCTTGTGTCGAATCTATAAATTGGGTAATACTTCCCTCGAAGACTGTTGTGATCCCCTATACTTGTGGGTCATCAAGACTATTTTCTGGCGCCGTTGCCGGGGAACATAGCTTTATTTATAAGTCAACTTGGAAGTGATCCTGTTTGCTGCTATTCATTATGGGGAAGACTCGAGATGAAAGAGTCCCTATATTTCCGTCCACTACAAGAAGAGGTACAACTTTAAATACATCTGCTGCTCTTGATTCGCCGTCTGTGATGAGTAAGCTTCTTACTCCACCTTATGTTGATCATGCTACTACTTCTGCTGAATCTGAAAATTCTCCTGATGATTTGGATGGTGCCTCTACTGTGTTTGATGAAAGTGGTTCATTAGGTCCTTTCCTAGACACCACAATTGCTAGGGCTAAGCAAATCGAAAATGAAAGAAGTACTTTTTCTCCCTCCGGTTCACCTGAGCCCGGAGAGCATGCTAGTGACGATTTTGATGAAGCTTATATTGAGCTTGATGATGATTTAATTGATGAATGTCACGCCGCTATTAATGAAAGCGCTGCTAAAATCCTACTTGCAAGGCACGCTATTAAATATACGCCGCCTATTGATCCTACTTTTTCCACATCTCTCATAGACATTAGGGATAAGGATTATGATTTCTCTCTAGATTTATCTTATATATCAATTGTTGAGAAGGAGCCCTTTTGTGGTACCAAAAATGAAAGTGCTATGAAGCATATGAATGAGCTTAGTGCTTTGAGCAATGTTTTCGCTAATGATAATAAAATGCGCACCTACTTTATTACTAAGATTTTCCCTTTTTACTTTGAAAGGTGCCGCGAAAGCTTGGTATGATAGTTTATTGTCTGGGTCTATTAAATGTCCTAAGGATTTAGTTGCAGTTTTCTTTCATAAATATTTCCCTGCTAGTGCTCAACATGCTGCTTTGCAAAATATTACTGACTTTGTGCAGGAGAAATAAGAAATATTGCCTGTCACATGGGCAAGGTTTTGCTCATTAATTAGAGGAGTAATGAATTACTTGATATATTCTATAATGGACTAACCAATAAATCTAGGACATACCTGGATAGTTTTGCTGGTTGTGTTTTCAGGAAAATAACTCCTACTGAAGCCGAAGAATTAATGGCTAAAATAAGCAAGAATTATGATGATTGGCATATTCCTGAGTCTACACCAACCCCAAAGAAAAGATGGATGACTGAATTAAATGATGAAGTGATGAAGGAAGCCAAAAAATCTCTCAAGAAGAAGGGTATTAAATCCGAAGATGTGAAGAACCTCCCTCCTATTGAAGAATTATGTAAGCCAATTCCTCCTACCGTTGTCGAAGTACATGCTCTTCAATTCAACAGCGGAGACATTCCTTATGGTAAGACTCCCGACCAATGCTTAGATGAGTTTGATAATTATTGTATTAAGCAAGATAACTTTAATAAGAGAGTTGAGGGACATTTAGAGGAAAATTCTAGAGCGATTAGTAATTTACATGATATTGTGGAGCGAACCTCCAATGATGTGAAGATGCTTGTTAAGCATTTCCAAATGGTTCAAACACAAATAGATCAGCTCACCAAAGTGCAAAATGATTTCTTAGTGAATGCTTCTAAAGAGAAGCATGCTTATGAGATTAGAACTAGAGGTGGTGCTACTACCCAGGATCCTTTATATCCTGAGGGTCACCCCAAGAGAGTCGAGCAAGATTCTCAGCGCACTGATGATACTAGGATTAAATCTAAGAAAAAGAAGAAGAAGGAAAATAGAACACCTATAGAATCTTCTGATCCCGCTGTAGATCCGCTGCACAAAAAAGGGATTCAGAGATAGAGAGGATGGCTGAACCTGGCTATTGGTGGATGGAGCTACAAGCCAGATGACCACCAGCTGGTTGAAGAGCAGCAACAACGCCACCGGCAGACCACGATCCTGTCCGATCCCACACATTGTTCCTCTGCTTTCCCGCGTGCTCCTCCATGGCGGGTGTGGCGGCGTGAGCTCGGGGAAAGGGAGGTTCGTGGAAGAGCTCCGACAGCCGATTGCCACATCGGTTTGATAATCCCCTCCAGCCATGGTCGCGCCTCCTTTCCGTGTGGGTGCTGCCTGTCCTCGCGTGTGGCAGCCGAGCCGGCGGCGAGAGAGAGGAGAGGAAAGGGCAGCAAGGGAAGGGGGAGCTGTGGGATGGAGGAGGAGGAGGAGCTTGTGGCGCGGAAGATTTGGGGCCGGAAGGCAGCTGCGTGGATTGGGGAAGAATTGCTAAGGCTTGGCTAGGCTTTGTCTCACACACGACCACACATCAGCCAATCCCACTCCTGTTGCCTCCTTATCCCGTGTGCGCCGAAAGAAAAAGAGGATGTGGAGGAGCCGGAGCTCGAACAGCTGCCGGGCTCGATGAAGACGAGCCGGAGGCTGAGCTTCCTCGGCAAGAGGACGGGGCGGGGGAGGGAGGAGGCGAATTGTCCGTGTCTGGATTGGGGAGGACATGGCGAGGGGATTGGCGAGGATGAAGCGTGCGCGTCGGTTGGGAGCCGACGGCTAGGGTTTCGCTAAGTGGGTTTCGTTTTATACTACCGCGGTAAAAAAATGCACGGTCTGGATTAGTTGAAGGCGGACCTACCGCAAGTAAAATCTGATTTACCTGCTTGCCCCATGAGGTTGCCTCTATTATACCTTTAGATGATACCACTATATAATACTTTGCACTATGACCAGCTAAATAAATACAAGCTACCATCAATTAATGTTGTTGATCAACCAACTCAACAAACTGTTGTAGCTAAGTTATGCATATTAGCGTTGTCTTACATCACTGGTATGACTCTAGGATGAACGAACATAGCAGATGAATCACTCACGTGTTGGCTAGTGCATTGTACTTATTACATATCTTTGCTAGTTAAATAAACACTCCACCAATATCACATTGTGCGATTTATGTCAATATAATTCCACATATTTTGGCAAAGCGTGACCAAAATACTTAGAACACGATTTCACCTACTCTTCTACTCCCTTTGTCCAACATGTTAGATTATATATCTGTATATTGTAGTTTCCCCATATGTTAGGGGGCTTCCTGCATATTTGCACCTGTATATGTACTATATATTGTGGCATTTGGCCCCCTGGTAATACAACAAGCATATTGTCTAACATGGTATCAGAGCCAGGTTGATCCTCTAAATTCCCCTACCGACGTTGCTTGTTCCGTCGCCCTGCACCGAGGCGCTCACGGCCGTGACTCATGCGGGGCACTCCGATCTAGCCGCGATGCGGCCTTTCCGTCGGCTGACCACGGCCGAACAGCTCGAGCGCCGCCGTAAAGGGTTGTGCTTCAACTGCGACGAGCTCTATGTACCGGGGTTTGTCCACGCCTGTTCTACTTGGAGACCGTAGACGACGTTGCGGCTGATGTCGTCGCAGCTGGGCTGGCTGACGCGGCCGTCTCCAATACCTTGATCGTAGAGGTCACTGGCCGATCTTCCTGGGATTCGCGCGTGGCTGCTCTCCGTCCGACGCCCGCCCGACTCCGTCTGCTGCTCTCCGTTCTACGCCCGCCCGAATTCTGTCTGCCCCCGCTCCGTGCTGGTCAATCCTGGCCGATCCGTGCCGCCGCCGTGGTCGATCCCCGTGGCCAAGCAGCACCAGGGCCGCCCGCCCGACCGCCTGACCCTGCTCCCCTGGCGATCTGCCCCGTGCGTGGCCGCCTCCACTCGGCCCGCTCAGCTCTCGGCCGCGTGAGGCCCTCGTCCTGCTCTCTCGCCGGCCGCCCGCCTCCCCCGCTGGCCGTCGTCCCTCCGCCGGCCGTCCGCCTCCCCAGCCGGCCGCCCGCCCCTCCTCCGGCCGCCTCCCGCCGCCGGCCGCCCGGCCACCTGCCCCGCCGGCCGTTCGCCCCGGGCTCCTCCCGTCGCACGCCAGGACCCGACGCCCAGGAGTCCCGGACTCGCTCGATCTCGAGCGCTCCCGTGCCACCGGCTCGTTCTAGTTGACTTCCATAAAAAAAAATCAAAAAAAAAAACATCAAAAAAAAAATCAAAAAAAAAATCAAAAAAATACTGTCGTCGGCTGTTATTTTCCGATGTCTTCTTCCGCTGATCCCGCCTTATCTTTGGGCCTCCCTTCGGTTCTTGGTATTTGTCCGCTGCCTCCGTGCATGACTGCTAGCTATTCTTCGTCGCCGTTTGCGGCCTCTTCACGCGGCTCTGCCCCCGCTTCACCGACTCCGTCTACGTCGGCTCGCCGCTCTATACCGACTTTCGCGGCCTCTTCCCGCGGCCCTGGCCGTGCTTTGCCGATTTTGTCTCCCTCGGCCTGCCGCTCTACATCGACTTTTGCGGCCTCTTCACGCGGCTCTGCCCGCGCTTCGCCGACTTCGGCTATGTCGGCCTGCCGCTCTACATCGACTTTTGCGGCTTCTTCACGCGGCTCTGCCCGCGCTTCGCCGACTTCATCTATGTCGGCCTGCCGCTCTACATCGACTTTCGCGGCCTCTTCACGCGGCTCTGCCCGCGCTTCACCGATTTCGTCTATGTCAGCCTGCCGCTCTACATCGACTTTCGCGGCCCCTTCACGTGGTTATGACTGCGCTTTGCCGTGCTCTCCGTCGCCCCCTTTGGTGGCCTCTGTGCGTGTGGGTGATAGCTCCTCGTCGGCACCTGATTGTACGTCGACCTCTCCAGTCGCGCCCCTCTCTGCGCATGAGATAGCGCAGCTTCACCGCCTGCTTGATGCTTGGGATTCCAGTTTACGTCAGCAGCCTCGCGGTCCGAGTATTCGCCCTCGTCCTCATTGCACCTACTGTGGCAAGGTTGGCCACACTTCCTCCACCTGCTGGACGCAGGATCCCAGTTTACGTCCGCAGTTCCAGGATCGTCAGCAGGCTCGCTCTTCAGGATTGATGCGTGCAGTTGTCACGTCCGTTGGGAACCCCAAGAGGAAGGTGTGATGCGCACAGCGGCAAGTTTCCCTCAGTAAGAAACCAAGTTTTAATCGAACCAGTAGGAGTCAAGAAGCACGTTGAAGGTTGATGGCGGCGGGATGTAGTGCGGCGCAACACCATAGATTCCGGCGCCAACGTGGAACCTGCACAACACAACCAAAGTACTTTGCCCCAACGAAACAGCGAGGTTGTCAATCTCACCGGCTTGCTGTAACAAAGGATTAACCGTATTGTGTGGAAGATGATTGTTTGCGAAAACAATGAAACAAGTATTGCAGTAGATTGTATTTCAAGTAAAGAGAATTGGACCGGGATCCACAGCTCACTAGAGGTGTCTCTCCCATAAGATAAACAGCATGTTGGGTGAACAAATTACAGCTTGGGCAATTGACAAATAAAGAGGGCATGACCATGCACATACATATTATGATGAGTATAGTGAGATTTAATTGGGCATTACGACAAAGTACATAGACCGCTATCCAAGCATGCATCTATGCCTAAAAAGTCCACCTTCGGGTTATCATCCGAACCCCCTCCAGCATTAAGTTGCTAACAACAGTACAATTGCATTAAGTATTGCGCGTAATGTAATCAGTAACTACATCCTCGAACATAGCACCAATGTTTTATCCCTAGTGGCAACAACACATCCATAATCTTAGAGATTTCGTCACTTCCTGCATTCACTGGAGACATGAACCCACTATCGAGCATAAATACTCCCTCTTGGAGTTACAAGCATCTACTTGGCCGTAGCATCTACTAGTAACGGAGAGCATGCAAGATCATAAACAACACATAGATATAAATTGATAATCAACATAACAAGTATTCTCTATTCATCGGATCCCAACAAACGCAACATATAGAATTACGTATAGATGATCTTGATCATGTTAGGCAGCTCACAAGACCCGACAATTAAGCACAATGAGGAGAAGACAACCATCTAGCTACTGCTATGGACCCATAGTCCAGGGGTAGACTACTCACTCATCACTCCGGAGGCGACCATGGCGGCGTAGAGTCCTCCGGGAGATGAATCCCCTCTCCGGCAGGGTGCCGGAGGCGATCTCCTGAATCCCCCGAGATGGGATTGGCGGCGGCGGCGTCTCCGGAAGGTTTTCCGTATCGTGGCTCTCGGTACTGGGGGTTTCGCGACGGAGGCTATTTGTAGGCGGAAGGGCAGGTCAAGAGGCGGCACGAGGGGCCCACACTACAGGCCGGCGCGGCCAGGGCTTGGGCCGCGCCGCCCGTAGTCCGGCCACCTCGTGGCCCCACTTCGTCTCCTCTTCGGTCTTCCGGAAGCTTCGTGGCAAAATAGGACCCCGGGCGTTGATTTCGTCCAATTCCGAGAATATTTCGTTACTAGGATTTCTGAAACCAAAAACAGCAGAAACAAAGAATCGGCACTTCGGCATCTTGTTAATAGGTTAGTTCCAGAAATGCACGAATATGACATAAAGTGTGCATAAAACATGTAGATATCATCAATAATGTGGCATGGAACATAAGAAATTATCGATACGTCGGAGACGTATCAGCATCCCCAAGCTTAGTTCCCGCTCGTCCCGAGCAGGTAAAACGATAACAAAGATAATTTCTGGAGTGACATGCCATCATAACCTTGATCATACTATTTGTAAACATATGTAATGAATGCAGCGATCAAAACAATGTATATGACATGAGTAAACAAGTGAATCATATAGCAAAGACTTTTCATGAATAGTACTTCAAGACAAGCATCAATAAGTCTTGCATAAGAGTTAACTCATAAAGCAATAAATCAAAGTAAAGGTATTGAAGCAACACAAAGGAAGATTAAGTTTCAGCGGTTGCTTTCAACTTATAACATGTATATCTCATGGATAATTGTCAACATAGATTAATATAATAAGTGCAATATGCAAGTATGTAGGAATCAATGCACAGTTCACACAAGTGTTTGCTTCTTGAGGTGGAGAGAAATAGGTGAACTGACTCAACAATAAAAGTAAAAGAATGATCCTTCAAAGAGGAAAGCATCGATTGCTATATTTGTGCTAGAGCTTTTATTTTGAAAACATGAAACAATTTTGTCAACGGTAGTAATAAAGCATATGTATCATGTAAATTATATCTTATAAGTTGCAAGCCTCATGCATAGTATACTAATAGTGCCCGCACCTTGTCCTAATTAGCTTGGACTACCGGATCATCGCAATACACATGTTTTAACCAAGTGTCACAATGGGGTACCTCCATGCCGCCTGTACAAAGGTCTAAGGAGAAAGCTCGCATTGGATTTCTCGCTATTGATTATTCTCAACTTAGACATCCATACCGGGACAACATAGACAACAGATAATGGACTCCTCTTTTATGCATAAGCATGTAACAACAATTAATTTTCTCATATGAGATTGAGGATATTGTCCAAAACTGAAACTTCCACCATGGGTCATGGCTTTAGTTAGCGGCCCAATGTTCTTCTCTAACAATATGCATGCTTAACCATAAGGTGGTAGATCTCTCTTACTTCAGACAAGACGGACATGCATAGAAACTCACATGATATTCAACAAAGAATAGTTGATGGCGTCCCCAGAAACATGGTTATCGCACAACAAGCAACTTAATAAGAGATAAAGTGCATAAGTACATATTCAATACCACAATAGTTTTTAAGCTATTTGTCCCATGAGCTATATATTGCAAAGGCGAATGATGGAATTTAAAGGTATCACTCAAGCAATTTACTTTGGAATGGCGGAGAAATACCATGTAGTAGGTAGGTATGGTGGACACAAATGGCATAGTGGTTGGCTCAAGGATTTTGGATGCATGAGAAGTATTCCCTCTCGATACAAGGTTTAGGCTAGCAAGGTTATTTGAAACAAACACAAGGATGAACGGCGCAGCAAAACTCACATAAAAGACATATTGTAAACATTATAAGACTCTACACCGTCTTCCTTGTTGTTCAAACTCAATACTAGAAATTATCTAGACCTTAGAGAGACCAAATATGCAAACCAAATTTTAGCATGCTCTATGTATTTCTTCATTAATGGGTGCAAAGTATATGATGCAAGAGCTTAAACATGAGCACAACAATTGCCAAGTATCACATTATCCAAGACATTATAGCAATTACTACATGTATCATTTTCCTATTCCAACCATATAACAATTTAACGAAGAAGAAACTTCGCCATGAATACTATGAGTAGAGCCTAAGGACATACTTGTCCATATGCTACAGCGGAGCGTGTCTCTCTCCCATACAAGTGAATGCTAGGATCCATTTTATTCAAACAAAACAAAAACAAAAACAAACCGACGCTCCAAGCAAAGCACATAAGATGTGACGGAATAAAAATATAGTTTCAGTGGGAGGAACCTGATATTGTTGTCGATGAAGAAGGGGATGCCTTGGGCATCCCCAAGCTTAGACGCTTGAGTCTTCTTGATATATGCAGGGGTGAACCACCGGGGCATCCCCAAGCTTATAGCTTTCACTCTCCTTGATCATGTTGCATCATACTCCTCTCTTGATCCTTGAAAACTTCCTCCACACCAAACTTAGAACAACTCATTAGAGGGTTAGTGGACAATAAAAATTAACATGTTCAGAGGTGACACAATCATTCTTAACACTTCTGGACATTGCATAAAGCTACTGGACATTAATGGATCAAAGAAATTCATCCAACATAGCAAAAGAGGCAATGCGAAATAAAAGGCAGAATCTGTCAAAACAGAACAGCTCGTATTGACGAATTTTATCGAGGCACCAGACTTGCTCAAATGAAAATTCTCAAATTGAATGAAAAGTTGCGTACATATCTGAGGATTACTCACGTAAATTGGCATAATTTTCTGAGTTACCTACAGAGAAAATAGCCCAGATTCGTGACAGACAAAGAAATCATGTTTCGCGCAGTAATCCAAATCTAGTATGAACTTTACTATCAAAGACTTTACTTGGCACAACAAAACACTAAACTAAGATAAGGAGAGGTTGCTACAGTAGTAAACAACTTCCAAGACACAAAATAAAAACAAAGTACTGTAGTAAAAACATGGGTTGTCTCCCATAAGCGCTTTTCTTTAACGCCTTTCGCCTAGGCGCGTAAAGTGTGTATCAAGTATTATCAAGAGACGAAGTGTCAACATCATAATTTGTTCTAATAATAGAATCAAAAGGTAACTTCATTCTCTTTCTAGGGAAGTGTTCCATACCTTTCTTGAGAGGAAATTGATATTTTATATTACCTTCCTTCATATCAATGATAGCACCAACAGCTCAAGAAAAGGTCTTCCCAATATAATGGGACAAGATGCATTGCATTCAATATCCAAGACAACAAAATCAACGGGGACAAGGTTATTGTTAACGGTAATGCGAACATTATCAACTTTCCCCAAAGGTTTCTTTTTAGCATTATCAGCAAGATTAACATCCAAATAACAATTTTTCAGCGGTGGCAAGTCAAGCATATTATAGATTTTCTTAGGCATAACGGAAATACTTGCACCAAGATCACATAAAGCATTACAATCAAAATCTTTAACCTTCATCTTAATGATGGGCTCCCAACCATCCTCTAGCTTTCTAGGAATAGAGGCTTCGCGCTCTAGTTTCTCTTCTCTAGCTTTTATGAGAGCATTTGTAATATGTTGCGTGAAAGCCAAATTTATAGCAATAGCATTGGGACTCTTAGCAAGTTTTTGTAAGAACTTTATAACTTCAGAGATGTGGCAATCATCAAAATCTAAATCATTATGAGCTACAGCAATGGGATCATCATCCCCAAGGTTGGAAAAAATTTCAGCAGCTTTATCACAAGCAATTTCAGCCAGCTTTAGCAATTTCAGCAGTTTTGTACGCTTTGCACTAGGAGTAGAAACATTGCCAACACCAATTATTTTGCCATTAATAGTAGGAGGTGCAGCAACATGTGAAGAATCAACATTACTTGTGGTGGTAATAGTCCAAACTTTAGCTACATTCTTCTCTTTAGCTAGTTTTTCATTTTCTTCTCTATCCCACCTAGCACACAATTCAGCCATCAATCTTATATTCTCATTAATTCTAACTTGGATGGCATTTGCTGTAGTAACAATTTTATTTTCAATATCCCTATTAGGCATAACTTTCGATTTCAAAAGATCAACATCGTAGGCAAGACTATCAACCTTAGAAGCGAGAATATCAATTTTATTGAGTTTTTCCTCAACAGATTTGTTAAAGGCAGTTTGTGTACTAATAAATTCTTTAAGCATAGCTTCAAGTCCAGGGGGTGTATTCCTATTATTATTGTAAGAATTCCCATAAGAATTAGCATAACCATTACCATTATTATAAGGATATGGCCTATAGTTATTACTAGAATTGTTCCGATAAGCATTGTTGTTGAAATTATTATTTTTAATGAAGTTTACAACAACATGTTCTTCTTGGACAACCAATGAAGCTAACGGAACATTATTAGGATCAACATTAGTCCTATCATTCACAAGCATAGACATAATAGCATCAATCTTATCACTCAAGGAAGAGGTTTCTTCGACAGAATTTACCTTCTTACCTTGTGGAGCTCTTTCCGTGTGCCATTCAGAGTAATTGATCATCATATTATCAAGAAGCTTTGTTGCTTCACCAAGATTGATGGACATAAAGGTACCTCCAGCAGCTGAATCCAATAGGTTCCGCGAAGAAAAATTCAGTCCTGCATAAAAGGTTTGGATGATCATCCAAGTAGTCAGTCCATGGGTTGGGCAATTTTTAACCAGAGATTTCATTCTTTCCCATGCTTGTGCAACATGCTTAGTATCTAATTGTTTAAAATTCATTATGCTACTCCTCAAAGATATAATTTTAGCAGGGGGATAATATCTACCAATAAAAGCATCCTTGCATTTAGTCCATGAATCAATACTATTCTTAGGCAGAGATAGCAACCAATCTTTAGATCTTCCTCTTAATGAGAAAGGAAACAATTTTAATTTTATAATGTCACCATCTACATCTTTATATTTTTGCATTTCACATAGTTCAACAAAATTATTAAGATGGGCAGCAAGATCATCGAACTAACACTGGAAAATTGCTCTCGCATAACAAGATTCAAGTAAAGCAGTGTTTAATTTCAAAGAATTCTGCTGTAGTAGCAGGTGGAGCAATAGGTGTGCATAAGAAATCATTATTATTTGTGGTTGTGAAGTCACACAACTTAGTATTTTCAGGGGTGGCCATTTTAGCAGTAGTAAATAAAGCAAACTAGATAAAGTAAATGCAAGTAACTAATTTTTTTGTGTTTTCGATATAGCAAACAAGATAGCAAATAAAGTAAAGCTAGCAACTAATTTTTTTGTGTTTTGATTTAGTGCAGCAAACAAAGTAGTAAATAAAATAAAGCAAGACAAAAACAAAGTAAAGAGATTGGGATGTGGAGACTCCCTTGCAGCGTGTCTTGATCTCCCCAGCAACGGCGCCAGAAATTTGCTTGATGCGTGTGGCTGACACGTCCGTTGGGAACCCCAAGAGGAAGGTGTGATGCGCACAGCGGCAAGTTTCCTCGTAAGAAACCAAGGTTTAATCGAACCAGTAGGAGTCAAGAAGCACGTTGAAGGTTGATGGCGGCGAGATGTAGTGCGGCGCAACACCGTAGATTCCGGCGCCAATGTGGAACCCGCACAACACAACCAAAGTACTTTGCCCCAACGAAACAGCTGAGGTTGTCAATCTCACCGGCTTGCTGTAACAAAGGATTAACCGTATTGTGTGGAAGATGATTGTTTGCGTAAAAACAAGAAACAAGTATTGCAAGAGATTGTATTTCAAGAAAGAGAATTGGACCGGAGTCCACAGCTCACTAGAGGTGTCTCTCCCATAAGATAAACAGCATGTTGGGTGAACAAATTACAGCTTGGGCAATTGACAAATAAAGAGGGCATGACCATGCACATACATATTATGATGAGTATAGTGAGATTTAATTGGGCATTACGACAAAGTACATAGATCGCTATCCAAGCATGCATCTATGCCTAAAAAGTCCACCTTCAGTGTTATCATCCGAACCCCTCCAAGCATTAAGTTGCTAACAACAGTACAATTGCATTAAGTATTGCGCGTAATGTAATCAAGTAACTACATCCTCGAACATAGCACCAATGTTTTATCCCTAGTGGCAACAAGACATCCATAATCTTAGATATTTCTGTCACTTCCCGCATTCACGGAGACATGAACCCACTATCGAGCATAAATACTCCCTCTTGGAGTTACAAGCATCTACTTGGCCGGAGCATCTACTAGTAACGGAGAGCATGCAAGATCATAAACAACACATAGATATAAATTGATAATCAACATAACAAGTATTCTCTATTCATCGGATCCCAACAAACGCAACATATAGAATTACAGATAGATGATCTTGATCATGTTAAGCAGCTCACAAGACCCGACAATTAAGCACAATGAGGAGAAGACAACCATCTAGCTACTGCTATGGACCCATAGTCCAGGGGTAGACTACTCACTCATCACTCCGGAGGCGACCATGGCGGCGTAGAGTCCTCCGGGAGATGAATCCCCTCTCCGGCAGGGTGCCGGAGGCGATCTCCTGAATCCCCCGAGATGGGATTGGCGGCGGCGGCGTCTCTGGAAGATTTTCCGTATCGTGGCTCTCGGTACTGGGGGTTTCACGATGGAGGCTATTTGTAGGCGAAAGGGCAGGTCAAGAGGCGGCACGAGGGGCCCACACTACAGGCCGGCGCGGCCAGGGCTTGGGCCGCGCCGCCCTGTAGTCTGGCCACCTCGTGGCCCCACTTCGTCTCCTCTTCGGTCTTCCGGAAGCTTCGTGGCAAAATAGGACCCCGGGCGTTGATTTCGTCCAATTCCGAGAATATTTCGTTACTAGGATTTCTGAAACCAAAAACAGCAGAAAACAAAGAATCGGCACTTCGGCATCTTGTTAATAGGTTAGTTCCAGGAAATGCACGAATATGACATAAAGTGTGCATAAAACATGTAGATATCATCAATAATGTGGCATGGAACACAAGAAATTATCGATACGTCGGAGGCGTATCAAGGATCTTCTGCAGTTGCACTCTCTGATCAGGACATTCTCAGGGGTCTTCGTGGTCTGCTCGCTACTACAGACTCTTCCTCGCCGGGTGCTGTTGGTTCTCGTCATCGGCTCTTCCGGCACCGCGCGACCACCACGTTCTACACAATCGGTACGTCCCCGTGGTATCCGGATTCCGGAGCTTCCTTTCATATGACCTCCGAGTCTTCTATTCGTCCGCTCTTCGGTCTCTTATTTCTCCCGTCAATGTTGTCACGGCCGATGGTACCTCTATTCCTCGTTTCTAGTAGAGGCACCCTTTCTACTCCCTCTTTCTCTCGTCCCCGATGTTTCTCATGTTCCTCGCCTTCGATGAACCTTTTCTCCGCTAGCCAGCTCACCGATTCTCGGTTGTCGTGTCATTCTTGACACCGAGTCTTGTGCGGTTCGAGATCGTCGCACACGTGCCCTAGTTGGAGCTGGCCCTCGTAGCCGTAAGTCTCCAGTGGCTTTGGGAGTTAGACCGGCTTCGTGTTCCTTCCGCCGCCACTCCATCTCGCAAGTTCTCCTCCGTTGTTGCCTCCGTCACCGACTCTTTTCAGCAAGTGGCATCATCGTCTTGGTCACCTTTGTGACTCTCGCCTGTCGTCTTTGGTTCATCGTGGCCTTCCGGGGTCTATCTCCGGAGATGGGTCGTTACACTCGTCGTGGCTGTAGGTTAGGCAAACAGATTCAGCTTCCCTATCCTATTAGTGTGTCTGTCTCTCAGCGACCATTCGATTTAGTCCATTCAGATGTTTGGGGTCCGGCTCCCTTCGCTTCAAAAGGGGGGCATCGATACTATATCTTATTCATTGATGATTTTTCACGGTACACCTAGGTGTTTTTCATGCACTCTCGCAGTGAGGTGCTCTCTATTTATCAGCGTTTTGCGGCCATGGTCCGCACTCCGCATTCCTCACCCATTCGCGTGTTGCGTGCTGATTCTCGCTGGTGAGTATATCTCCCAAGACCTTCGTGGTGTCCTTGCCGAGGAGGGTACCCTCGCTCAGCTTTCTTGTCCCGGCGCGCATGCTCAAAATGGCGTCGCCGAGCGTAAGCATCGTCATCTTCTTGAGACCACCCGTGCTATGATGATTGCTTCTTCTCTTCCGCCACATTTCCGGGCCGAGGCCGTTGCTACGTCGGCCCACCTCATTAACATTCAGCCTTCCGCTGCTCTACTGGGTGGCATTCCTCTCGAGCGTCTCTCCGGTGCTTCTCCGTACTACTCGATTCTCCATTCATTTGGTTGCGTCTCGCTATGTTCTTCTCGCCTCCTCGCGAACGCACCAAATTGACCGCTCGCTCCGTTGAGTGTGTTTTTCTCGGATACGATGATGAGCATAAGGGCTATCGCCGTTGGGACCCCGTTGGTCGTCGGATGCGCATCTCTCGTGACGTCACGTTTGATGAGACGCGTCCCTTCTATCCTCGCCCCACCTTGGGTACTTACCCGGTGGATGATATTTCTTTTCTTCTTTTTCCGGATGCACCCCCTGTTGTCCCTCCTCCCCTCCCTCCTACTTCTGATGCGCCCCCTTCGGCGCCATCCCCTCATTCGTCTAGTCCACCTAGTACTCCTCGTTCTCTGGCTTCGGCTTCTTCCGATGATGTCCCTTCTTCCTCTTCTTCTGTTGACTTGTCTTCTGCAGATGAGCCTCCCTCTTCACGGCCTGTTCGTCAGTGTCGTGCTCCAGTTCGTTACTCTCCTAGTCAGTATGGTCTTTCTGTCGTTTGCGAGCCGACTTCTTATCGGGATGCCGAGCGTCATCCTGAATGGCAGAGGAGATCGCTGCGCTTGAGCGCACTGGCACTTGGGATCTTGTTTCTCCTCCTTCTGGTGTTCGTCCTATCACGTGTAAGTGGGTCTATAAAATTAAGACTCGCTCTGATGGATCTCTTGAGCGCTATAAAGCGCGTCTTGTGGCTCGTGGCTTTCAGCAGGAGCACGGCCGTGACTATGATGAGACTTTTGCCCCCGTGGCTCATATGACTACCGTGCGTACCCTTCTTGCCGTTGCTTCGTTCGCCGCCGGTCCGTCTCCCAGCCTTGATGTTCGAATGCTTTTCTTAATGGCGAGTTGAGTGAGGAGGTTTACATGCAGCCTCCTCCCGGGTATTCTCGTTCCCGATGGGATGGTTTGTCGTCTTCGACGTTCTCTCTATGGTCTCAAACAGGCCCCTCGTGCCTCGGTTTGAGCGCTTGCCTCCGTGGTGACCGCCGCTGGTTTCTCCCCTAGTCTTCATGATCCAGCAGTTTTCGTTCACACTTCTCCTTGTGGACGCACCCTTCTCCTTCTCTATGTTGATGATATGATCATTACTGGTGATGATCCTGAGTATATTGCCTTTGTAAAGGCTTGTCTTCGTGATCGTCTCATGACCGATCTTGGTCCTCTTCGCTATTTTCTTGGGATTGAGGTTTCCTCCACTTCGATGGCTTTTCTATCTCTCAGGAGAAGTACATTCGAGATCTTTCTTGCTCGTGCCGCTCTTGGGGATGAGCGCACGGTTGATACTCCTATGGAGCTTAATGTTAAGATTCGTCCCACCGATGGTGATCCTCTTCCCGATCCCACACGTTATCGTCATCTTGTTGGGAGTCTTGTTTATCTTGTCGTCACTCGTCCCGATATTTCTTATCCTCGTTCATATTCCGAGTCAGCTTGTCTCCTCTCCTACCACCGTTCACTACGCTCATCTCCTCCGTGTTCTTCGTTACCTTCGTGGCACGATCACTCGTCGCCTTTTCTTTCCTCGTTCTAGCTCTCTTCAGCTCCGAGTGCTACTCGGATGCTACGTGGGCGAGTGATCCTACGGATCGTCGTTCACTTTCTCGCTTACCGTGTGTTTCTTGGTGGTTCGCTTGTTGCTTGGAAGACGAAGAAACAGTAGCGGTTTCTCGTTCGAGTGTTGAGGCCGAGCTGCGGGCTATGGCTTTGTTGATTGCCGAGGTGACCTGGTTACGGTGGTTGCTTGCAGATTTTGGGGTCTCGTTACGACACCCACTCCACTTTTGTCCGACAAGTACAAGTGCTATCAAGCATTGCACGTGATCCGGTCAAGCATGAGCTGACCAAGCATATTGGTGTTGATGCTTTTTATACATGTGCTCAGGTGCAGGATGAGGTTGTTGCGGTCCATTATGTGCCTTCAGATTTGCAGTTGGCGGATTTCTTTACAAAGGCACAAACTCGAGCGCAGCATGACTTTTTACTCTCCAAACTCAGTGTTGTGGATCCACCATGAGTTTGAGGGGGGGTGTTAGAGTATATATCTGTATATTGTAGTTTCCCCATATGTTAGGGGGCTTCCTGCATATTTGCACCTGTAAATGTACTATATATTGTGGCCTTTGGCCCCTGGTAATACAACAAGCATATTGTCTAACACAACAAAGGATGTTTTAAATTTGTCTAACGTTGTTTAAACCTCTACTGAGTATTTTGTTTATGTTTGCGTTAAAACAAAAAAAAAACGAAGATAATTAAAGCGTTAGAATGGCCAATGACACATTCACAACACCCGCAAGTCCACCATGCCTACGCCGAGTGATGAATTCAATGATTCAAAAAAAACTAAGAGATGGATGAAATTACACAAGAAATCTTTGTTTCAAAGAAGAGGAAAATGGGGATATGGCGAAATTGGTAGATGCTACAGACTTGATTGTATTGAGCCTTGGTATGGAAACCTGCTAAGTGGTAACTTCCAAATTCAGAGAAACTCTGGAATTAAAAAAGGGAAATCCTGAGCCAAATCCTTATTTTGAGAAAACAAAGAGGTTCTCGAACTAGAATACAAAGAAAAAGGATAGGTGCAGAGACTCGATGGAAGCTGTTCTAACGAATCGGGTAATTACGTTGTGTTGTTAGTGGAATTCCTTCTAAATTTGAGAAAGAAGGGCTTTATATATCTAATATACACGTATAGATACTGGCTACCACTGACATGTTGAAGACACCTATAAATCCACCGCTCCTACCACAAAATACCAAAACAAAATGTAGGCGGCGAGCCGAAACTCGCCTGTGCACCTAGTAGAGATATGGTTTGCTAGCGTGGCATTTCTTGTGTAATTAGTATGAAGTGTGACACCATTTCGAGAATTGCGCTAAAATCGGATGGTCAGGATGATTACAATGACGACCACAAAGCGCGACGGCCGACGTACCGCCATCACCAACTCATATATAGTAATATAGAAATTTACCTAATTATTCAGAGTGGTGACATAAATTTTATTTTGTATGCTTGATTTTTTTTTGGACACATAGAAAACATTGTTTTGGTTTGATGTGAACTGGGTTTTTTTACACATAATAACATGCTTTTGTTTGTACTTTCTAATTTGCAAAGTTACCAGCGAAATAGTAATAGGAAGTAACAGAAGTAATTATTATTCCGTTCTAATAGAAAGTGTAAATTGTAGCAAGAGGTTGGCTAAATTCTAGCAGAAGCCTGTACGCAGAAAAATCTTGAAAGAGAATCAAAAAGGGTGAACGAAAAAAATAATGACAAACGCGCGAAAAAGGAAAAGACACAACTTACAAAGAAAAGAAAAACATCCGCCACCCTCCCGCGCGAGTGACGCAATGTTTTCCGGGCCGGTTTGCGTGGGCTTTCTTCTGGGGAGCAACTCGAAGTGATTGGATTTGGATTCGTGAGTAGAGCTCGCTGCAAGCGATAGAAAGGGGATCCCGGCGACAGCGATCCAACGGCTGACAAGAGCCCCTTCGCTCTATATAAGTTGAGGGCTCAGGCAAACCATCGCCGCTAACAGATCTATTCCCTCCGACCTAGGCTATGGCTTCCATGGTGTCCAAGCTCGCGCGGGCAGCCTTCGCAACCCGCGCCTCTCTCTCAGCCGTTGGAGGTCTTGCTGGTGGCGGCCGTCGTGCAGCCGCCATCAGTGGCTCCCCTGCAGACGCCGTCACTTTCTCCCTTGCAGGTAATCCCTAGCTAAGGGTCTCCTTCGGAATTTGGGTATGAATACCGAAATTCCGACGTCTTTTTATTTCGACAGGAATTCTTCAGAATTTAATACCTGAAATGAAATTCACATATAATTTCTTATTATCAGTAGATATATTTGAATGAATAAACAACCATGGATTGGACACTATTCATTAGGAGTTGTTCTATTCACCACACATCTAACAAGCATGTCGATTGATTTAGTACTGCCAACTGATAATTTGTTATAATAACTCTGCATTGGTTTAATCAAATTTACTCTGCTGAGAGCAGTAGTACAAATTATCGTATTTTCCACAAATCAAATTGTAACTCTATGCATTCTGAATGACAGAAGTTCCCAAAGCATATCCCAATCCACCTGTTGATGAGAATGTACTCAAGTCCAAGGAAGCCATGTGGGCCTTCTATGAGCACTGGTGCAAGTTTCATGGCATATCGCGTGACCGTCGTGAGATGGCCCGTCGGTTCAAGACATTTAGTGATAACGCAAGGCGTGTTTACGAGTTCAACAATTCCAACTGCCGTGGCAGTCTGGCAATGAACCCTCTGTCAGATGCGACAACGGAGGAGATCAAGATGAGAAATGGATATAGGCGGCGTACAAAAAAATGATCGCACCCCTTCCTGATGTACTCTTGTGTGAGCCCTTAAGCCTTAAGTTATGCTTCTGTGTACCAAGACATGCCTCTTAAGTTCCTAGCAGTACTGTGTGTTGCAAAAAAATGATCTCAGCCTTTTCTGATGTACTCTTGTGTAAGCCCTTAAGCCTTAAGGTATGCTTGGTACCAAGACATGCCTCTTAAGTTCCTAGCAGTTCTATGTGCTGCTTTGTTGCATGAACATTTTAACTTTAAATAGAAGTCTATATCATGTATATTGGACAATTATCTATCTCTTTGATGTATGAGCTCATTTATAGCTTCCATAAAAGCTATATTTTCTGTAACTCCCCATCTATCGCTTTGATGAATGAGCTCATTTGGCTTTATTGAAATCTATTTTTTTTTGCTGTATCTCCTCAGTTTCTGCCTTTTGGTGCAGATTATAAGTTGCACTCCTGGTCAACACTTGCATACGGTTTCTTTATTTATGCGTTCTGTTGCTCTATTATTTTGGAACTTGGCTCAGTCAGATCATGTTGCAAGCTTCATTTTCTCACCACCACCAAGAGATGTTGAGATTGTGGATGGTTCGAGATAGGCAGATTTTGCAAGGGAGGTGTGCTTGATTTTGTGCTGTTTGTCCTGCCTCTTCCTTCGGTTTACTATATTCTTTTCAGTTATAATGTTTCAATTCTCTTTTAGAGGCCATACGAAATCTGTTTCCAGCTTCTCTTGAATGTGTATTCTGAACGAGTTAATGGTGTATACTCTATTACACTTGCATTAGATTTGTCCTTGCATATTGCATCAAAATAAGACTGCCCTTTCTTAATGAAAGGCAAGGAAAGAAAAATTGCCCACCTTCACTTCTTTTTAGTCTATTGATTTTTTGAAGGAAAATCGTGGGAAGCCGAGTCTTGCAATTGGAAACCCAAGTTCTGATCTCTTGATTGGAGCATGATATGTCTGAGGTAGGCACTTTCCTTTCATTTAGTCATATCTAAATGAGACCACTTCACATACAAAATCTTGTACTCCCTCCGTCACGCCAAAGATGTTGGACCAGTCATTTTGCAAAAACATCCTCGGAGAATCCCAACAAACTGTGCAGTATTGTAGTCCACGTCTTTCTTCCTTGCTCGCTCCGCATCTTCTTCCCATCCGCTCCATCTTTGGCCACCATGCTCGCGCCCGCACCCACGCCGTGCAGCTCCCCCGCTTCCTCCCACTCCACTACTCAGCAGATTCTTGCTTCATCCTTGGGGTTCTCTCCCCTGCACCTTCATCCACACCTCTAGCCTAAATGCCTAGTGTTTCTCCCTTGATTCGGACCAGCGGTGCACTCCGGCCGTTGAAGACCATGCCCTCGCACGCGCAATTCTCCAGCACCTCCTTACGGTCCTCCCTTGCTCGCTCCTCCCGGCCCTCTCCCCCAGGTCGCATCCACACCACTGGCCAAAAAAATTGATGCCTTTGAGGTGGCGTGGTGGCTCCTCTACTACGGATCCGCCTCGAGCAGCGGCGGGGGTGTGCTGCTCGTTCCGTGGCGCTCGATCTGGAGGGCATGGGGACGAGCGCGGATGCTTCGCTGCTTCTCTGGTGGTTCTTCGCCATGTCCGGGCGCTGACTCCAAGCAATTCAAGAGGCAAGGGTTCCACGTAGTCTAATCAATTCAAGTTTTGGGCGATTGATGACTCCAAGCGGCAGGGGTTCCTCGTTTTCGGCCAGTTCGCGACCGCGATGCAGGTTTGCCCACTCTTGCCTTCTCCGTTCAGGCACATCATGTTTAGTTTTCCAGTGCTGCGGGGGTAAAAGAAAGTGTGGCTTTGTGATGTTTTTTTTTTTTAACAAAACAGGGCCAAGAAAGCTCTAGAGATTTCATTCATCACACACGTCGCGGGTACAAATTACAAAGAGGCCCTTTGGCATCTCTCGCTCCGAGAAACCTGGAATTTGAAGAAAGGCCCTCTAAAATTACAAAAAAACACCCTGGAACAAATTCCGAAAAAGCAATCAGGTCCCTGGGCACCTCCGCCGCCACCACCAGTCGCCGGCACCCTCAAGGCGTCGCCGCCGAGGAACTGGGCGCATACGCTCGAACACCCATATCCGGCGAAGCTCCATCGCCGCTGGACGCCATGGAACCACCGGGGACAAACCACTTGGTGGAGACCAGGCGTCGAGCTCCAGCCGCTTGGAGGAAGGGCCTCCACACAGGAGGTTCAAGAGATGCCGCCATGCCGGTAGAAGAGCGCGGAGGCAAGCAGGACGTCCGCGTGTTTGAGCTCGACGAAGAAGAACCGCAGATAGCACCACGCAGGCAGTCGTCGTCAATGCTGGCCTTGGAAGGTTGCAGGTCCGCCGCACCTTTCCTCCTCGCCACCACGGCAGTTCGGGAAAGCGTGCAGCCGAAACCTCCACCACCTCGAACAGCTCCGGTAACAGGGACATCCACCTCCTAGATCCAAAAACAACGGATCTTCCTCCAGACCACCATGGCCAGCAAGGAGAGGAACAGAAGACCGCCTCACCACATCAGATCGGCACTCCCCTCGCCACCACGGCCGGACAGGGAGGGCTTCACCGGCGCAGAGAGATCGAGGACAAGCAGAGCCAGGAGCCACCAAGTTATTGGAGAAGGCGGCGATGCTGACGCTCCTGCTTCCCTCCAGCCGCAGGAGCAGAAGAACGAGCAGCAACAACCCTAGAAGCTCCATGGATCCGGTGGCCTAGATCCAGAGCTCCGCCTCCAACTACGGGCAGAACGCCCAAAGCGCCAGCATAGGCCGGAAAACACAAGAAAACCTACAGATCTAAGCCCTAGACTACCCCGGCGCCCAACCTAAACCAACTCCGGCAAGCTATTTCGGCGGAGCGGCCGCCGACGGCCCGGTCAACGGCGAAGGACTCTCAAAGCTACTGTAGAGATAGGAGAGCGGTTCGGGGGGAAATGAGTAGCTTCTAATGCTTTCTGATGTTAATGGTTTCCTCTGTTGCGATATGCAGCTCAAGCGTGAAGGTTGCTGTTAACTTGTCATGATGTGCCCATGTTTGCTGTGAACTGGGCTTGATCTGTTATTCCTTCTTCTGCGAGTTTATCTCTTTGTGATGTCTGAAGTGGATGGCTTGTGGTGTTTTGTCGTAGACCTGACTAGCTTCGATCAGCGTGTGATGAAAGGTCTTGATGAACTACTCTGCAGTAAGCCCCTAATTTTAATCTGAAGCTTATGACGCGTCATTCGAATGCATTTACTACCTCTAGCTCTAAGATGCAACCATGATCTTGTATGATGATGGAGGATAAGTAAGCTTATGTTTCTCTCTTTGTGGGGAAGTTAGAATAAAAAAAATTATTCACATTTGAAATAGTTCCAGGTTTTCTATTTATTCTTGACAGTTATTTAGTTAGCCAGTCTTATTCTTGACAGTATATGTATTTAGCCTGCAACATAAATGATAAGCATGCCTGGAAGAACAAAACTGGTGTATGCCTGTATTAGCAATAATTCATTATGTGCTCTTCGGAGACATATAGCTAGAATGAGCATGCCAGTTCTTCATCCAAGCTATGTGATGCATATAAAAGAAATAAGTTGGTTTATTGTTTGAGTATATACACATAAACCACCTCATCATATTGGAGGCTAGACATGTTCTCTCTCTTCTGTACGTGTATATATGTACTAGTGGTTGAGGCGCCCCATGGGGCGCCTCCTAACCGGTCAGGTGCAGGTCAATTACGTCCTAATCCACGCTCAAGTTTTAAAAAGTGCAGTGTTACATGTTAGTTATAACATGCTGAGCCTCGGTGGAACTATTCACCCATCTCACCAGAAGTCCCATCATGCAAAAAATGGCATCTACCCAAGATCCTTCAAATATAAATATGGAACATATTACAATAACTGCAAAAGCGGCATGAAGACTTTAATTGAAGTCATGATCCATATATACTCTTGGTAATGTATAAAGAAACGGTTACAAGGCTTATAAAACATCCTTTTCACCAGTCATATATCCTTTCAATAACTATAACTTGTAGCAATCTAACATAAATCACAAAGTTAGGTGTTCAGGGTCTATACGCAGGATCTGCGACTGCCAGGTCATTACACGAAAGTTCTTCTAATTCTCTAGAATGTTTTTCCCAGCTTATCCTTGAACACCCAGATCTATGATGTGCAGTCCAATATTCAATGTTGAAAATATTTAGATCTGCATGTCCATCAAAGGGTCATTAGTAAGCTATAAAAAGTGTAAGATTGATCGATCTGAAAAGCATATTGCATGTCCATCAACGAGTCATTAGTAACATGCCAACATCCAGAGACTAAGATCCATCTTGCATCAAGAAGTGTGTAACCCCATATTTCTTGCAGTTTTTGGAAATATGTCTGTCCAGTGCATAATTAGATACCTACTCTAGTAGTAATAGAAAGGTCACTGAATACATAATTAGATACCTACTCTAGTAGTAATAGAAAGGGCACTAAATGCATAATATATATATACATCACTTAGTGGATGAACTAAGCAGGAGGTGGTGAAATACAAGCCGTAAGAGAGTTTGGTACTTTACCTGGCTGGATGTAATCTTTGGGTTCAAGCTCGATCAGTTGAGCAGCTCTGGTATATCAGTACATATCCATAATTTAATACATCACATAACATCAAATACTCAAACCTTCTTATCTTGTAAGTAGAATCAACATGGCTGAATTCACGAAAATCTCCTGTTTCTATGGCTAGTTGCAACCCCTAAAAATATGGAGTTAAGTATTCAACGTAACAACTGACAGAAAACATAAGCAGCACGTAACACCATGAACTCTATTTCTGGTCACTGTTTCTTTTTATAAAATGGTCTTTGTAACTGAATTTGTCGAGGGAAAGAGATTGAAAAAACATTAATTTTCAATTTTCATGACCACCCCAAATATTTTAAGCATAAGCGTTGGTTTATACAAAGGGAGAGGCAGCGCTGCACATATAACAACAAGCTATTGTTGTGTGAAAGATATTAGGGCTAACCTGTAGTCCAATTGAGAAAAAAGGGTTCATAAATGGTTTAATGTCAAGCTCAGTAACCCACATTGAAGGAGAAATAAGACCAAATTATATGACATAAAACATGAAATTCTGAAGTACTTTGAGCACATAAGATTCACAATACACAAGTTAGCACATGAACTGATTAGTAACAGGTCATGATGTAATTTCGTACACTACCTGCATTTTGAAACCTGTTTCAACCCATTTGGCTTTTGGAATGTTCACTGCGTGCAATTCTCATCTATATCTACTCTTCTGCTTCATCAGTGACTATCATTTCCTAGTACATGACTAACATGACGGTGGAATGAACTGAAACATGCTAAAGAGGGTACTGTTAGAACGAGTTACATGAGATACTATATAATGCAAGAAAACAACATGGAATATGGTCTAAACAAATATCCTATTTAACTTCCGAAACCAAATAAGAATATACGGAGTTTCAATTTCTAAGAATCAGTAACATTTGAATCATGTCAAATGATCTCTGACTTTTAGGTTTAAGGATCTTACAATTGTTGTGACAAATGATACAGTAGAGGCGAAATTAAGCAACCTCCCTTGACTCAAGTAGCATGCCAATGTTACAACTGATCATTTTCATTTTAAAGGGACTTGACATGTACAGTACAAACAAGGATTAGAAGCATGCTTATGTATGTGTGCATGTGTGAGAGAGGAACCTCGATTTGTAATGGAGTGCACACAGCATTTTCCGTGCCACAAAATGTAATCATCATTTAATTCAACCATAAAGTTCAATAACACCGTGGAATATCCGAAAAACAATCACCTCTTATCTTTTGAGTTGTTTATTTTCCCCAGTAGTTTCAAACCATGTTTGGCCCTTTCTGCATCTCTCAGCACCTTCATATGCAATTGAACATCCCATACTCCCAGTCAACACTAAAATAGAGCTAGCAAATTCAAATGAACAGCAAAAAACAGAGCTACCTGTCGAGGAGCTTGGAGCTTTTTTCTTTTAGCACAAGTCATAAACATCAGGTTCCATACAATAATCCAGTTACTGGTAGGAAAAGGGAAGTACATTACAAACATATTTTGTTGCCAAAAGAGGTAAGACCGTAGGATGCATCAACCTGGATTTAAGTTCAAATTGAGTACAAAAAAAATTGAACCAAGAATGCTGGATGAAAAAAAATCTGATGTAATTCACGTTTTTTGCACCTCAAATTGGGTGAGAAGTTTGTTCCCATCCTCGTTAGCAAGATCTTGCTGCAGCCACACCAGCTAAAGTAAGCCGCCCCTAGCAACAATTGGAATTATGTGGTTTAATTTTTGCTAGTAAAAGAACAGAAGAAAATAGCCACACAAAAGAAAATAAGTGCACGAAGAATCACCCGTCGTGCCTGCAATCTCCGAGCCGCGATGATCCGTGATGAGCTCTTCTTACCTTCATGTAGCACACGGTATTATAGGAAGAAGCAATCTAAATATTGCGAAATCGATCATAACTACTATATTAAACCTTAACAAACATATTTGTTCTCCTAATTTTGGATTTTATTTTGGGATTAACCTGCATCACGTATGTGTTTTTCTGGTTGATTTTCGTTGCGATTATTCTGTGTACAAATTCGGCGTCCTGTTGCACTTTTGTTGTTACTTTTCTTTATTATATATGGTGGGTTTCCTTTTGTGGTGGGTGATGTAGCGTTTTCGTTTGTGGTGGGGCCCTTGGTGGTGCGCACGATCGCCGCTTTGACTGGCCCTTGTTTTCTCTTCTTCTCTATCTGCTTTCTATCTCTTTTGTATAGCTGCACAACCAAATCCCCCTTTGCTCGATGGTCGGCACCGCCCTCCCTGTCCCGGGCTTTGGCTCCTTTTCTTGTGCGTTGCTCAATGTGTCGTCGCCACCTCCTCCTTGCTCTCAGTGGTGCAGGCGGAGAGGACGGTGATAACAGCCTCGACCACGTCCCCAACAGCGACGCCGGCGGCCACGGCGTGATGGAGAAGGAGCGAGAGGCCATGGTGGTCGGTTTACCCACGGTGGAGGTGTGGGGCACGCGCGTGGTTGTGGGTTTTATGCCCGCGAGGACGCGGCGGAGGTGCAGGACGAGCGCGCGTCAGAGATGGGCTGTCGGCGGTTGAGGTGGAGGTGCGAGAGCGCGCGGTTAAGGTTGTATTTCCGGCGACTGCGCGGTGGAGGTAGTGCTTCAGGCATTGCGGAGGAGGAGGATGGCCTGGGCACGGCCGCCGTTGCCGAGGATGCCGGTGTGGAGGAAGCGAAAGGGGCGGAGAAGCCGACATGAGTGGAAGCTGAGTTGCTACCCCTTGTGCCAGCAGCGTCGCTGCCAACCACGTCGCGCCAGGAGCAATCCCGGCCGTGCACGGCAACAGGCCCAGGTGCACCAGCACCAGCCGGAGGGGGTTGTCGTCGTATCCGGAACTCGTGCGGTCCCAGAAATAAGATGGGCTTACCTGGAGAAATGGAAGTCTCCCGTGCACGGGCCCAAGTTCTCTTCCTCCTTTTTTTTATAAATTTTGTTAAACTTAGATTTCCTCTTACCAATACTACTACATTTTACTCTAGAATTTAAAACCTATGTAGATTTTCAACTAGAAATTTAATTTGGAAATCATTTGGATATTTGAGTTCCTAATGAAGGGGGCTTTAAAATGGGACCAATATTGAATATATTTTGATAATTTTCGAAAATCGACTTCCAAAACATGATAAAACTTAGTGAACCTTAATGATATTTCATCTGAAACAATTTGTTCCACTATGTTTCAAATTTGGTTTATCTAAGTTAGAAATATTTGGTAGATGTCTTGCCGTCTAATTTGGAGACACAATCTGTTGTATCAAATTTTATTGAGTTTCATTGCGTAACATGATGTTTTAATGTCTTTCATAATTCAAACTTTGAATTTCGTCGAAACGAATTACTTTTAGTCTTGCTTAAAAGATATCATCTAAAGAAATAACCATATTTAAATATGGCTCTTTCAAATTCACACTACAAATTAAATCTATGTATAAACAAATAATAGAGAGTGTACTAGTGTAGTGTAAATATGGGTGCGAAGGACCTCCCCGTGCACGCTAGAAACGCTGCTCTTGGGCTTATCTGCGGTAGCTCAGACGCCGCCAGATCGAGAGCCATGGCTGAGCTTGAGCTAGTTCCTCTCTCCCTGCTCTTCGAGCATCTCCAGTCGCATCCCCTAAAGCGTCCCTCAAAGCAATTTGGGGCGCGCCGGACCAAAAATCTGTTCCAACCGCGTCCTCCAAAGCCATTTTTGTCCGGCGCGGCCCTATACGGTGTCCGGCGCCCCGAGCCCATTACCGTCCCACAGAGGACGCTCCGGGGACGCCGGACACACCGAAAAGCAAGGCAGGGAGTGGCGGGGCCGACCCGTTAGTGGCACAATAAATCTTAACCTAACCGTCGCCTACCTCGCGATGGAAGTTATTGGCTTTGCAGCGACGGTGCAGTTCCCCGCGAGCAGGCGCAGCGGCGACGCGTCCCGTCGCGCCTAGCTCTGCGTGCCGGCGTTAATGAGCGTCACCGCTCCTCCGCCTCCCTCCGGCCTATAAAAGGGCCGCCTCTCATCGTCCCTCTCACACACAAACCCTAGCGCTTCTCTCCCAAACCCTAGCCGCCACCATCTCAACAAGACCTGACGCTATGTATGGTAGAGGTGGAGGCCGACCTCGCGGCCGTGGTCGTGGTGGTGGTCGTGGTCGTGGCCGCGGGAGAGCTGAACGATCGCCGTCGCCTCCCACGCCGTCGTCTTCATCGTCGGAGATGGACGTGGAGCCGGACGTGCTGTTCGAGTTCGTCCTCGTCCTCAAGGGCGACCCGCGCGGCATCCAGAGGCTGCCGGACTCCTTCGCCGAGTACGTCACCGGCGACGACCGCCCGCGCACGATGCATCTGCGGGAGGCTTCGTGCGGCTACTACCGGTGGATCGTCGACGCGATCTACGATGCGCGCGGCAAGATGTACCTCAACATCGGCTGGGAGAAGTTCACGCGCCACTGATATGTCTCAAACGTATCTATAATTTCTTATGTTCCATGCTAGTTTTATGACAATACTCACATGTTTTTATTCACACTTTATATCATTTTTATGCATTTTCTGGAACTAACCTATTAACAAGATGCCGAGGCGCCAGTTCTGTTTTCTGTTGTTTTTTGTTTCAGAAATTCTACACAGGAAATATTCTTGGAATTGGACGAAACAAAAGCCCAAGGCCTTATTTTCCACGGAATGTTCCAGAACGCCGAAGGAGAGACGGACAGGGGCCACGAGGTGACCACCCCACCTGGCGGCGCGGCCAAGAGGGGGGGCGCGCCCAGCTATGGGGTGGGCCCCTCGGGACCCCTCCGACGCCGCCCTTTCGCCTATATAATCCTCCAGATGCGAAAACCCTAAAACAATCGACGATATTCCACGAAGAGTTCCGTAGCCGCCGCCATCGCGAAGACAAGTTTCGGGGGACAGAATCTCTGTTCCGGCACGCCGCCGGGACGGGGAATTGCCCCCGGAGTCATCTCCATCGACACCACCGCCATCTTCATCGCAATTGCTGTCTCCCATGATGAGGAGGGAGTAGTTCTCCCCCGAGGCTAAGGGCTTGAAAGATCGAGATGTCGCCTAGAGGGGGGGTGAATAGGCAATTACAAACTCTTGCGGATTTGTCTTGTATGAATGCGGAATTAAACTATCGTTTAGTTTACAAGCACAAACCCTAAATATGCTAAGCTCAACTAAGTGTAACAATAGCAACTAGAGCTAAGCAAGATAGGCACAAGATATATGTAGCACAAGTGATAGCAAGATATATGTACTTCAAGCACGATGGCTATCACAAGGAAAGAGAGCTCGGGTATAGAAATAACCGAGGCACGTGGAGACGAGGATGTATTCCCGTGTTCCCGATTGCTCCTATCCATATCTCCAGCCTCACGTAACCCTCCAGCCTCACGTAACCCTCCAGCCTCCCCAGCCATAAACGCCGCCGCCGCCGCCGCCGCCGGTAGCGCCGCCGGGGCAAAGACCCTCGGGGCGTGGCGGCGGTGGGGGCCCTTCCTCGTCGACGCCTGGTGGACGGCGGCCGGATCTCCTTCCTCGACGCATGGCGGGCGCACGGATGGGTTGGGCGGCGGCGGCCTGCGCTGCGCCCCTTCTCCCGTCGGCTCTCCCCTGGTGGATCGGCCGGCGCGGTTGGGATGGGCGGCGGCGGCCAGCGCTGCGGCCTCCCTCCTCCCGTCGGCTCCCGCAGCACTCCGGCAGGGGCTGGTGGTGGGCGGCGGCCAGGCTCATGGCCTGCACCAATTTTCCCCCCGCCTCTCGCCGGTGAGTGGAGGCGATCTCGGGCTTCACCCGCGACACGAGGTCGCCCGGGGCAGCAGCCTTGGGTACGATGGTGGAGGTGACCCTCTTCTTCGCCGGAGAGGGTCGGCCTGCGGTTGGTGGTGGTGGATCTATCGATCTATCACCGCGTTCGGCGGTGAGATGGAGATGCTTGGAAGCCGGCGATGGAGTCGCCGGTGGAGGGTTGGAGTGGCCAGCTCGGGATGGTCGCCGACGTGGGGTCCGACCTGAATAAAGGCGGTGGTCCTAGGGTCTCTCTTGCGTGAAGAGGAAGACCTACCGGAGGCCTGGACTCGTGATCTAGCCGGAGTGTTGAGTTCGGAAGGCTCCGCTGGCGAATGTAACAGTGCTTTTTGCACTGGAGTTTCGCTGGATCGGTGGTATTCGGTCGTGCGCACCCATGCTTTTATTCCGACCGATTGGTTCTGGAGGGAGCGGCGCAAGCTCTTTTCCGTGTTGACATCAAGTGACTATGGATCCATGATGAAAGTCGGAAGAAGAGAAGTTCATGAAGGCCGGAGGGGAGGACTAGCTAAGGGAGGTTCAAGTCTCCGCGCTGTTGAGGGACTTGCTTGGTGTTCCGGGCTTCACAGCAGCGGTATGAAAGTGGGGGCGACAACACATGTGAAGTTCAGAGTCCTACCTTTCAGGGTGAAAACCCAAGGTCTAGCCTTAACTGGTTGTGCCTGGCAATGATCTTGTTGGAGGCATTGTTTTGAGAGCGGGGACTATCTTCAGGGTGAAAACCTAAGATCGTTGATCGGGCGACGATGGTGTTAGCGCACTGTTCCCTTCTTGGAGGCGTCGTTTTTGGAGATTCTGTATTTCAGGTGTTGTCTTGGCGGTGGATGTATTGCTCGTTGTTAGGCCCGAGATACTGTAGCGGGACTTTTGTTTCTTAGTTTTCTTTTCTTTTTTTGGCTGTGTGCATCCGTAGTGCCATTAGGGTGGTGCGTTGTTGCAGAGGCTGGGTGTAATTGGTATCGTTTTGATATTAATATATTCCCTTTATCGAAAAAATTCCCGTGTTCCCTTGCTTTGCAACAAGGTACGTCACGTTTGGAGGAGTGGAGGTCCCACGAAGGATTCCCCGCGCCACGAAGGCTCACCCTATTCTCCGAACCACACCCACGAAGGATAATGGCCCTTTCCTTATGGTTAGCTTTTCCTCCGCTCCGGAGATGGCAAGCTCCACAACCACTTCACAAGCTCCACGAAGGAGAAGCCCGGGCCTCTTCACAATCTTCTTGAAGAGATCACCGGAGCACCAATCACCAAGCCAACTAGGAGGTCACCCTCCAAGAGTAACAAGCTCACGGTCTCTCACTCGAACAAATCGTGGTGGAGAGCTCAACACTATGCAATGATGCAAAGCAAGAACACCGGAGGTGTTCAAGTCCTTCACACTCAAATCCCACCAAAGCAACGAATGCTAGGATGAGATTGGAGAGGAAGAACAAGGGGGAAAGTCAACCAAAGACTCCAAGATCTAGATCCCAAGAGATTCCCTCACTTAGAGAAGAAATGGTTTGGTGGAAGTGTAGATCTAGATCTCCTCTCTCAAATCCTCAAATATGAGCAAGAATGGTTGGAGGAATCAAGGGGGAGAGCAAGTTCTTCAAATAGCAACAATGGAGGTGAGAGAATGGGAAGAACTAGTTTGGCTCAAGGTGGAAGAAGCCTATCTATACCTAATAATAAAGGAGGTAAGGTTTCTGCCAAAAAGTTTCGTCAACGATTTTTTTTCGAACGATTTTGCCCTCCCACCAATTTACATACAACCGCACCGGTACCACCATACCAGTTCAGATTTGTCACCGAAGCACAGTCCGATCGTCCGTCCTTTATCTTCCCAATGCATGGTCCTGGCCCAAATCGCACCTCTAGATGGCTTCGATAAAAGCCGCACCGAGCCGATGCGCCAAAATCCTCCCCTCGCCGCCATCGTCGCGCAGCCACCTCCGTTCCCGGTTCCGCCGCCGCCGAAATTACAGCTACGGATGTTTTATCGGCCCCTTCCTGTCGTGGCGCCGGAAGAGGCGGGGCTTTTGGCGCGGTGCTGCTGGTAACGCCGGAAGCAGCGGGAAACGTGGCGGGGGCGAGCGCCTTGGTGATGTGGCCTTCGCACGCAGGCACTGACTAGGCCCCGTCGGCTGGCTGCGTTAAATCGCGTGGAGGCAAGCGTCGTGGAGCTGAGACTGTTGTGGACTTGTGGCTGTCGGCCGGGGCTACATGCAAGCATCGGTGTGCATCCCAGCGATTGAAACCCGTGAGGCATCGGAATAGAGAAACTTGGCGAGCAGGCGGGCAGACGGTGGCAGGCCGCAGGCCGTATATGATGTGGCTCTCGCCGGGATAGGGCATAGGCTGGCTGGCTGGTCCGTAGCCGATGAATCTAGGACATCTGCTCTAGGGACATGGCTAGATCTAAATAGTGGAGGAAGTGCTTCCAACATCAGAGATCCATGGAATCCAATATTCTACGGACCGTGTTGACGATCAGACCGATCTCTATAATAATTGGCATTCAAGGCTATGATGTCGATCCTCTAATAGAAGGCGCCGGCGGCAGTGGTGTCTTCCTTTTTTTTTTCTTGGCCGAAAGTCTGATTGTGATTATGTCAATCATCTCCAATCCTCACGTCCTTCCTCCGTGCAATCGTGCTTGGTTGCCGTGGACTGTAATGGGGCCGGCCAGGTGCGAACATGGCGGAGTTGCTTCTTTGCAGTCGGACTCCACCTACAACATCGTATGTCAGACTTTGGCTGCGCGGCCGTACTACAGCATGAATCACAATCGTGGCTGGTAGCCTCCATAACTAGAAACCCATCCCTTTTTTCTTGAAACAGTGGATCGGAATCGCTTGCTTCAGAGGTAATCATCAAATTTAGTGGTTGTGGTATCACGGTACCACCAGCAAAGTATGGCTAACGAGTGCTCAGAGCAAGCCAAACAATCAATTCTATGGTATTGCTGGATTAGCTATGTTGACGGTTAGCAACTTTGACAAGGTACGAATACAAAGTATTTAGACATATTTTAATATTGTACATATATTTATATCTAGACCGGAGGAAGTACTTTAGTTAAAATTTGGAAATACAACTAATCTGGCAGATTTTACGTTGTTGGTGGTCGCAGTACTCTAGACAATCCACCTAGGTATTAACAACAACACTTACTGAATGAAGTTTTTTTTACAAAGTATGTTCTTAGAATTTAGGATTAATATGAGAAAACATGACCACCTTTATTAATGGTGGTACAAAGAAGATTGAATAGGTTTTTCATGGGTGTTATTTTTTCCCGGTGCAGCGCACGGGCACTTCTGCTAGTCTATAGC
>NC_061511.1:276233650-276304038 GCF_022539505.1 Lolium rigidum
ATATACATGTGTGGTAGTCCCTGGTTTTTATAGGTCTACTCCGTCGAAGCTGGGGGCGGGTACTACTTTGATTTGCACAAGCATATCGGTAGAACTGCACTCTCTGTACGAGAGTGGCATGTTTGCTAAAGCCTACACCAAATGCAGCTTAATTTTGTATACTGAAACAGCTCGAACTTATCTCGTATTGTATTTTCGTCTTTTCACATTTTAGTCTAATGATCGAGTCGTGGCTAACTACATGACCGAACATTGAATCCAGAGAGCCATGTAATGAATTTTTCCTCCATTAATCCTGAACTCGTCTACATCACCCGCTAGATTTTACATTTTTCTTCATCTTCTAGTTTAGGTGGGTCATGAACACGTTTAAGTTGTTTTTACTGAATCTAACTATGTTGGCTTTTTCAACCTATTTTTTTGTAGGGTTATAATGTGTTCATCTTATAGTTTAGTTAGTTTTGCGAATGTAACTAAGTTGGCTTTTAAATCTGGCTTAAGTTAGTTTTCTGAGTCTGGCTTAAGTTGGTTTCTGAGCACCACTAAGTTTGCTTAATTAATCCAACTAATTGCCTTGCTCCACCAACAACTGCATTGATCATTGCTTACTATCGAATTGCATTTTGCATTTTGGAATAACATTTGTATTTGATCATTGCCGGCACACTTGTTCATATTTTGTTCCAGTGCATGCTATCGTCAACAAGTGCACATCCTATGGCACCAATAAGTTTCTGATCACCATTAAGTTGTTTAATTAAGTTGTCTAACGATTTAATTAAGTTGTTTTTATCGAAAGTAAGTCAGAAACGATACTAGAAAATAATGGTACCAAGTTATTGACAATTCACAATGCGCATCCTCACCATAAATGTGCTAGCTGAAATACTACTACTTGGATAGTTGATGTGGAGAAATCATCTATGCCGCCCAAAATAGGCAATTATGTCTCGTTACACCCTTTTTTCATTTGTTTTTTGACAATGGATGCAGCTTAACTCTAGTGAATATACAACTTAACAATAGTTGATATGCAAGTTAACAATTAGTCTATGCAACTTAACATCACATCTCAAGACTTCTCAGGTTTTAGTTTTTGATTTGTGTGTAGCTCCACATTTTAAGTTTGGATGCTGTTTTTGTTGTATAGTTTGATTATAGTTGCATAGGTTTAGTTGTTTAATGCAATTTCTTTGTTCGACAGTGTCAAAAAATCTGAAATCATGAACAAGGATAATGATAGGCGGTCCCGATTGCGGTTACCACAAGTTTCTGGAGTTGTCCGAGAAACAAGTAGCTCAGCAGCAGCAGCAGCTGCTGCTCCATCAATTGCTTTCGAAGCCAGGAAATCTATTGTCAATCCAACCGAAATGCAAGCACCGAAGCCTGCAGCTGCCCGACGCTTTAAGGTTTGTTTTTGTTTTTTTATATGGAGTTTTCTGTTTTAATCTGTACATTTTTTTTGGTCCCTAATTCAATGGTTTTTTTGGTTCAACTAACATTTCCTTTTTTTATGTTCAGCTTGGAAAGAATCGTGCTTCCCCTGCAAGGTTGTTTAAACTTAACAAGATTCTGGTGCAAGCTCAAAAGAATCTCATTGAAGAATGGGGTTGGAGAGGGATGTTAAAGGTTGTGGCTAAAGAAATGCCAGTTGACCAGTGCATGTGGGTGCTTTCTTGTTTCGATCCCATAAGAATCGAGCTTGCCATTCCTGGTAGGGGAAGCATTCCAGTGACTGCGGATAGCTACACCCGGATTTTTGGGATCCGGAATGAAGGCATGCCTGTGTGTTACGAAATGGAAATTGAACCAACTAAGTTCATGAACGAAGAGTATGGAATAGAAAGTGGCTCAAGCACCAGATTTTGTTGATTGGTGCAAGATGATTTCAGACATGGGGGGAGTAGCAGATATGAAGTTCCTCCGTGCATATTTTGTCGGAGTAATTAGCTGCTTCATTAGCCCTACAACGAGTCCAACTATAAGTCCCGTATGTTACACTAGTTTATTTGACCTCAAACAGCTTCCGCCGGTTAAACTTTGCGCAGCTTTGCAATTGATCAAATCATTGCTGAAGCAAAGAAGATGGGAGTGAAGAAGAAATCCGTGTGCTGTTGCCTGCATCACCTAGTGGTAAACTTGAAAAACCAAATCATTTTTTTGTGATCCATGCTATATTGTTTTCACGATACAAACTATTCTCCTTTTTTCCCGAACCAAATCATGTTTTCCTCTCGTTTTTTTGCGTATACTTTACCTTGATTCATTGGTTGTTGATGAGCCCGTCCCAACCGATGAAGAGTGCCCCATTCGGGCTGCAAAGCATGGAACGATAGGCTCATACAAAATGTTATGCACAAGGACTCTAAAGGCAATGGCGAGTTTGGGAAGTTGAGAGTGAGTGTTTTCAACCGAAGTGAACCAGTGAACTTGTCATATACTGTTTTTTTGACTAACATGGATTTTTTTGTCTTTTTTTCATTGTGTGTTTGCATGAAAAGTTGAAAGAAACAGTTGGTGCAACCTTAAGAGATTCTCTTTTCGTCGGAATGACAAGGACGGAAGAATTTGTATCTTCAAAGTTGCCACGGAAATTCTCAAGCGAGGTATACAAAGTTGCATACCGAATATATTTTTTAAGTTGCATGCATTGTGCCTAACCAGAAAATAATTGAATGGCCTCGATTGAACTGGCATGTTCCGATGTCCAAGTTACCTACCGTTAGTACTCACTTTTGGCTACCACATTTTATTTTTGTGAAGTAGCGCATCATTTGGTTTGTGAAGTTGCCTACCCATGTCCCTTAAGTTGCATCATTTTTTTTTGTCGGCGGTATTGATGGTTCCACATATAAGCTTAGTTGTATCTTTGCACATAATAAATTTGTATATACAATTATATTAAGTTGCATACCAACTGTAGTTAAGCTGCATACACACACTGGTTAAGTTTTTGTAAATCAGCTATGTTTTAAGTTGCATACCAACTGTTCTACCACTGCATACCATACCAACTGTTCGTATAAACTGTTCTACCACTGCACCTAAGTTGTGTACTATTTCTGGTTACATAGTAAACCAAATTTGTACATGTGCATTTTTTACTAAGTTGCCTTATACAATTATATTAAGTTGCATACCAACTGTTGTTAAGCTTCATACACACACTGGTTAAGTTTTTTGTAAATCAGCTATGTTTTAAGTTGCATACCAACTGGTTGTTAAGCTGCGTACACACATTTGTTAAGTTTGTAAATGAGCTATCATTAAGTTGCATTCATGGCCTAAAATATAGTTATCCAAACTCGTATAAATTGTTCTACCACCGCACCTAAGTTGTGTACTATTCTGGTTACATAGTAAAAGTACATGTGCATTTTTTACTAAGTTGCCTTATATATGCGTAAGAAACGAAAAATCGCTGTAATTGTGGGGGAGCTGTGCACGTACATATCAAACAGTACTTGGCACCTTTGTCGAATCGTTTGCGAATTTAATGGATGAAGAACAGGAAGGTAGAAGGAAGAGGCAACGGAAAGATGCAGCTTGTTCATGATGAGGTTGATGGTGATGACGAAGGTGATGATGATAATAATGGAGAACATGAATCTGAAGAAGATAGTGATGGCGAAGACGATGAAGATGATGACACCGGGGAAGATGAAGACGATGACAACAAGAGGAGATGACGATGACCCGGATGGCAGAAATGACAACCATAGGACTCGGAGGTACTAGGGAAGATGAACGACACGAAGACCCAGCATCCAACTTTCAAACGCATCCAAGAAGATCTGCTAGGCTAACACCTAAGAAATCCCATGATGGTCCATCTAGCAACCTCAGGAAGAGACCTTGCGACAATGTAGATGATAACAACAGGGGTGTCGAAGATGATGCAAATGAGAGAAATGACAAACGTAAAACTACAGGATCGGGGGAAGATGAACAAACTAAACACCAAGCCGACTACTTGCAACCGCTTCCAAGAAGATCTGCTAGGCTAACTCCTCGTAAATCAAACGATGGACCATCTAGCAATCTCAGGAAGACTCCTTCCGGCAATGAAACAAGTTCCGATGATGTGTCGGTCAGGGTTTGATTCAGAGAACAAGAAGGAAGGTCGTGGAAGAACAAGCTTAGTACAAGTTGCACACGTATCGGGAGCATGACAAAGATGATGCACCAAATGATTCAGATTGGAGTCCATTGTCCGAACTACTAGAGTTGGTTGGCTCAGAGATAAGAAGAGGAATTGACCTTCCTTACATAGAACCCCCTGTAATTGTCGACAATGATTCCCGTTTGCATGCAAAGGAAGTGTTCATGAGTGTGATACAGAAGCATAAGCACTCATCTATGGAAAGCGACCAACCACTTACTACCTTTGGCGATGACGAGGCAATACGTAAGCTCACCGCAGAGTGTTTTAATATGCATAGATTGGGTATACAAGGTGAAGACCGAAGCAAAAGAGCTTCAAACAAAAGCAGGTGGTACATCGTGAACGTCCATTTCAGAACCAAAAGAGAAGCAGGTTATCAGATAATGATACCGCGAAGTCGACAATCCCAGTCACATTACAAACCGAACCAGCATTAGCAAAAGTGAGCTCAAATATCCCGAAGGAACAAGCAATTTGCCAATGCAAAACAACCATGTCACCGTAGGTCCTAATTACAGTGTTCAGTGCAAATGTTGAAACACGTGGCGCTGCCAAGCTTAAAATGCCTACTCGTAATCCCACCAAAACCAAATCAGCAAGCAACTCCGCATCTTCGCTTGTTATCGGACATCAGCAAAATCCCCAAGTCGCGCCTCACCGTGCAAGTGCCGCCAAGTAAGTTTTATCAGTAACACATAACTCTACTAGCATACTTTTTCCTATTTTTTTCTTTTTGCAACACAACAATGCTTCACTTCCCTCAACACATAACTCACCCATGGTTCGATTTTTTTCCTTATTAAAATGTACTGCCTTGGTTTTTGGGTTTTCCCAAAGCAAAAATAAGTTGCAAAAATAAGTTGCATAGTTGTTTTTTATAGGGTCCTTTGTTGGACATCTAGTTGGTTTCATTAATCAAACTTAATGCTTTTTATTTTTTCATTTAATGTTATTTAAGACAATTCAAGCATTATCATCCTTTTTTTATTTGCACACTGATTTGCATTAAGTTATGACGTTCAATATAGCTAAGTTGGGTAGTGGAAGTAACCAAAGTTGTATTCTCATTTAACTTTGTATAATGATTTCAGATTATTATCATCCAACCAAAGCATGGCTAAATTGGTTACTAAAATCATTTTTAGTTACTTTCTCTAGTAGCATGCCTTAGTTGTCTTCAATTGCTAGCAAAGCTATTCTTCAAAGATCATCATTTAGTTGGCTTTTACCGAAAACATTGTTAAGTTTGTTACTCGGAACCAACAAAGTTGCTACCATCATGTCTTTTAGTCACTAGCACCATGCCTTAGTTGGTTCTAATTTTCTTTCCCCATTCTCTTTTTTTTGCAAGTGCCACAAGCAAAACATCTTCAGCCCGCATCTACAAGAGGAACTGAACATCAGCAAATCCCGCAAGTCATGCCTCATTCTCGAGTGTCGACAACTAAAGTAATTCAAGCACCACAGAAACATGCACCACTTCTGCAGGGGATTCCAGCAAACAGAGAAGCTACATGTCCTACACGTGAAAGCTGTCCACCTCCTGAACCAAAGATTCACAATCTGGATGAGGTCACAAAGAAACGTGCTATGTTGGCCAGAGCACCAGATGCTCCGAGTTTCGATCTTGGTTTTGATAGCCCTGCAAAATTTGACTCAAACCCCAGATACTCATGTGTTATAACACCAGTTGACTTGGATGCAGAACGATTTGGCAGCGAAGTAGATGAGTGGGATGAAGAAACCTGGAAAGAAGCTTGTGAAGTTGTTGATAAGGTTGAAAAGGAGAAGAAGTACAGTGAGGAGCAACGAACTACTGACAACAGCATTGTCCTTACTAGCAGTGGGCTCAAAACTCCTGTGGGTACAGTAAACAACATTGCATCCAGTTCTCAAGTAGAGGGAAGCACAACAGCAGCAGAGAGGCCAGAAGAGAAGCGACGCAGACTAATTAGGCAGGCAATTTGTCAGTTATCACCATACATCACGTATGAAGATAAAAGCCTATTCACATGCTCAGCAGAGGTTAAAGAGTTGTACAATGCAGTGATTGCCCATGGGCGGAGATCTACGAGGGGCAAGGAAAGTGACAATTCTCCAATAATTGTCAACTATGAAAGGTTTTTCGTATCACTGAAAGAGCTTGCCAACTCAATGATGCCTTGTGGTGTAGTGAGCAATACTCGTAATGGAACTTGGAATCGAGTCCATCATGTTGAGAAAAGACAAGAATGTGAAGAAGATTGTTATGCCTTTGAGGGTTACTGGTATGAATCCATTGTTTTCCTTTTTAGTCTACTATACCTCTTGTACCATTGTTTTTTTTGTGGCCTTTTCTCCCCGCGTCATGTGTATTTTTTCATAATTACATGCTTTTTTTCACTATATGCAGCATCTACTCAAAGATTTGAAAAGGAATGAGAAGGAGTTGAAAAAACACTTCAACAAGGCTATCGCCCACCCGGACAGAAAGATTCTGTAAGTGATTATACTTGATTTTTTTTATAAAGCTGGTTTTCTAATTTAATGAACTTTCCCATTTAAGTTGGTATAAGTGGGGCACTTTAATGCATGTTAGTTGGTTTTTCAAACATGTCCAAGTTGGTTTGAAAACATGGTTAAATTGGTTACTGAAAACAACTTAAATTGGTTACTGACAACATGCCTTAACTGTCTACTATTCTCGCTACTTGAGCTATTTTTTCAGCACCATCATTAAGTTTTGCACCTTTTATTTTTTACATTAAATATGTGGTTTTCAAATATAGATAAGATCACTGCGAGTTTTCCTGGCCTAACTTGTGTTCCTTAGCCAACCAACTTGGATTAGCAGACATGCCTAAGTTGCATTACTGAAACAACAAACTTTTGAATAGCAAACATGTTCAAGTTGAATCACTGAATCAACAAACTTGTATTAGCAAACATGCTCAATTTGTATTAACATAGTTTAGTCGGTTGCTTTTTTAAAAATCAAACTTAATGCTTTTCTATTTTTCCACACTTAAATTTATTATTTTACAAAAATTCCAGCACTATCATACTTTTTTTAGTTTGCACACTGATTTGCATTAAGTTACGGCGTTCAACATATCTAAGTTGGGTAGTGGAAATCAACAAAGTTTGTTTTTCCCGTTTAAGTTGGTATAAGTTGGTTACTTTAATGCATGTTAGTTGGTTTTCAAACATGGTCAAGTTGGTTTGAAAACATGGCTAAATTGGTTACTCAAGACAACTTAAGTTTGTTACTGATTACATGCCTTGATTGTCTACTATTATTCTACTTGAGCTTTTTTTTCAGCACCATCATTAAGGTTTGCATCTTTTAATTTTTACATTTAAATTTGTGGTTTTCAAATATAGATAAAATCACTAATTTTATTTTTCTCTAAATAAAATGTAGGTGATGTTGCCAGTAATTGAAGACTTGGCACCTGAGGCAGATGAACCAGTGAACCACTATTGGTTATTCGTCATCAACATTAGAGATAGGAGATTTGAGGTGCTCGATTCCATTAGATCTTTGTCTGATAAAAAATTAGCTCAAAATGTCGAGGACATTATGTCAGCGCTTCACACATTGTGGGACCAGTATTATGCAAATTCGCCAGTTAAGATCAGTAGGTTTGAAGGTCCCGAAGACATAAAGCCACCAAAGCAAGGGACCAAGTGAGTTTAGAAGAAAATTTTATGTCTACTTGACCTTGTTTATTTCAAATATGTAGTAAGTTTTGTACAGATGTACTGACTTTTTTTGTTTCTTAGTTGTTTATCCATTCAAACTAACTTGGTTTTTCAAACATGTGCAAGTTGTTTCCTCCATTCATGTTTAGTTGATTACCCCACTTGTCCAAGTTGTTTCCTCATTCAAGCCTAACTTGGTTCTTACACCCACCGCAAGCACGGAGTGTGGCATCTCGCACCTTGTTCAATGCGGAACATTGGAATGGCAGGAAGTTGCCAAACTACTCAGCCTCTCATATCCCAATCATAAGGAAGAAGATGACACATACATGGGTTACATCTGTCAAGAATACTGTGAAATGGAAAGCAATTATAATGAAGAAGAAATGAGGTAAAGTTGTTGGATTAAAGCTAGCACTGTATCTAGTACAGCTTTTTTCCGTTTCCCACCCAGACATCCATGTAATTTGCTCCAGCAACAAATTTATGTTCATACTTATATAAAATAAAAAGCAAATTACAATATATTGACGACAACACATCATGACTTCATTTCTCTAGATCTTCTTTTCCTGGCTTTTCATGCCTTCCATGGCTTTCATGGTTGTCCGTCCTTATTGCCCAACGCAGCAAGTACACGTCGCAGTTGTTATGACCAGGCTGACCACACACACCGCACAAACTCATTTTTTTTGGTCGCAACTCAATACCCGAGGGTATTCGACTTTTCTTGCGCCCTTTAGTACTAGATCTAGGAGGATTGAGAATAACGAAAGGTTCATCTCTGGGCGCAACCACACCACCAGATGGTTGTTCCGAAGATGCCCCTTGCACTGACGCTTGCTTGTTCGCACTACCTTGATGTTGAGGTGCAAGGGGGGCAGCAGATTGCGGCAAAGAGGACGTATGTTCTGTCTGTTTACCTGAGAACTTTGTACTCGGGGAAGGACCCACATGGACACCTTGAGGCGATGCATAAGTTTGTTCCACAGGGATTTGCTGGCTGCTTCCCGTTGGTTGTGTCTGCTGTCCCGTAGGAGCTGAAGTGTCAAACCAGTTCCTACCGGTAGCCTTTGCTCGTTTATCGGTACTAGTTTTTGGCAAAGACGATGCATTTCTTGATTGACGAGTAGTGGGAGCTGAAGGTGCTGCACGCTTCGCATTAGATGTTGCTGGTTGCCGATGGACGAGAGGGACCAATGTCTCCTCGCTGCACATTAGAAGTTGCTTTACGAGCAGTAGGGAGCCGAAGGTCTTGCGTGCTTCACATTGGGAGCTGCTGTTTGCCGCCGGGCATGAGGAACCGATGTATCCCGCCGAGCATTAGAACTTGATGTAGGTTGCGGTGCACTAGGACCCGCTCGTTTGCCGATGTGCATTAGGTCTAGGTGTAGGTTGTGGGGCATTACGGCTAGCCGTATGCTGATGTGTATTAGCTCCAGGTGTATGATGCGGGGCATTAGGATCCGATGTATGCTCGATGCGCGTAAGTAGGTACCGTTGGATGTGCTCGCATTTGTAGATGTATTGCTTTTAGCCTTTTTCCTCCGTACTTTCTTCAATTGCACAAACTCAGCCTTCATCTCCCTAATGTGTCTCGCGAGCAATAGCTGCCGCTTGTTCGGTTCCACCGCCCAGCTTTAGCAACTCCGTACAAATGATGTACATAAATTTGCATAACGCAACTTCTCGTAGCGACCGTTCCGGCATCAACTCATCCAACGCAGGACCGTAGGCATTGTGACACTTTCAACCGCAAGTTGAGTCCACCTCTTTGTGATGTATTCTCTCGGTATCCTATCAATGCCTATGTGTGTGAACACCTTTAAGACGTGACAAAGAAAGCAAACCGTCGCGCCGAAACTTGCAGCGAGTCACAGCTTGTAGCTGTTTTCACCACTTGCATTTACCATGTAGCTTCTTTCCCCGTATGGGTAGCACCTCTCACCGTTAGGAACCAAATAGTACATGTTTGGTGCAAGAACTCGCACATTGTACCTACCAATGAGTTCAAACTCAACTTTGAATCCGTGGTAGATATCCCTTGTATAGACCGTAAGCGCATGCTTCTCAATCGGGAAAGTTGATTGTGGCACTACCTCAAGCTGTTCTGTCCTGTAGTCATTGTTCCCCTCAACTCCTAAAATTTTCCGCTGAATTTTCTCATATTGCTGCACAAAATGCTTAATTGAGTTGTGAGGATGAATATACCGCTTCAGCACAGCGTTGAACCCCTCACTTCTCTGTGTTGACTGCAAGAAGGGGAAGAAGCGATCTTTGAAGTAACATGGAACCCATGTGTGGGCATTTTTCTTTAACCAATCAAATGTTTCATTTCCTGCCAACTCCCACTTCGGAACCATTTCTTGCCAACGGGCTTCAAACTCTTCTACAGATCCAACTCTCATCAACACATGAGTTGAATTCCTCTCGCCAAACCCGGACGCCTTCCTAAGAAAGAACCAAGTTTCTCATTAGCTTTCTTCATTATATGCCAGATGACAGCTTCGATGCCGCTCATCGGGAAAATAGCTTTTATCGCAGACCTCATAGCCCAGCTCCCGATCCGTGATTATGTTCGACGGCTGCCTGCCATGCATTGCTTTAAGGAAAGTGCGGAAAAGCCACTCAAAACTTTCTTGTTTCTCATCTCGAATCAAACCACAACCCAAGCATGAATGACTCGTCCATGTCTCGTTTATCCCGACGAAGGGGGCAAAAGGCATGCTGAAGCGATTTGTCAAGAAGGTTGTGTCAAAAGACACGCAATCATGATAGGATTCTTGATAAGCTTTCCTCGCAACACTGTCGACCCAGAATATGTGTTCAACTCTGCTCTCATCGTCCAATGAGAAATCATAGAAGAAATCTGGGTCTTTCTGCTTCAAGTCCTTGAAATAGTCAAGTGTCTCACTTATGTCATATTCCTTGTTCTCACTCCTGAATTCTGACCTCAAGTTTGATATCGTTTTAGGGCCATATGGGACAAAAGCATCCTCACCATAAAATTCAGACATAATCTCCATCATGCGCCCTGCCATTTTTTTTTTTGCAAATGAAAAATAAAGCAAAATGTCAGTTAACCTATGATACATGTAACAAACCTTCCTTAATAGCAATAGGGAAATCAACTTTTTTGTGTTTTTAGGCAATACATACTGTTTCTACATCTGCCATGCAACTAATTATACACTCTTATTTTTTCAGTGTCACTTTTTTCAAAAAAAAATTCATAAAATGGAAGGCGGACATTTTGCAACCACTCGGTAAGGTATGTTTTTGCAAACTCATTTTTTATCCAAGGTAGTATCCAAGCATGTGCTAACTTGCTTCATTTTTTACTTGCATTTTTGCATCCTGCTACTGTACACACTTCTTACTAATTTGAACACTTGTGAAGCAATAAGTTGCACACTAATTTTTACTTACATTTTTCCTAAACTTGTTTCATAAAGATGCTCAAGTAGTGAACTAAGTTGGATAACTAAGTTGGTTCGCCTAAAGATAACTAAGTTGGATCCTAAGCATGTATACTTTGGATTCACAAGAACTTAAGCATGTTTTTTTTGGTAACCCAAGTCTCGTTAATCCAACTTTGTTGATTCAGTAAAGCAACTTAAGAAATTTTGCCAATCCAAGTTGGTTGACTAAAGAACACAAGTGTTGTTAAGTTGCGGCATTTGCTAATCCAAGTTCGTTGACAAAAGAACACAAGTCTTGTTAAGTTGTACACCCACTTTTTGTTAAGTTGCTTTACTGAATAAACAAATTTGGAAAACACCCAGTTGATGTGTGCAACTGGTGTTTTCACTACCTTAAGCAAATTCAGTAAAAGCAACTTAAGCAAATTTGCTAAACCAAGTTGGTTGACTAAAGAACACAAGTGTTGTTAAGTCGTATACCCACTTTTTGTTAAGTTGCTTTACTGAATCAACAAGTTTGGAAACACCAGTTGATGTGTGCAACTGGTGTTTTCACTACCTTAAGCAAATTCAGTAAAAGCAACTCAAGCAAATTTGCTAAACCAAGTTGGTTGACTAAAGAACACAAGTTAGGTGCGAACATACATACTGTTTTGCGCTTTCATATTTCCAAGAGGTGCATTCCTACTACTTTAAAACAATTCTTCCAAAATGCCGACTACTTTTTAGAAACATGAAATGGGAAAAGAAAAAAATGGTTTGGTTTATGGTCAAACCTGTTTGCAAATTGCAATTGTGTAGGCATCTTAGGAACTCTCTCTCATCCGGTGGAATACCCTCGTGTGATCTCAAGTATTTTGTAAGGGATGGCTTGTCAACCATGGCGTGGTTATGCTCTCGCAATAAAATAGGTCACCTCCCACTTGTTGTTTATTAGCTTCACAAACATTCTAGCACGACAACTCGTCCGCTTGATAGTTTCTCTCTTGCGCTTAACCGCTAATCTACTAGAACTTCTTTTTGATGGTCCAGATCGTGACATCTTCATCATGTCCTTCTGAATTTTCTTCATCCATCCGTACCGGGCTCACTTCTTCAATAATGTTCATCCTTTCCCTCTCGCAACTCTTCATCTATTTTAGGTTTGCGGAATTTGTTGCATACAACCGCCGCTTCTCCAAAGGTGCTCGTATGTCCGTTCCTTTGGGATGTGTGAGACTTAACCGAGAAACCCAACTTCGCCGCATAAGCATTATAATGTACTCTTGCCGCTTCGACGGTATCAAACCGCATACCAATAAATGGTTCTGTTGGGGTGGAAAGAACTTCATGCATGCCAGCCTATGTCATCTTCACCATCTTCGAACTCCGGATAAGTGGTAGATTCCGTAGGCATTGTAGTAGTCTGAATGCCGTTGTTCCCAACATTGTGTGAAGCTGAATTGTTATGCGGGCCTCTATTACCGTGGTCATTTGAACCACCACCAACTTCCTCGCTCGCCGCCTATTGGGTCCGGAGATTCTTCAACCATCTCGTGTGGCGGAGCTTGAGTGTAAAAAGGAGGATCCATGTCAATGTCATCATCTTCTCGTTGGACCGGCATTCGCATCGATTCCCGACATCCGTTAACATGAAAAAGCTCGTTAGTTTTTTTGAACCAAAGCAACTAAATGAACAACTACTTCAAACATAGCATATTTTCGGTTTCTCATGTTATGTCGGGCCTATCATGTTTTCAATGCCAGAAGCAGCTTATATACAAAAATCCTGGAACTACCTAAACATAATAATTTTCATTTTTTAAAGTTGCCTTTTTTTATCTGTTTACTTTTCCAATTTGACAAGTTCATTTTTGCATTTTAACTATGCAGGTTTTAATCAAAATGATCAAGTAGTGGCAAAGAGGCATCAGCATATCAAATGGCAGGAAGGGAAAATCATTCTGCAGCTGTATCGCTACGTCTTTTATGTTTCGGAGAAAACAAAAACACATCTAGTTGGTTTATGTGTTGTTTTCCGAATGACCACTACTAGTTGGCAGTTTTATTTTTTTGGCCGACCAAGAACTGGTGTTTTTGCCTACCTTTTGTCCTTCTTTTTTTTCTCCAAACCATACTATCTACTATGATGTCTAGTATCTTTTGTTTATACTATGATGTTACTACGCAAATGAAAACTATGGTTATATGTGTGCCACAGGTATGCTTTCTCTCTCTCCCATTACTTGTGTCACAGCTTCATCCGTTTTTAAATCAACCTAGTTTTGGGGTAAAAAGTATCCCAAAGATGTTGCTTTTGTAGTTTGATATCAGCCTAGAGATATAATGGAAAAGTAAAACTAGGTTATATCTGCAAGTGTTCATGGAAATACCACATTTTGTTGGGTAGAACAGAAACCAACTTTCATGAAACCAGCTATGATGTCTGCAATTTGTTGGGTAGAACAGAAAAAGCCAAGTTTTGTATGTTTGATCCTGGTTTTCCAAACCATATCTACAGATTTTCATGAAAAAATATGTTCTTTTATGTTTTCCTAGCCATATCTGTGCAGATGTCCATGAAAAGCTAGATCTTTTTCCTAGCCATATCTGTGCAGATGACCATGAAAAGCTAGATCTTTTAGTACGTAATACAACAAGACAAACATATATCCGTCGTTGATTTTGTGTTTTTGACCATGTATCTGCTGTTGTTCATCATATATACAAGTAATTTTTTCTGCTGCTGAAAATAGACAAGGAGATCTGGAGATCTGGGAGAGATGTGTTCATGTTGCCGAAAATAGACAAGGAGGAGATTAGGGATTACCTTTCTGTCGTGATGTGTTCTTTTAGCCGATGTGCAGCTTGCTCCGAACTATCTTGGATCCATGGGAGTTCTCTCGTAGAAGATCCGGAGGAGGAAGAAGTAGATCTGGAGGAGGAAGAAGGAGTTAGGGCAGGAGCAAAGCTTGTTTCTTGGTCTGGACGTCTGGGGTCGAATTTTGTGTGGTCTGTACACCCGTTGGAGGGTGGTACAGATATAGCATTGGTCCTCCTGCCTTTTTTTGACTTGGGTTGCTTTTTGTCTTTGCACTTTTTGCTGTTTGTCTGGACGTGTTGTTGTCTGGAGATCGACAAACGGGTGCCCATGAAGCCAAACTAGCACCGGATGCTGGCCCAAGCCATCCAGCACTCGGATGCTGGCCCAAGCCATCCAGCACTCGGATGCTGGGCCGGACCAGCCAGCACTCGGATGCTGGGCCGGACCAACCAGCACCGGATGCTGGCTAGCCACGTCCTTCGGTAATTAACGGCAACGCTGGAAAAGTGCCGCTAATGTAGCGCTAATTAGCGGCTGATTAGCAAAAAGTGCCGGCAATATTTTTTGATGAGCGTTTGCATAGAAGCCCTCCGAATATTAGATTATGCCCGTGTAGTCCTCAGCCCGACCCCATCTCCCATTCCTTCTCTCTCATCTTACCCGCACGCAGGTGACCTCGCTCGAGTCCCCTCTCACGCCCTTGCGATGCCGCCGCCACCCACGGCTCCGACCGTCGCCGGCCGCCTCCTCCGCCGCGGATCGCCGGCACAGCTCCGCCCGGGTCTTCTCCCTCAATTCCTCGCCGCCGCGACGCTGCTGTCCTCCCGTGCGCGCCGCCACGGCAAACCCTAGCCGTGCGGCTCGTCTTCGCCGGCGTGGCCGCGTCCTCGCGCCTCCGGCTGCTTCCCTCCAACAACTACGGCTCCTCACGTTGTCTACGACCCCGCTCCAACCTCCAGTACCATGGCTGCTCCACCCCGACGCCTACGACCACCTCCAGGTTCCCCTCATCGACCACGTCTTCAATCCCTGTCCTCAAGGTCCTCACAGGACTTTGCCGCTGCTAGGCCGGATTGCTGCTGCTGTAGATCATGGTGTTTCCGATTAGTTTGGTTAGTCCTGGTATCCTCTTCTATTTCGTGCGGCTCGTTGTTATTTGGTAGCTTGGTTAAGTTAGTTGCGATCTAAAGTTTCGTTAAGTTAGTCCACATGCTCCAGTTTTAATTCTGTAATTAGTAAGCTATCAAACGTGTATGGTGCTTGGAACCAAACTGCAGGACATGAGAAGTGTTAGGTCTATTTTTTCTGTCCGATGCTAGCACTACTAAATGGAACAAGTAATTGAGATGGTCTAGCTTTCCAATTAGGATTCGTGGAATAACTTAAGCAATTTATGATACGAATTTAAGAAGTTGACCTGGTGTATTTTGATAACCTGTTATAACATGTGCATTTCATAATGTAGAGAGGATTTCAACAGATAAGAAAGGCATACAAGCTGAATTCATAATGTAGAGATCATGGGTTTTGAAGTATGTAGTTCTCATGGTTTTCTTAGACTAGTTTTTATGGGTATCACGTGCCTTGTCTAAATAGACGGGAACTTGTTTCTGTATTCAGATGATTTTAATAGTGGTCTTCAGTAGGAAGTAATCTTATGAAGCTTATTCAGGATCATCACGTGTTGTTGATTTCCTTTAGATAAGCTTTGTAGTTGCTCATTGTATCACTGGCACTATTGTACATAGCCATTTTGAGCCGAAGTTTTATCAGATTCTAATCCAGCTTGTGTTTAGTAGGAACTAAAAAGAACACATGAAGTTGCAGGCTTGCAGCATGACGTAAGTGTTTGCTTATTTTCTTTCATAGATTACGCATCAGAAGCGAAGTGAAAATTCTTTTCCTATTCGCTCTGAGAAAAAAAAGGATCATATATTGTAAAAAGGTATAACCACTAAGCATAAGAACCTTGCTATATTAAAATGATTTTTCATAATTACCTTGAGCTATATACTACCGCACGACATGGTCAAACTAAATTCGTTACCTTTTTTTTGTACTTTCTTCTCTGTTAACAAATCTATATGTTTGATCATTATGTTTAAAATTTAAAATTAATTTGGCAGTGGCACTTGTATCATTACTGAATGTTGTAACCTTTCATGTCTGAAAGTGAACCTTTGGTAGCTTTCATAATCAATTAGTACCTTTTATTTACCAATGTTTTTCCTTGATGCATAAAAGTGTTTCTTTGGATGTGATAAAACCATTCAAAATCAGTGGTCCTAAATATGATTTGAATTTGCATTTCTTAGTAGTTATTCGTTGCTGATAAAACCATTAGTTAGTGATCATGTGATCACTTTCACTGTCCGTCTTCTTGTCAGGTTGTGATGTTTGATTTATTTTCGGTAGCTTGCAGGTTAATGACATCCATAAGATTTTAACCTTTCGTGTTAGTGTTGATTGCTATAGTTATCCTTGGTGTCACGTTTACGAGTACTTGGTAGAATGCTATAATCGTGGCTCAGTTATGCATATATTGTTCCTATGATGGGACAACTGGACTTTTCCTTAAATGGTCTGTTCACTAAGGGCCTTCATCATCAGCTTGAAGGAAGAGCAGTTTAACGATTGATGATCAGCTTAGAACGACATATGTGAATTCACTCATCTCAGCTGAGGATAGGCAACCAATTCCTTTTGTAGTTCTGTTAGGTGGTTATTTCAGTATTTGAATGTTTGAGATACTTAGGTTTTTAGCACCCATATGTTTTGGTTAATTACTGTGCATGTGGTCACTATGCCTCTTTAGTAGCTAAGCAATTTCCCATGTTTTTTTTTATTGTACTTGATGCTTAAGGGGCTGAAAAATGGTTCGTTCACTATCTTGAATTTTAGCTATGTATGAGTTTCTCTCTAACCCTCGTCTGTGTTCAAGTTTTACTTTGGCCTCTTTTATATTGACAGTCATGTCAATGCCACCGGATAATTGCCAGACCAACGAGTAGGTTATTGAGCCATTGCATTTTCATTTCAGTGCGATAACCAAACGGCCATAAAGGATTTGCACTTATGTGGTGCTTTAGTCTAAATTTAAATTAGACATGTGAGTATAAAGTTAATTTGTATAACTTTGATTAAGTCTCATTTCATTAGGAACTTGTAAAGTACTTTGTGGTGTCATGCACATTATGGTCTAAAGAAGGTCTGGAACTTCGGATGCAAGCTCTACTGCTGGTTCAGGTTACTGGATGCAGCGTTCTAATATCTTGCGGTATGGTCTGTACCAATTATACATCTATCTGATGCTTGATGAGCTCTACCCATTATACATATGTTTGATGTGAAATACTGAGAAGCAAAAAATTACAAGGTGCCACTGAGATTAATCTGTGTTCTCGATTTGCAGGTTTCTGTTCAAAATATCTCGAGCACATAAGATATTTAGGTCAATGTAAGATAATTAGGTCAATGCCTTCACATTTCGAAATCCTCTCATAGGTTATTTATTATAGTATGCCTTCATTTACAATATTGGGAAACGAAGAGGAGGGACAAAAAGAGATGCATGGAATAATATTGGAGATGATAGTGTTCTTACTGCACCTAGGCCCTTATAATATATTTACCATTGCTATTTATCTATGTCTATCCAGATTCAATACTCTCCTGGACTACCAAGTTGTCTGCCCTCCGACGCCGCCCACGGTGAGACCTCTCATCCCTGCATTTTTAGTGCCCAAGGGGCCCTTCAGCTTTCGATCAGTAAAACTGCATCATAGACAGTTCCAAGTTCATTAATTTGCGCTTGACATATGCACCTGCCGTATGTGCATTTGCCAATATAAGGATATTCACTTGAATTCATATAGTCAGGAGCAGCATGATATACAGTCTACAAACAACCTGAGAGCTAGCTAGGAAGACAGTAGACAAAGAAAGAGCTGAGGCATTTGCCAACAGCCTTATTCTCGGTTTCTTTTTCAAAGAGGCTAGAGCAATTTGTGTATAGGTTGTTCACTTGAATTTGAATATCGCATCTTGAATTATATGGCAGTCATATATCTTGGGTACAAAGGGTACTTGTGTACTTTTATTAGCTCAGCGATTTAAGTTGTGCGTATCGCGTACGGTGCAGAGGGACATAGGAGAGCAGTGACAGAGATTTGTGGAGTCCAGTCCACTAAATTCTTACGCTTCGAAGGAGGTATATGGATTTAAAAACACCCTGCTTTTAAAATATGGTTAGTGTTCACGTCTTTTTTTGTCACAACTTGCAAACTCTGTAATGTTTTTCCCTAAGCTGTGGCCCATAAACAAATGAAGCAAATTTTATGTTTCAAATATTAGGTTTCAGTCTATGGTTTTAAGTTGAGATTGTTTGTGATACGAAACTGAAACAATTATTTCTTATTCCAAAGATGTTAGTAGTATTATAACACCTATCCATGAAGGATATGTTAGGCTTTATTTACAGTTGAGGTGAATGGATGTTAAGCCTGCTTAATCTTAAATATATATTATCTTCTAACCAAAATTAAATAACAACATATCTGTTTAATCTTTTCTGGTGGCATTTATTGGTTCTGCTTTGTTCATGTAGAGCAACAAATCTCTGAATATTGTTTGCCTATGTGTTCATATTTGGTGTATGCATACTTGCATTATTGGAAGCTTTACTCTGTTTTTTGTCAGGATAAATTACTGGAAGTGCTGTGACTGGAAGTATACCTGCATCTTCTTTGTGTGGAGCATTATCTTTTTGGTGAGGATCATTGTCTTTTTCCGAAGCAGTACAGTTCAGGTCCTGTAAGTTAGATGCTTGAACTCCATGCACGGGGTTAAAGATCCTGTAATTAGATTCTGTAATTTTGATGCTGCATGGAAATATTCGTTCTAGACCATGTTGACACCATGTTGCTTGCAAATGTTGGTTTCAGACCATGTTGACACAATGTTGCTTGCAAATATTGGTCGCATCATGTAATTTTAATGCATGATCATGTCGCTGTGTTGGATCAGAATGCCAAGCAATATGAAGGTACTATGATTGTTGCCTTGTTTTGAATTTTGGCAGTTTCAAAAAATGCCTGCAAATAATTATTGGCAGTCCTCAATAGTGCCTACAAACATAATTAACATCATTGTTGAAAACAGCCTCCAAATGTAATAGAAGGCATATTTCCAAAGTGCCGGCAAAAATATTCGAAGGCATCTTTAAAAGTGCCGGCAAAAATATTCGAAGGCATCTTAAAAAGTGCCGGCAAAAAGATTCGATGGTATTTTCAAAAGTGCTGATAAAAAGATTCAACGGCATCTTTTAAAAATGCCGCCAAAAAGAGTTCGCGGCATCTTCAAAAAATGCCGAAAATAGTAATTAGTGGCATTTCTGTAAGCGCAAGACAACTAATGGCATTATCTGAAAAGTGCCGGCAAAGACCTACCTCGACTGGATTAAATACATCATTTTTTTTTCTGCCTCCAAAAACTATTGCCGGCACTTTTGATAGAATTAGCGGCACTTTTAGGTGCCAGCAATCTGGGTACCTGTTGTAGTGTAGTGTGCGTTCCTGCGCAACAAACATCTGGTAGGAGTGTAAACGGATTGCATTGGATTTTACTCCTACCATATTTTTTCTCAGATTGGAATCGGAGTGGATATTAATCATTTTGGATTCAAATGCGGATATACCAAACCACGGATTCGAATTGAAACGCATCGGACCCGGATCAAAAACAAAAATAGTCAAATAAGTTCTTACAAATTTTGAGAGGATTTAAAATTTTGCTCTTGTGTAGTTAATAAAAAACAGACACAAATTACGCTAAAACTTAAACATTGACAAGATAGCATAAATAGAAAACTAAATCCGTAAACCATTAATGTACCAGTGGAAGATATTTGTATCTAAATATGCTCACCAAATGAATTTGGTAACTCAATAGCTACTAACCTTGTGTGATTGGTCTTGGCTTTTGACTCAAAATCGAATTATTCAGTTTAAAATCTTCGGATAATCCTAATTAAATTTTGGATAACCCATATCATATACTGTATCCGGAGCAAGTTCGGAATCGGATATCCTTATCCGTCGGATTCTTCAAAATCGGATATGGATATCTTAGAACGGATTTGAAACCAATTTCAGCGTACACCCCTAAGAGCAATCACAGTGTTGCCAAAAGCCAATTATGACACGTAATGAACAATAGTTTAAATGCCTAAGTTTCTCAACAGTGTGTATATTGCCAAAAATATCTATGTTCTCTCGCCTTAATTTTCCATGGCCCACAACAAAAAGAGACACTAGAAAGAGAGGGGAAATTTGGCTGTAGGAGCGGCTACTTGCTCCCACGCCATAATTTTTGGCTACGGCAATGTCCTTCACGATGTAGGAAACCAATGCTGAAAGCCAAATTTATGATTTGGAACCCCTATTTGACATACACTGTAGCTGCCCTAACAGCATAACTTAACCGGAAAAGCTTTGCTAAATGTGCCCAGCCCATATAATATCGTGAGCAGATTAAAGATATCATTACACGCTCTGCGCAAGGCCCAGCCAATGCTTACTTCCTGCTTTCAGTGGTTGAGTCAACTCCTTTCACATTGTCAACTCTGCTAAATATAGCATCCTCGTGCAGAGATACAGGGCGGTAAGCTCTGGCAGCAAATCAAATCTTGATTTTCTCTCAAAAAATATCCTCGTGCAGATTAACGCTCGGTCAATGCTCGTGTTCATTTAAGTGATCTGTTTTCAACTTCTACTAATAATTCTATAATGTTAACTCGGTTCAGTTCAACTTTCATTCGTTGGATTTACGCCACCGATGTTATGCGACTCAACATAATCCGATGCAGAGAAAAAGGAGGCAACATGAAGCCAAGACCTCTAAAAAAAGCCATGCATCAGGCATAGGGACCAGCGGATAGCGGTGCGAGACTGATCTCCTTTTTATGGTGTCTTGCTTCGCAACCATGGCGGTGGCCAACGGAGTTAGGTTGCTGCTGAATTTTGGTAGTCGGTTTCTTGTACGTTTAAGAGGGGTGTCTCGTGCCTAGCCTTGTCTTTATGGGAAAATGGAGCTACCGCGGAGGCGGAGCTTTTGCAGTGATGATGGAGCCATGGACGGAGATAGGTGTACGCCTATGCTCGGAGTTCTTCCCTGCAATTTTCGCCGCTGGAGTCAGAGTTGTTGAGCCATTGAGATGAGTGGCCGGCTGTTGTGGCGGCATGAGTTTCAGCGTATGTTCAAGTGAAGTCGAAGTGCCTTGTTCGAGGAGCGATGACGATGACACCTAATAGTAGTTTTCTTTTAGACGGTCTGTGTGTTTCGTGGTGTGCGTGTCGGTGGAGGAGTAGAGGGAGGGGAATGTGGGGATATTTTATAATTTGCCACACATTACATCGGATCTTTATAATTTGCCACATATTACATTGACTTTTACTATTTGCCACACATTACACTTATTTCTTTATAATTTGCCCTATTTCTCCCTTTATAGCTCTATTAAATTTTTTTACTCCAAAATACTTTGTGAATACCGTAGTTATATGTATGTGGCTGGAACTAGTCTGGCTGGATTGAATCGATGAACAAAACGAATCAAATCCCCACTCAGTTGGTCGGTCAACCAGTGGTATTCCCCATTCCTCTTCCTAGTGACCAGTAGGGAGAGCACCATCCCACGAGCGAGCTGCCAGGATCCACGCCGGCTGGCCGGCCGCCGTGGTCACGCTCGTCCTATGGCCGGCCGAGCGACGGCGAGCTCCCATGGCAGGGGAGACAGCGGAGCTCCTCGACTCGTGGTACTGGGGCCGCGGGGACCCCAAAATGGAGCGATGGTGGTGCTCGGCAGCAGCCGCGGCTGGTGCCATGACGAAGAGCCAACGATCGATTGCCTCGAGCTGCTTTTGCCGGCGTCCACCCGAAGCCGCTACCGGCGACTTCCGGCGACACATCCCAAAGCTGATGTCCGTGGCGATGTCCACGAGCTCCCGCCGGCCACCTCTTCGATATGCTGCTCCCGGCTACATCCTCAACTAGCTGCTGCCTGTAAGCTATCTCTTCTTCCCCTCGATCTATTATTGCTGATGTTTGCTTATTTCTGCTGTTGAACCGAATGACTGCATAGACACTGGAAAAGCACGCATGTGTGCAAGATGGAAATCCTTCCATCTCAATTTAAAATCGTTGTGTGCACAGGTACTACTTGTCTATAGAATAGATGTGCTCGACATTATTTTTTTGACTTCCCCTGTTACCTCCGGTCGAAAAGATACAAAAATAATCGACCCATAATAGATCTGGTCGAGATAGACTCGGACACGGCCGGTGTGGGGGCCGGTCGGCCGGGCCTGGGACCGGGCTGGCCGGTTCAAACCGGGCTAGGGACCGGGTGCTGACCGGGCACGGGAATTGCTCTGCAGTAACCAGCCCGGTTGGCATCAGCGTGGCGTTCGGTCGGCGCCGGGGCGGATCCGGCGGACCGCCCGGTTGGACCGGGCCAGGGACCGGGCGCGCCGGCGTGGCGGCCGGTCTGACCGGGTGCTGGGCCGTCCTGGACTTTGTCTTCTCCTCTCACGCATGCCTCCCTCTCCTCCCTCGCGCGTCCATGAGATCTCTTCATGTCCAGCTCCATGTCCAGCTTCACGTCCATCTTCACGTCCAGTTGCTCCTCCTCTCCTCGTGCGATGCTTGTCTCCTCTTCATACCTGATGATACATAAGTAACATGACTTGGGTAGTATAAAGTTCTCATCAATCAAAGTATCGTTTAGGAACAAGTTCACCTGTTGTTTAAGTAGCTTCGCACGAGCTCTTGTAATTGGTCCAATCCGAACTTCATTGGACTTGAGCTTTACAGCAGCTTCATCTTCATCTTGCAATGACGGAGGTAGTTGTGTAGTAGGGATGTCCTCATCAGAAACGGAAACAAAACGGAACAATGTTTTCTAGTGGAATAGGCGCGGAAATGAAAATTTCGTTTCCGACTAATATGAAATTTCCGTTTTAGGGTTGATGTGCATAACCTAATCCCACATGCCCATCATATGACCTTGTCAAATCGAACTTCCAAAGCCGCTCTTCGCAATATTCGCGACCATGTAATCTCTTCATGCTTTCGAGGAGGTTCCAAGGTTTGACCTTCCCCTATTTCATAGTAAATCGAGGACCACGCTAAAATTAGGGAACAAATTTATTGGCTTGTTTGAAACTTTGAATGCTTAAGTTTTTTTTTTTGGCATGATTTAACGATTCTCTGCATCACTTATGTTCGCATCGTATTCCAAGCTGCACGTCGCCGCTGGACTAGGAGATGCATCTGGACCGCCCGTCCCATATCCAATCCGAAACAAACTCCTCCTTGCGTGAATCAATATTTGGGAAGGGGAAAGCAAAGAGAGGATGAAATGAGAAGGCAGAAGAGCCACGATTCATCCACCGCCGGCCATCGATCTAAGGCTCGTGCACAATAACGACAAGGAGCTGGTGCGACTGCGGGCGCTGTGAAACTCCGAGGCGACGACCGTGGGCGGAGGGCGTGTAGGAGGGGGTGCATGATTGTGGGCGGAGAGTAAATGTTGTGATTGTGCGTGATTGGCAACTAATATTTGATGATATCATTTTTTTGTATGACTTGCCTTATTACGGCTAATTGGATGTAGAAAAAGGAAATGCCATTATGGCTAATTGATTGAGAATCTTTTTTAATGCCATATATCATACACGGGGAGTGGAAAAGTGATCGGACCAAGCGAAGACCGTGAAATTAGATTGGACATACATGATAACTCCAATAACAACAATCAAATACGTGAGTGACAAACGACCAACTTCAATATATTATTATAGATTACTAGTACAAATGCCCGTGCGTTGCCACGGGTCCTCAAATTTCATTTCTCAATGTACATATATAATTTTGAAATTTAAAACAAATCAAAAATATCATAATATACTACATCATGATAATACCGAAGGCAATAACAAGACAACATTGTATCTGCATGGTTTCATGTTCTAGGTCTTCTTATTACTATTTTGGTCCACATCTGTTTTCTGGACCATCATAACGAGACAGCGTGACACGGGTAACAAACATGTAAAAGACAAAAAATGCTAAAATATAAACATCAATCATCACTGAACACCATAAAAAAGATGACACATAACTTGGTCTCAAGACAAGTACAACAATATATTTAGAGTAATAGTCGCCACATGGGAACATAAACTACTGCAACATAGAAAATCTACACCACAATTTTGAATACTGTACACAATTTACACACTCGGCAAATAATTATTTCAGTAAAACTATATAGGCTAGCTTTGCATATGCTCCAAGTCGATCTGATCGGATTGAAGGGAGTATATCAGAGGGTTCTCTACACAATATTTAGACATGATAACTAAGAAGTAAAATTGTACAAATCTGATTTACATATGGCATTCAGATTCTTGAAGGTCCGTTTCTTACATTACAGCAGGAATGTATATTTTTCACAAAAGAAAAATAAATTAATTTGGAAAATATATGGCAAGCCCTCTTCTCCTACTCTGAAAAGTTCATAATCATGCTTGTCAACATTGTAGAGAGACAACAAATATATCAATATGTAGCACACACCATTATCTAAACTTCAAGGTTAATTTAAAATATGGGTAAAGGTGCATATACAGGTTCAAGGGTGGTCTCTTCTTATTTTCCATATTTTTGCTCAATTTCTTTCATGTCTAAACCGATAGGGAAATGAACAACATGGCAAGTTCTATCAGTAATTTTCGAAATTATCAGATGTTCAAATCTGCTCCTAGAAAAAATAGATCCATGTATGCTTGGTCCAATAATTTCAGATATATGGAGCAATCATGAAATTGGGCCAAACAGGAACCACGGCGTATTAGAGAGGCACAAAAAAGAACTGTGAAATAAAAAAATTACACCAATTTAAATCGAAGCAAGTATTGAGTAGTCAAGTACAGCTTAGCCCAGCATAATGATATGATCCAGGAAGGCAACAACATTTTGTAGCGGAGTTTGCTCAACTGTACCTCAGTACATGATGGTGCATGGCAATTAACAAACCTCCAGATTGTTGATGAAGGCCGTGCATGGCACGCTGGAGCCGAAACTGCTGCTTCAACGCGTCCTCTATCATGCGAGAGATGAACTGAGACGAACTCCAAGACTCGTCCAGGGTGCCACCCCAGGTGCCGGCGGCCAGAAACGAGCTCTGTACGGCATCTCTGCACAGTATAGATGAAGAAGTGTTCTAGGTTCTTCTAAAAATAATTATTTAGAAAAGAAAATTTAACAATGAAGAAGAAAATGTTACAACATCCTTGCAGCATGTACCCGGTCAATTCTGTTCATTGGCATATAATACTGATCATAACAACTCAAGATCAGATCAATGTTTGTACTCTGAGTAATGGACTGATCTTAAATTAATGATTTACAAGCTTTAGTATATTTGGAACTACTACTGCTTTCTGAAGGGGGCATCTTGAAGACGGCCATCTTAAAACCATTTTAGAACACAAAATCAAAAATATTATCTTCACATTTTCCTATAATTTTTCCTCTTCGCGTTTAATCAGAGTCCCTCGTGTAATTTATTATCAAGCCGTTTAGCAAATTGTTTAGATTGTGACTTTTCATCTGACTCATGACATGCAGGTCATCCTTGGTCAGCAAAATCAACATATACATGGTACATCAAAGTGGTATCGATGCATATGAAAGAAAGGTATACATCTCAACAGAACAATGTTATGAATGATTTTCTTTCAGATTCTTATCTAAATATCTGAACATGTCTTTCAGTTTCTAAACGCATGCAACAATTTTTGAATGAGAAAAATATAACTCATACCACCTATTTATTGCCAAAAAAGTGCATATTGCCATAATATTAATCAGTCTATCTATCTGAATAACATGAGAAAAAAAATTGAACACATGAAAATTACATGGTATCATTGGGAATTTGCATTATCTAAACTAAAATTGTAGGAGTTTCCACTTTCCACCAAAGCATCAAATGGAAACTGAGCACCTCATGGTTTTAGCATAACGACAGAGTTAAAGACATCAGCAACGAAAAGGAAAAGCACAAATGTGTGTAGTCACCTGGCCACGCATTGAGACCAGTCTCGAGCTGGCAAAAGAACATGGGACACTACTGCTGCTTGGCAACCTAGATGATGATCTTCCTTCACTTCGGAGACCACTCACCTTAGTCTCTCCACCAGTGACAGCGGATCCGCCTTCGGCACACCACACCGGTCCATCCTTCCTACAACTTCCAAATTTTTTAACACCCTACAAAACAAAACAGGAAGGTTTCAAAACAAAACCAAATGTTGTAACACTGGAAGTAATAGTGGTATCTATTTTCCTAGATTTTTTCAAACTTTATAGAAGATCTATATCTATGTGAACAATATTGTATGGTGTCTCGCTTTAATACCTCACACCTCGAACTTAAGATGAGTAACTTTTTTGATTGTTCGAAGAAGTATGACCAAAACCTGAAATGTTCCATGCTAAAACTTATTTACAAAAAAAAATAAAGAAAAAATGAAACAAATAAATCTTCTTTGGACCAATACACTCCATGATACAAATAAATATCATGTAGGTTGCTTTTTGTATAAAAAAACTCACCGGCTCATGTAGGTTGCCTTTCACTACAAAATGTCTAAGAAATATAAAATGGGAAGCTCCCATGCTCCAGTTGCTCAAGCTCTAAATTGTTGGTGCTGTGTCTCTTTCGCAAGAAACAATGGTATGGGAAACGAGGTAACTATCAAATAAAATGGAAGGGATGTCCATTTAGTTTCCTTAAAATAAAGCAACTGGAACTCACATTTCGTTTTTCTCACAGAAATACAATAACGCCGAACTAAGAAGAAATTCCAATGTCCACATGGAAAGATCAGAAACAAAGCAGTATTAACATGAAAATGAAAGAGGGAAGCACATATTTGGTGTTACTTACAGTGGAAAGACTGACTCAATTCCCGCGCCAGCTACTAATCTACGCAATCTGAAAGTAGTAGCTATCCCAGCATTGTGCCTTACTATGCGGCGCTTTTCCATGTAGACGCACGCCGCTTGTTCTCAGGAACTTGTTGTTTGTACATAGATAGAGTGAGAACAACATATGTATAAACAAACAACAATGAGGCGAGTGTGCATTTAACTGGTACTTACAACACTCATTTGAACAATATACATCCATGCTACATCAGGAATTTCCCTCCCTATGCGGAGTTTGTCAACTGCCTTTTTGTTTAAGATATGAATATTTTCTGAATATGTTAAGCTGTTCAAATGATCTTTACAACATTGCTTGATTAAACCAAAGCATCTTGAAGCACACATGTTCCTCTTACAAAAAGTGCACATTTCTATAATCTTAGCCAGTATCATTTGATATAACATGAGAAAATAGACATGAACATATGTAATATATCATTGGAAATTTGCATTATCTGAACTAACGTGACACTACTGGCAACCTCGATAACGATCTTCCTTCACTTCGCCGGCCACTCTCACCTTTCATGTCTCCACCACAGCAGATCTGCCTTTCGTGCTGCTTCAAAACATTTTGACACCCTACAAAAGAAAAGAGGAAGATTTCAAAAGAAAACCAAATGTTTTACACGGGAAGTAATAGTGACATCTCAGTTTCCTAGGATTTTTTAAGCTTATAGGAAATATACCCATGTGTTGCTACGGCTTAATTTACAAGGCACGGGAAAATTTGTGATCATGCAACAACACAGGAAACTCAGCTGTAACTCTGATACAAACTATTTCAACGGGACAGACTTTAGTAGTGGATATGTTGCCATCAGTTCATTCACTTCTCAAACTCACCACTATGTACAACAGAAAATCAAGCTGCTACTTATTAGTGCTAGCTAAATGTCAGTCCATCGGTACAAATCAACAAATTAGATTATCCCAGCATAGGCACTGCTGACGACACTCCAGGCCACACCCTTGGCTTAGTTCATCTCAATTGTAGGCTGAACTTCAGAATTAGGAGTTGTTTGTGAGGGAGCAGGAAACTTGGGATGAATGGAGGTATTGGGGTTTCTTTATTTGTATACAGGCTTTGGTAAAAAATATTGTAACGATCCCAAATGTATGGAGGGGGAGAAGGTAAAGTACTACCCATTGGCATGTCTACAAGAGTAAGAGCAAAGATAAGTAATCACTCTCTAAGTATCTAGTTTAGGAAGAAAAAATACATGTTATACCAACGCGTATAACTAAGGGTACCTCCTAGTGCACCTATGGCTGAAATCTTGTTAAATTCTAGTCACTGATACGTCCAAAACGTATCTACTTTCCCGAACACTTTTGCTATTGTTTTGCCTCTAATTTGTGTATTTTGGATACAACTAACACGGACTAACGCTGTTTTCAGTGAACTGTTACAGTGTCTCGTTTTTGTGCGGAAATCCAACTTTCGGGAAAATCCTCGGAATTTATGCGAAGGCCCTATTTTCCCAGAATACTGACGGAGCCAGAAGGACAAGTAAGGTGGAGGCCCGAGGGCCCCACACCATAAGGCGGCGCGGCCTAGGGGGGGCCCGTGCGGCCCTATGGTGTGGCCCCCTCGGCCGGCCTCCGACGCCCTCCTTCGGACTATAAATTGCCTTCGACCTAAAAACGTACGGAGAGAAGTCGAAGTCGCCAGAAAGCCTCCAGAATGCCGCCACATCGCGAAACTCCGTCGCGGGAGCCAGAAGTCTCCGTTCTGGCACTCCGCCGGGACGGGGAATTGGAGGAGATCATCGCCATCATCAACGCCAACGCCTCTCCATCAACCAGTCATGTTTCCCCCATCCATGTGTGAGTAATTCCCCCGCTGTAGGCCGAAGGGGATGGTAGGGATTGGATGAGATTGGTCATGTAATAGCATAAGATTGTTAGGACATAGTGCCTAGTGTCCGTAATTGGTACTTTGATGATATTGTTGCAACTTGCTATGCTTAATGCTTGTCACTAGGGCCCGAGTGCCATGATCTCAGATCTGAACATGTTATTGCTTCATCATGATATTCATTGTTTATGATCTTACCTGCAAGTTGTATACACATGTCGCTGTCCGGAACCAATGGCCCCGAAGTGACAAGAATCGGGACAACCGGAGGGGATGGTAGTGATGTGAGGATCACATGTGTTCACGAAGTGTTAATGCTTTGCTCCGGTACTCTATTAAAAGGAGTACCTTAATATCTAGTAGTTTCCCTTGAGGCCCGGCTGCCACCGGCTGGTAGGACAAAAGATGTTGTGCAAGTTTCTCATTGCGAGCACGTACGACTATAATTGGAACACATGCCTATTGATTACTTTGTACTTGGACACCGTTTTATTATTATCTGCAAATGCCCTGCTATGATTGTTACATGAGTTTCTCTCATCCATGCAACGCCCGTCATCCGTCCCCGTGCCTACAGTATTTTAATCCTGCCGTTTACTATAATCACTACTGCTGTCTCTGTTACTCTGCTGCTGTTATTTCACTACTGCTACTGTTATAAAATTGTTACTACTGATAAACTCTTGAGAGAAAGTCTGTTTCCAGGTGCAGCTGAATTGACAACTCCGCTGTTAAGGCTTTCAAGTGTTCTTTGTCTCCCCTTGTGTCGAATCAATAAATTGGGTTATACTACCCTCGAAGACTGCTGCGATCCCCTATACTTGTGGGTTATCAAGACCGTTTTCTGGCGCCGTTGCCGGGGAGCATAGCTTTATTTGGAAGTTCACTTGGATTGATATTGTTCGCTGCAAATTCTCCATCATGGGTAAAGCTCGCGATTCTAAAGTCGCCATATTACCATCCACTACAAGAAAAGGTACAACTCTGAGTACCTCTGCTACACTTGATTCACCATCTGTGATAAGTCAACTTGTTTCACCGCCACAAGCTGGTACGTCTGCTGAATCTGAAAACTCTCATAATATTGATAATGTTTCTGCTGTGCTTGATGATAGTGGTTTGTTGGGATCCTTTCTAGATGCTACAATTGCTAGGTCTAGACAAATTGAAAATGCTGGAACTCCTGATGAAAATGCCACTACACCTGTTAATTCACTTGAACTTGATTATTCTAGTGATGATCCTGATGAAGATTATGTGGAGCTTAATGATGATTTTATTGATAAATGCAATTCTATTACTGATACAAGAAACATTAAAAAGTTTCTCGCACAATATACTGTTAGACATAAGCTATCTCCCGATCCCGAATTTGCCACATCTCCTATATGCATTAAGGATAAAGATTATGATTTTTCTCTTGATCTATCTCATATAGCTATTGTAGAGAAAACACCCTTTTGTGGTACTGAAAAAGAAAGTGCTGTAGAACACATGATTGAACTTTCTTCTATGAGTAGCTTATTTTCTGATGATATCAAGATGCGTACTTACTTTGTCGCTAAATTTTTTCCTTTCTCATTAAAGGATGACGCTAAAACTTGGTATAATAATTTGCCTCCTGGTTCTATTAAAAATCCAACTGAGTTGCGTGATGTTTTCTTCCGAAAATACTTTCCTGCTAGTGCTCAACATGCTGCTTTACAGAGAATTTACAGATTTGATCAGGGAGATGAAGAGAAATTGCCTACGGCATGGGCAAGATTTTGTTCTCTTATCAGAGCTCGACCTGGACATGATTTAGAAAAGAATGATCTACTTGATATATTTTATAGTGGACTAACCATTGAATCTAGAGCATATTTGGATAGTTGTGCTTGGTTGTGTTTTCGGGAAAAGAACTCCAGAAGAAGCTGAAGATTTATTGGCTAGAATAAGCCGGAATCATGATGATTGGGAAGCACCTGAACCAACTCCAACGCCAATATTGAAGAAGAGGGGTTTAATTGAATTGAATGATGAAGATATGCGGGAAGCTAAGTGACAAGGTATCAACTTGTCAATGCCTATGGATTATAGGCTAGGGTTTGGTTAGAAGTAGAGGGTAAGTAGATCTCGAAGGTTTCAGCCGAAAAGTACTCGACGATTATGAAAACTAGGGTTTGTGAACAATGATTCGATGATCTCTTCGTCCCTCGACTCCCCCTTTATATAGGAGGTGGAGCCGAGGGTTTCGTTTCGTACAAGTTACAGAATCCGGGACGGTTTCTAACTCATCCCGCCAGATTACAAATAGCACTTCTTATTACAACTCTAACTTTCCTTAATATATCTTGGGCTCCCGAATCTTCTTATTCTTCGGATAATGGGCCTTCAATAAACCCCGGGTACTATCTTCGGCAAGCCCATTTTGGGATGCCTATGTCAGTAGCCCCCGAGATTTTGCTTGAATCGTAGAATCAGGGAAAATCTCCACTGTTTATTTTTATTCGACAACTTAGACTTTTCTATATTTCTTCATATAAATTTCTATATTGTACAGGGATAATGGTAGTTGGGGCTAGTTCATCCGACGGATCGGGTACTAGTTAACCGCTCTAGTGGCAATCCGCAAAAACCTACTTCAAGATCACGTCCCTGGACATGATCTCGGGATACCTGGTGCAAACTTCGACGAGTGCCGCTTAAGGTCTTACCATTCTGTCGAGTCCCGGTCAAATTTATCGAGTACCTAACGCGTCCGTTAGGATTTTTCTTCGTATCTGTTGATACGGATAAAAGTAGCAGAGCGCAGTCTTAGGCGATGCCACGCCCGGCAGAACGGATCCGGGGTCTTACCTTCGCAAATTTGCGGCATTCGGAAATTGATCGCAACTTTGGCGTTCTGAGAATATATTGTCGAGTGCTTTTCCGGCTGTTGGAATGGCACATTTTATCGAGTCAAATATGACTTATATTGCTTTCCCGATGGGAGTATATGTAGAGTTAATTATAACTCGAAATATATTCCCTTGCTTTTCTTTCTTTTTTCTTTTTTAATTTCATCGGGCACGCGAACAGCGTTCCCGATGGGAGTAGCCCCCGAGGCTACAGCCAAGAACTTGTGCTTGGTTGTAGGCTCAACATTTTAGTCCACCTTGTCGCTATATTGTCATTATCTCCCAATATAATCTTCTTTTAATCTCTCGGGTGCGCGAACAGCGCTCTCGATGGGAGTAGCCCCCGAGGCTACAGCCAAGAACTTGTGCTTGGTTGTAGGCTCAACATTTTCTATATTGTCATAGTCGAAATTTTACTTTTATCGAAGTAGCCCCCGAGCATTTGGGCAAAAACTTGTATGTGACCAAAGGCTCCCGAAGTATTGAAATAACTTCTCCTATCGCCAATCTTCTCTTTTTTTTATTTTTCGTGTCGACACGCTTCCCTTAGTCAAATTCTCTTCATCTCTATTAATAGTCGGGATTTTTCTGCCTTGTGGGTCCATTGTTTCCACCACGTTGACACGTCGTGCAAGTGGGGGACACACGTCCTCCGCTTTTCCTGGCGCACGTACGGTAACGCCTCGTTCCATTCCATCTCAGTAAAAATACCTTTTTACCCTTTTATCTACAAGATCTTTTTTCACCACACGATTTCTTCATCCAACGGTGCATTGCTTCTCCCGATTCCTATATAAACCTTTCTTCAACCTCGGTCCACTCCTTCGCTTGCGCCGCACATCTGTTCCCCTTTGCAAAAACTTCCCCTGCGCCCAACTCTCTTTGATCTTCCGCACGCACGAGCATTGCTTTTCCAGTGCCGTTGATGCCACCGCGCACGCGACTCACTCGCCACAATACTCCAGAATCCAAGATGGCCGCCGAAGATCTTGAATGGGAGAGATCTAAAATCTCCAACCAAGATGTCAACATGCTCGAAGAGGCTTGGCCCGATGAAGAAAGAGGACGCCATCCGCTTTCCCGACGAAGAAAGCTACCCAAACCCTCCAATGGAGTACCGGGTTAGTTTCGTTGATCACCTCATTCGTGGCCTTTCTACCCCAATTCACGATTTCCTCCGCGGCCTTCTCTATGTCTATGGGATTCAGCTGCACCAGCTGACCCCCAATTCCATCCTTCATATTTCTATTTTTATCACGCTATGCGAATGCTTTCTTGGAATCCCTCCTAACTGGGTTTTGTGGAAACGCATTTTCTGCCTCCGCCGCAATGGCTCCCACAACGCCACCTATAACATAGGCGGTGTTGTTATCTGTGTCCGAACTGACGTTGATTACTTCGACGTCAAATTTCCTGATTCTGTCCAAGGATGGCGCAAAAGGTGGCTCTACATACACGAAGAAAGTGCCAATTCTGTGGAACACAACATAGTCCCTTTTGACGGAAGTGCCAAAATTCAACGCCGCCGCTCCTGGGATGCCGAGGCTTCCGAAGAAGAGAAAAAGGCGACGAAGCACTTATGTCTCGTATTCATCGGCTTCAAAATACTCGAGGCAAAGAACCGTCACGGCGTTCAAATCACTCGCCTACTTTCTTAGAATTAGAGTGCAGCCTCTTCGGGCTCGCAAAAATCCCCTTTGGACGTATCTTTGGTGAAAATGACGCCAATAGGCTCTCCAATGATCTTTCTGTGAAGGTCTTGGAGAAACTGATTCGAAGAATTTCCTCGCTGAGCAAGAGGGATCCTATTCCTTCCTCGTGCCGCGTGGAACCATACAGCTCCGCCAATCCTCTCCCCAAGGTATTTTGTCTTCTCGAATTTTTACTTTGTTCCGAACTTTCCTCGCATCTCATTGTATTGATATCTCTTTAATTTTTCTTTTGTCGTTATTTTTCTGCAGGACCATCCTACTATGGCTTCCCTTCCTCCTCTTCCCGAAGGTGGAGATGTCGAGGAAAGGGCCGTTATTGCCGATGACAACCAGGAGGCCCCTCTTTTGTGAATGAACCCGCGATTCTCGAAAATCTGCGGGATCTATTGAAAAGGATGTCGCCTCTGAAGGTACTACATCAGCACAATCTCCTCCTCCTGCTGTTTCTCCAAAGAACAAAAGGAAAAGGAGTGATGTCGAAAATTCCGGGACCTCCCAACCCGAAGAAGTTGCTCCTTCACCGCGAAAGGCAGCGTATGACCCATATCTCGAGAGTCTCATCAGTTCGTGAGTTCCCTGTCTTTTTTTTTTATTTTTCTGTTCGAAGAATTTTGTTTGCCTTGCTTTTTATGCTGCCACCTCTTTTTCCACAGTGATGATGATGAAGAAACACCAACTTTGGATGTGGCTGCTCGAACGAGTACGTCACATACTCTAGTTATTTTGGAGCCGCCAGTTGAAGGAGAAGAATCCTCGCCTCCTCAACAGAACGTCGGCGCGTCTACTCCTCCTTCGAGCCCCCTTGTCCCTTCGCCAAAAAGGGCAAGGACTGAAGCAATTCCGGAGCCGAGTCTCCAATTGAGTAGCTCTTCTAACCCTCTTTTGGATGATGTAAGTTCTCCATACTCTTGTCACTGTCTCGTACTTCCTCTGTTTGCTTCGAATGCCATTATATTTTTCTCATACCGAAATTTTCTTGCTTTGTCCCTTTTTTTCTTAACAGCCCATGATCAAAGAGCTTATTCGCATCGGTGCTCAATTCATTGGGTATCGTGAATATGCCAACAAAGCGAAGGTGATGCCTTGCTGCTTTCTTTTTACCATTACTCGTTACTCCGTTGTTGTCGATATTTTAACGAAGTTTTATCTTTCTTAGCGGAAAAATTGGCGGCTATCAACGAGCGTGCCAATGCACTTGCTCAAAAATTAGAGCAAAGTGAAGAGGCTCGTAAGAAGGCCGAATTAGATGTCTGTTCAAGCTAGAGCGAGAGGCCGACAAGGCCAAGGCCGAAGCCGCTAGTGTCGAAGATCTTAGGAAGAGACTTCACGCTGCCGAGACTTCACTGAGCGAGCATATAACTGCACAATCTGCTCGCGAGGAAGCGATCCTTAAGCGTATAAAGACGCAAAGTCGCCGCTTTCTCAGTAAGTATCTGAACCACTTCATATCCTTTGTACTTTCTTTTCTGCACTCGTTTGTTGCTCAATAAGTTTCTTCCTTGACAGATAGAACAGCTCAGGAGTTCGAACTTGAAGATCCCGACGATGATCCTCTTCTTGACGCCCTTTCTTTCCTCGAGTTTCATGGGTCAGAGGCACGCGAAGGCATTGATCAAGCTAAAGCAGGACTGTCGCGGCTCTTTCCCTATTTCTTCCCAAAGAAAGAGGAACCCGCAACTTTCCTTAACCTGGCCAAGTGCTTTAATCCACCAGAAGATCTTGGGCTGAAGGTGCGTCATGAGAATATGAAGGTCGCCGTTGAAAACACTCGTTGCCTTGGTTGCCGATAGCCAGACAAATTATCGACTGGGCGAAAGTTGGCGACACTGAGCAGATAGAACAATCGAGGTGGAAGTCGTTGATCAAGGCAGCTAAGCCCAACACGAAGAAAATCCCGGCCTATCTCGGGATCAAGCCGTCTTCAACTCCTAGCTCATCAAGGCCGGAGGTCTAGTTGAATGCCTCTTTGCTTTTTCTTTTTAGCGTACCTCTTTCTTTTGGCATTGTCGCCGTAGTGTTCTTGGCGATAACTGCTTCAATAGGTCTCTAGAAGGTCCTTCTTTTGTAATAGACATGTATATATTATGGGAATGAATGGAGATCTATCTTTACTCAGTGATTGATGTCGAAATATTTCTTTTTCCCAGTTAATTTTTGACAATTATACGCCAGCTCCTGGTCCTTCCAATATTCCGCCTTCTTCTTCTCGCTCAAGGAGAGCTCTTGCTGATACTACACCTGCCGAAGATTCCTTGCCGCAAGAATTAGATGAACTTCGGCAGCAACTTCAGTATGCAAAGAAACAAACACTTGTGATGTTGGAGAAGTCTCGTAAGTCATCTGAAGCCGAAAAAATTGCACTTCAGCAAGCTCACGAGGCCGTGGCTGCTAGGGAGATTGCTACTTCCGAGGCTGAAAAGGCGACTGCTCGAGAGAATTTCATGCTCGAATTAATGAATGAAGCCAGTGCGGATATGTCGGGTATGCTTGTTTCACCCTCAATATCTTCTATCTTCATGCTACGTTTCTTAAAGTTTTTTGCTCCTTTGTTTTAATAGGTTCCTTTACTGATGCTGTTGCCGAAGAGGAGAGGGTAAATACTAGGGCAAACCTCCTTGTTAACCTTTCCCTTGATCACGGTTCTCTATTTTGGGCTACCCCAGAGAGGACCCGCCAAATTGTCAGATTTCAGGATCGCGCCTCTCAAACTCGCGACTTTCTTGACTTCTGTACCAAGACCTTGTCTATGGTTTATAATTCCATGTTTCCTCGGAACGTTCAACCAAAAACTCTTCTCGAGTTAATGGAGAAATTTAAGGATGCCCATAGGATCCATGACTTTGTCAAAGCTCAACTGGTAGCTGGCGCCAGATTTGCCCTTATCATGCTTCAGATCTGCCACTCAAAGCTTGACCTGACCCAAGTTGTTGCGAAAGTTCACGCAAAGGTACGGCGTCGAAGAGTTGGTGTTGATCGTATTAACACGAAGGTTTCGCCTATAGCTGAAGAAATGATTGAAGACCTTCTTCGGATGGATGCCGACTTTTTGCGGATGGTCATTATGCTGATTTTCTTGGCGCTGCTCCTGAAGAAAACAGAGTTACCCTTGATGATATACTGAATCATGACTAATTATTTTCCTTTGGTAGACAATTCTTCCTTGTAAATCATGATTGTATTTATGAAGCAAACATCATATTTCTATATTTGTCTAGCCCCCGAGTGTTTTCGGTGGCTATTTACTGTATTTGTATAATGCGAGGTTTTGAACCAAGGCATTTATTCAATATGTAGTTTTGGCGAATATCAGCCCCCGAGCTTCTTTATTGAGTACTATTTTGTATTTTTATTGACTTACGAGGTATTTTAATACCAAGGCAAGGCTTTTCTTTATGCGAGGAACTATATTGAAATTCGTCGGGTCGGAGATTTGAGCATGTCGATAAAGAAAAGTTATATTGACACTATCTTTATTATATTGCAGACACCGCGAGCCCGCCTCATTAAAAACCTTTCCCGGCCCCACTCGGTGCCCCGAAAAAGGAAAAGAGTGCGTCTGAAAACTCGCGGGCGTTTCAGTACATTGAAGTTTTACAAGGACTATATTTTGGCTCTAGGCGTAGAACCGCCTGAGTTGCGCCACGTTCCAGGGGTTTTGCTCCTCCACCCTTGTCTTCTTGTCCTTTATCCTGTATGCTCCTCCTCCGATTACTTCCGTGACAATATAAGGACCAAGCCATGGTGACTCGAGTTTTTCATGACTTTTTTGCGTGAGCCGAAGAACTAAGTCTCCCACTTGAAAGGATCTTGGCCGCAAACGTCGACTCTGGTAATTTCTTCAAGTCCTGTTGGTATTTGGTTACCCTTGATAATACTTCGTCTCGAGCTTCGTCGAGTGCGTCTACGTCGTCTTCCAATGCTATCCTGGAGGTTTCTTCATTATACCCTGTGACTCTGGGGGAGTCGTGCTCTATTTCTATTGGTAGTACTTCCTCTGCTCCATGGACCAGGAAAAACGGGGTCTCCTGTGTTGCTGTATTTGGTGTTGTTCGGATGCTCCACAACACGCTTGGTAGTTCTTCTGGCCAGGTATGTCGAGCTTTTTCCAGTGGTCCTAACAGGCGTTTCTTGATGCCATTGCAGATGATGCCGTTGGCTTTCTCGACTTGCCCATTGGTTTGAGGATGTGCAAGCGACGCAAAGTGCAATTTTATACCCACTTCTTTGCAATAATCTTTGAATTCGTGGGATGTGAAGTTACCGCCATTGTCCGTGACGATGTCTGTGGGGCACTCCAAATCTGAAGACGAGGCCTTTTATGAATTTTACTCGCGGATGCTCCGTCCGGCGAATTTATCGGCTTCGCTTCTATCCACTTTGTAAATTTGTCGACGACTACTAGCATGTATTCCTTTCCTCCTGGCCATGATTTGTGTAACTTGCCCACCATATCGAGTCCCCATTGCGCAAAGGGCCACGACAATGGTATTGGTGTTAGTTCCTGCTGCCGGAGAGTGAGGTTTTGCGGCAAACCTTTGACACGCATCGCAAGTCCTTACTATTTCTTTGGCGTCCTCGATTGCTCGTCAACCGAGAGAATCCTGCCCGAAAAACCTTGGCTGCAATAGCTCGACTACTCGCGTGGTGGCCACATATTCCTTCGTGTACATCCTTCGAATTATTCTTCCTTCTTCGGGTGTGACACACCTTTGCAGGACGCCCGAAATACTTCGCTTGTACAATTCTCCTTTGATCACCGTGAAAGCTTTAGAGCGTCGAATTACTCGCCTTGCCTCAACTGGATCATCGGGTATTTCTTTCCTGAGGATATATGATATATATACTTGCATCCAAGGAACCTGTACCATCATCACCAGCTCTTGTTCCTCTTCCTCCTTCGTGGTTTCTGTGAGGGATGTCAAAGTTTTCTCTTTTGCTTTTTTCTGCACCTTTTTTGGCTTCGTAGATCTCTCCGCTATTTCTTCCCAAAATACTCCTGGCGGGATTGGGAGGCATTGCGACCCGATGTTTGCGAGGACGTCAGCTTCATCGTTGCTCAATCTATCGATGTGATTTACCTCGCATCCATCAAATAGCTTCTCGAGTTCATTATACACCTCCTTGTATGCTACCATGCTATCATTGATCGCATCACATTGGTTCATAACTTGCTGAGCCACCAATTGTGAGTCGCCAAAGATTTTTAGTCGAGTTGCACCGCAAGCTTTCGCCATCTTCATCCCGTGTATGAGGGCTTCATATTCTGCTTCATTGTTAGATGCGTTAGGGAACGTCATCCGAAGGATGTACTTCAACTTGTCGCCTTCAGGTGATATAAGTACTACTCCTGCGCCAGCTCCTTCTATTCTCTTGGACCCGTCGAAATTCATGGTCCAGGTTCTCGATAAGTCGGGGGGTCCTGTGTTTTGCAGCTCCATCCATTCCGCGATGAAGTCTGGCAGAACTTGCGACTTGATTGCTTTTCTTTTTTCATACGTGATGTCCCGAGGGGAAAGTTCTATTCCCCAAAGGGAGACACGACCCGTAGCTTCTGGATTGTTTAGTATATTTGACAAGGGAGCTTCATTGACTACTATGATCGGGTGTGCCGAAAAATAGTGGCGCAATTTTCGTGCTGTTGTGAACACTCCGTATGCTAGCTTTTGGTACTGGAGGTACCTTTGTTTTGATGGCGATAAAACTTCGCTGACGAAGTATACTGGCCTCTGTACTCCGTGGAGTTTTCCTTCCTCTTCTCTTTCGACAACTAGCACTGTGCTCACCACTTGGGGCGTGGCTGCGATATATAGCAGGAGAGGTTCCTTTTCCTTCGGCGCCACCAAAATTGGTGGTGTCGAAATTCTGCGCTTCAAATCTTCGAAAGCTCTATCGGCCTCTTCGTTCCACTGGAATTTGTCCCCTTGCTTTATCAGAGCGTAGAATGGTAATGCTTTTTCTCCCGACTGGCGACGAATCTGCTCAAAGCTGCGACTCGCCCAGTTAGCTGTTGTACTTCTTTCAACTTTGTTGGCTTTCTCATTGTTACGATAGCTTGTATTTTGTCGGGATTTGCTTCAATCCCTCTTGCTGAGACTAGAAACCCCAAAAGTTCTCCTGCTGGGACGCCAAAGGAACACTTCGTCGGGTTCAACTTCAGGCAGAATTTATTGAGGTTGTCAAAAGTTTCCTTGAGATCCTCGATCAGTGTTGTCCCCTTTTTAGATGTTATGACGACATCGTCGATATATACTTGCACGTTTTTTCCAATCTGTGTCGCCAAACACTTCTGCATCATCCTCTGATATGTTGCTCCCGCATTTTTTAGACCGAAGGGCATTGTTTTGTAACAAAACACGCCGTAAGGTGTAATAAACGCTGTCTTTACTTCATCTTCTTCTTTCAATCTGATCTGGTTATAACCAGAATATGCGTCCAGGAAGGAAAGACGTTCGCATCCAGCCGTGGAGTCGATAATTTGATCGATCCTCGGGAGGGGAAAGTGATCCTTTGGACAATGTTTATTGAGACATGTAAAGTCGACGCACATGCGAAGGACCTTAGTGTTTTTCTTTGGCACCATCACAGGATTTGCTACCCATGTGGCTTCTGTGAATATCTCTTTGATAAAACCAGCTTCTTGTAGTCGATTGATTTCTGACGAGCATAGCTTTGCGGTTTGGTTCCGAAAAACGCCGCAAAGGTTGTTTGATTGGTCTCGCTGATGGATCCAAATTTAGGTGGTGCTCGGCAAGTTCCCTGGGTACTCCTGGCATGTCAGCTGGACACCATGCGAAGATTTTCCAGTTCTCACGGAAGAACTCAACGAGCGCGCTTTCCTATGTGATATCCATGTTGTTTGCGATAGATGTCGTCTTTTTTGGGTCTGTCGGGTGAATCTGCACCTCCTTAGAATTTTTCTCGGCATTGAAAGTTGATTCTTTATTTGGCCTTCCAACGTCTGGCAGTACGTCGTAATCAGTCATACTTTTTGACGCCAAATACTCAGCTTGCATCCCGAAAGTTTCTGATAACCGATGAAAATCCTTGTCGCACTTATCGGCTAAGGCGAAGCTTCCTTTGACTGTGATTGGTCCCTTTGGTCCAGGCAATCTCCACAACAGGTATGTATAGTGTGGTACCGCCATAAATCTAGCATATGCTGGTCGTCCCAACAAAGCATGGTACTGCGATGGAAAATCCACGACTTCAAATTCCAGCTTCTCGATTCTATAATTTTCTCGGGTTCCAAACTGAACGTCGAGATTGATCTTCCCCAATGGATAACTTGGTTTCTCCGGTGTGATGCCGTGGAACCTTGTGTCTGTTGGCTTCAAGTTTGCTAAGGATATGTTCATCTTCCTCAATGTATCTGCATACATAAGGTTTAAGCTGCTGCCGCCATCTATGAATACTCGAGAAACATCAAATCCCGCAATAACCGCTGGCAGAATAAGTGCTGACTGCCCTGGTCGAGGAACTTGCTGCGGATGATCCGCTATGGTGAAGCCGATGTCTTGCCCTGACCAATTGAGGTACTCAACTGTCGGTGGAGGCATTTTCTCTGCCATGAACACCTGTCTCGAGATTACTTTTTGAGTTCTGTTGGACGGCCTTCCCTTCTGAATCATCGACACCGCTCCGTTTGAGTTAGGATCGACATAAGGTGGTGGTGGAGGTGCTGCCGCTATTCTGAGCTGATGCCGATTGTCGTCTGTAATCGCGGGAGGTGGTGGCAGGTGAACCTCGCTCCTGGGCTCCCGAGGATTTCTCTGTGCTGCTCGAGCATGAGCGTTCTCTGCATATCTGAACATTGCCTGAAAATTTCGACAGTCTTTCTGCGCAGGTGCCCTGACTGTCTTTTTCCGTTACTGTCGAGGAAAAAATGCATCTGGCATGGTCCGTTCAGCATTTCTTCGGGGGACACGAAAGGCCTTGGGAACCTAGGCCCGCTATTTTGCCTGTTGCGAGAGTCGTCCCTGTTATCACTTCGCTGCTCACTGCTTCTCTGATAATCATCTCTATTGTTTCCTCCTGTGTTTGCCCGAAATCCTGCTGAAATTTGCCCTGGGGCGTCATAGTTCGGGTACTGTCGAGGGAATCGTCGCCTCGGTTGGTAATTTCGACCACGGTCCTCCTCTGGCGACCTGTGCCGTTTGTTGTGGACAGCATCTTCTCCATCCGCCCATCTATTTGCTATCTCCATTAATGCGGATACTCGTCTTTGGATTGGTCCTTCCCAAGTCCTCGACAAAATCTCCACGCTCGATTCTCGCGACAAACGCATCTATTGCTCTCTCGTCGGATATATTTTCTCGCCGAGTTTTTGATGATGTTCCACCTTTGGATGTACTTTCTCATTGACTCATCCGGCTTTTGTCGACATGCTCTCAACTCTTCTAACGACGCAGGTTTTTTGCACGTGGATCCGAAGTTCTTGACGAATACGTCCTCGAAACTTTCCCGACTGTCGATAGATCCCGGAGGAAGCTTCTTTATCCAAGATCGTGCGGCTCCACTTAAGTGCACCTGAATACTTTGCATGGCTGTTGCCCTGGTCCCTCCGAGTTAACTTCACCGTTTCGAGGTAATCAACTAGCCGATCCTCCGGATCTTGCGAGCCGTCGATTTTTTGAAGTGATCAGGCAACTTAAATCCCGAAGGGACTCGAGTTTTTCGTACTCTCCTTGTGAAGCACGGCAAACCGCACATATCCTCATCGTTTAGTTCTGGGGATTGTCGATGTTCCCTTCTGCCTTGCCGTGCTCTGTCTACCCTTGCTTGTGCTGCCGTATCTCTTGCTCCACTTGTTCCTTCAACATTTGCTGCTCGCTGCTGCCGTAGGTCGTGGACTATTTTTCCTTGCGGCTCCTTCGGCGGTGTTGATACAAACGCCGTTCCCATGACTTCTTGTCCTGCTATCGCCATATTGTACAAAGCCTCCCTTGGATCTCCTGGAGGTGGCCTGGATGCAAGGATAAAAGCTTGTGTCGCCATATACCCAGCTTCTGGTGTTTTAGGGATAATATTCCCTCTTGTGTCTATTGATATAAAAGACATGTCGAGATTTTGAACCAGGTACTCTCTTTCTCCTTCAGGTATGTGTTGCAATCTGGACCTTGCTCTGTTCCGAGCTTCTCTATGACTATCTCCCGAGGTTCTAGATTGTCGACTTAGATCTGCCCTTCTCCTGCTGGATGCAGAAGCTGCCTCCTTTCTCCTGTTCAACTCAGCTGTCTGTTTTTCCAATTCTCTGGCAGCTCGTGCGAGCCTATATTGATAAGCTTGCAATTCTTGGACTGTAGCAGTTGTCGTCATTGGCTCCGAACCATCTAAAGCTTTTGCAGCCCTATCCCAGGCCGTTTGTGGAAGTTGAACTCTGACGCGTGGTGTGGGCCCGACATATTTAGTGCCCATACCTCTCCTTAGATCTGAGGGATCGACATAGGGATTACCCAAATCGTCGAAAGCCTCTGATGTTTCCTCTTGATTTTCAATAGCATAAATCTGATGATATTTTGTGCTCAGATCTATGTTGGGTTTGGTGACATCATTGTTGAGATTGATGAAAACCTTGCCCATTGTGATAGATTTGTCGATGAAGTCGTAACTGTCGACATCGCTTGAGTCATCGCTTATATATGAGTCCACAGATGACTCGAACGATATGTTGCCGAAGATCTTGGCGAGTTTCTCTCTTGCTCTGGTGCTGACGTAACGTGTTTCCGAAGTTTCTTCTTCTCCTGACTCGGTTGACGATGCATAGCTTGAAAAATCGGAATCGACTGCCGACGATCCCGACGAAATCGGAATTTCGACACGATACGATCCTTCCTTCTCGATGCGAAAGTGAAACCTTCCGAACGTCATCTCCATGGGCTCCGCCAGATACGCATATGCATCCAAACGGGAGGGTGGGTGAGGAACAAAATCGACAAGACCAGCAGCGATCTGTTTACCTCGATCCATTGTGTTGCTTGCGGTTGACGATGTCGAAGATCTTGAACGTGCCATCGAGATCAGATCATTACGCCTCTAATCCCCACAGACGGCGCCAATTGACAAGGTATCAACTTGTCAATGCCTATGGATTATAGGCTAGGGTTTGGTTAGAAGTAGAGGGTAAGTAGATCTCGAAGGTTTCAGCCGAAAAGTACTCGACGATTATGAAAACTAGGGTTTGTGAACAATGATTCGATGATCTCTTCGTCCCTCGACTCCCCCTTTATATAGGAGGTGGAGCCGAGGGTTTCGTTTCGTACAAGTTACGTGAATCCGGGACGGTTTCTAACTCATCCCGCCAGATTACAAATAGCACTTCTTATTACAACTCTAACTTTCCTTAATATATCTTGGGCTCCCGAATCTTCTTATTCTTCGGATAATGGGCCTTCAATAAACCCCGGGTACTATCTTCGGCAAGCCCATTTTGGGATGCCTATGTCACTAAGAAGTCTCTCAAGGAGAAAGGTATTAAATCCGAAGATGTGAAGAATCTACCTCCCATAGAAGATATATGTGAGATAATTCCCCCTTCACCCATGATTGAGGTAAACTCCCTTCAACGCTTTACTAGGGAAGATATTCCGTATTCAAAACCTCCTCGCGCAATGCTTAGATGAGTTTGATAATTACATTGTTAAGCAAGAAAATTTTAATATGAGAGTAGAGAATCATCTAATGGAAAATTCTCAAGCTATTAGCAATTTGCATGATATTGTGGAGAGAACCTCCAATGATGTTAAGATTCTTGTTAAACGTTTTCAAATGATTCAAACTCAAATTGATCAACTCACTAAAGTGCAAAATGACTTGCTAAATAATAATTCTAAAGAGAAACATGCTTATGAAGTAACAACTAGAGGTGGTGTCTCTACCCAGGATCCTCTATATCCTGAAGGGCATCCCAAAAGAATTGAACAAGATTCTCAACGCATTGAACCTAGTGCTCATTCTAAGAAGAAAAAGAAGAAGAAACATAAAAATGTTGTAGAATCCTCCGAACCTGTTAATGATCCTAATAGTATTTCTATTTCCGATGCTGAAACTGAAAGTGGAAATGAACATGATAATGGTAATGATAATGATAAGAATGATGCTTCTGATAAAGAAGAGGTTGAAGATGAACCTGAAAAGCATGATAAAAATAAAAAGTATACTAAAGAAGATTTTATTGCTAAGAAACATGGTAATGAAAGAGAACCTTGGGTGCAAAAGCAAATGCCTTTTCCTACTAAGAAATTAAAATCAAAGGAAGAAGAACACTATAATAAATTTTGCGATTGGATGAAACCTTTATTCATGCAAATCCCTTTGACTGATGCTATTAAATTGCCTCCTTATTCAAAGTATATGAAAGATATTGTTACTAACAAGAGGAAAATCCCCAATGAGGAAATTTCCACTATGCTTGCTAATTACTCTTTCAAAGGCAAGGTTCCGAAGAAGTTGGGCGACCCAGGTATACCTACTATTCCTTGTTCTATCAAGAATAATTATGTTAAAACTGCTCTATGTGACTTGGGAGCCGGTGTTAGTGTTATGCCTTTTTCTCTTTATAAGAGACTTTATCTAGATAAGTTGATACCTACTGATATATCTTTGCAAATGGCTGATAAATCTACTGCTATTCCTGTTGGTATATGTGAGGATGTTCCTGTTCAAGTTACTACTAACTGCTTGATATTAACTGATTTTGTTGTGTTGGAAATGCCCGAAGATGATAATATGTCTATTATTCTTGGGAGACCTTTTCTTAACACCGCAGGGGCTGTTATTGATTGCAATAAAGGAAAGGTTACTTTCAATGTTGATGATAAGGAGCATACCATCTATTTCCCCAAGAAGATTGATAAAGTATGTGGAGTCAATACTATTTCTAATGTGAGAACTATCAAAGTTGGAACTATCGATTGTCCTATATATGATCCTAAAGAAGGTTATCAAAATCTTATGATTGGATCCATATCAATACAATTCAAGGTAACATGATTGATTTGAGGTTTATTTCTTCATATGCTATGTAAAAATTATTCGGTGGCAAGACTTGATCAACCTTGTTAACGAATACCTTTTATATGCATAGAGGAGGTAAACAACATCTCTTTCTTCCTCCATTTGTCTTATTTGCTGTAGCACTTTTTTTTGCAAAGTTCCTTAGTTAATTAGAGTTTTCAAAATTTTTCCTGGCCAGTAATAATAAACTTAATACCCAGAAATGTGCATTTTTCAAAGTTTTCAAAAATTCACAAAAATTATACCGTTGGTCCTATTTTTCGAAGCGGCACCGGGAGCACCGAGAGGATGACCTGTGGGGCACCCCAGGGTGCCACACCACAAGCCGGCGCGGCCAAGGAGGGGCGCGCCACCTCGTGGTGTGGGCCCCTCCTTGCCCCACTTTAGCATCTCTTTCTCCCAGCATCTTCTCTCTCCCGAAAAAACTCGAACCAGCTTTCTCTCACTCGCGTTTTTGCTCAAGAGCTCAGAATTTTTCGATCTCTTTGCTCAGCCCAGATTTCTGTCTGAAATTTGGCACATTTGTTCTACGGTATGTGACTCCTCCGCCTATCCAAGTAGAATTTTGTTTGGTTGAGTATATCTTGAATATTTAGCTGCTGTAGGTAACATGTTTAGTGAGCTTGCATGCTTGTTCTAAGTTGTATAAACTAGTTTTGATGCATGATTAGTACTCTAGCAAGTTCCTATAGTAGTTCCCTTTGATTATATGCCACCAAATCAAGTTTTATATCACTTGTTGAAAAATTTCAGAAAAGAAAGATGAAGAAGTTCAACTTTGGAGAATTGTTCAAGAGAGGAACAACCAGCACCGGGAGGCCTTCTAGGGCCGCCACCCGGCTTAGGCGATCGTACAATGAGGATATCATCGCGCCTAGCTTCGCGCCCGAAGAGGATAACGGGGCTCCTAATGCTTCGTCTTTTCCATGCTATGATTTTCTGAGGAATGCAGGGATATTGGAGGATTTCTTCACCCTTGTCAATAGGGCGGGCTTAACCACCTACGTGGGAGACGAAAGGGAGCAATACTATATGCTCACCAAAATTTTCGTCGAGAGCTTCAGGTTCAACAACACGCAATACGAGCCGACAGTTGCATTCAAGATCTATGGTAATCCTGTTACTATGGAATTGGAAGATTTTTGTCGTGCATTGGATATTGCCCCTGTAGGTACAGCAAGGAGGATTGATGACAACCCCCGGGACTTGTTGGAGCTCTATCGAGGGATCACCGATGATGATTGTCGCACCATTCAGCGTGGCAAGATAAGGAACATTCAACTCCCCGCCATTAAGTATTTTGCATATTACATTGCTACTAGCATTCTTGGTAGGGAGAACACTAGCAATATTTCTAGTTACCATCTTGCTTTCTTGAATATTGCACTTACTGGTCGGACATCTTATCACCTTGGTTCTCTTATTGCTCGCCGCCTGTCTAATAGGGGGCCTATTTTTGGAGGAACGATTGCACTGCGCGTTTTAACACATTTAAGACTTCCTCTTGATCCTAATGATGTGCCATTAACCCCTAGGAGGCTTGATATTGCTGCTATGAAAAGCCATCATTTTGTTACCAATGAATCCACTTTAGATAACATGGTCTATATAATGTTGTTTGCTGACGGGGATGAGAAGGAAATCCCTCTTCCCCAGCCGGGTTTGTTCAGTATTGACAGGGAACCATGGTCGCGCACTAAGGAGGAGGTGGAGGAACATATGAAGATACAAAACTTCCATCAGCAGCATGACTCCGAGGACGCCGAGCCCTCCTACGACTACACCGTCACGTATCCGGGTGCTTCTTCTAGCACATACCCGGAATATGATCCATCTTCGTCGTACTACGGAGATACTACCTCATGACCTCGATGGGATTGAACTCCACTTAGGCCAAAAGCCCAAGCTTGGGGGGAGGTATACCGGCATCACTCATTCTTTGCATATTATGATTGCTGGATACTTGTACATACTTGTTTAGTTTGTTTGAGTGATTTTCTAATGAGAGGGAGATGATATTTGGGGAAGTGCTGCCTGAAAACAGATTCTGGACTGTTACCGAAAAAATTCTCAAAAATAGCCAGAACAGTATTTTGCGAAGCCAATTTTTGTGCATGTTCCCCAGGTTGTTATCTAACTTTCATTAGTTGAACACTTTTCGATTTGAGCAGTGGAAGAATTTATTAAAAATCGGGTACTGTTCTGCTGTCAAGTTTGACGAATTTCTGCTGCTTTGTGTTTATGTGACTTTTCTAGGTTGCTATTTCTTGTTTTTGCTTTATTTCTTTCCCAAAACACAAAAAGACCAAAAATATTTCTGTTGTTTCTCTTCACCATTTGTTTGCTTTGGTTTCTTGCATTTGTTTCGCTTTATTTGCTATTGCTAGTTTGCTATAAGAAAACCCAAAAAGATTTTGCTTTGTTTGCTTGTTTCTCTTTGTTCTTGTTTCCAGTTCGAAAACACCAAAAATATTTGCTGTTCTTCTTTGGTTTGTAAAGTTCATCTTGAGTTCAATGGTCTTCGGTGGCTGGAGCGTGGTTTTCATTTCATATTATCCAAGGTACACAAGTGAAAGGCAATAATGACGATCTACGACAATTGGATTGTGGTGAGAGGCTGGTATGAACTCTATTTGTTTTCATTTTTGTACATATACTCATCCATGTGAGCATGCTTAGTTAGTTCATGTGAGGTATATGTTATTTGAGAAAGTCTAGTAGTTCATGATCTCTCATGTTTAACTCCAATTTATTAATATGAGTAGCATGTCATGGATGTTTGCTTGCATTGTTTTATTCATAAGTAGGTATGGCATTGTGGTATCCTCCTCTGAATAATTCATTTATATCGACTTGGCACATGCTCACGCATGCATATGACTGAACAAAAGTCAATTAAGCCTCGATGATTTACATTGTTTCAGAGTTCTTGTATCACTTTTATGCCTCCGTTAATTTATTTTGCCGCAAGCATGATTATGACAGTTACTGCTCTCTTGATTTTTCGCTCCCTAGTCTTTTGCTAGCCTTCGCTTGTACTGAGCGGGAACGCTGCTCGTGCTTCCAAACACCTGAAAACCAAGTTGTTCCAAAGTGTCCACCATAAATACCTATGCATGGCATTTCAAACCATTCCAAGTAAATTCTCATGCGCTACCTTTAAAACCTTCAAAATGCTTCTCAATTTGTGTTTATGTTTCATAGCTCATGAGGAAGTATGTGGTGTTTAGCTTTCAACCTTGTCATTTACTTTTGACGGACTCTCATATGGACTAGTGGCACATCCGCTTATCCAATAATTTTGCAAAAAGAGCTGGCAATGGGATTCCCGATCCCGAATTAATTAACTTAAATAGACACTCCTCCATGGTTTGTGATTGATGGACGGCACCCGAAGGATTTGGTTAGCCATGGCTTGTGTAAGCAAAGGTTGGGGGGAGTGTCATCATCATAATAAAACTAAAATAAAAAGGCACTCCTTCATGGTATGTGATTGTTGGCAGGCACCCGAGGATTCGGTAGCCATGGTTTGTGTAAGAAAGGTTGGAAGGAGTGCCACATAAATATGCAATAATTCATGGGAGCCGCTCTTGGGAGTCCGGTTGGCGAGGTAGTTAGTGTACCCATTACCATTCGTTGACAACAACAAACACCTCTCAAAACAATTTTACTCCTGATTTCAAAAATGAAAAGCTCTAGCGCATGTTAATCCCTGCTTCCCTCTGCGAAGGGTCAATCTTTTACTTTTATGTTGTGTCTCCATTATTTCTTTGAGCACTATCTTGAGAGCACAACTGTCATTCTTAGTATAATATGCTTGTCTCAAAATATGATTGATTGTGGTATAACTTTGATGCTTTTATCTTTGACAATCACTACTTCTAGTCTTTCTATGAACTCCAGAGGTGCTCGGGCATTTATGTTTTGCCAATCAAATACAGGCAAGCGAGATACCACTTTATCATACTCTCTTATGAACATTGCAATCCTGCTTATATACATGATTCATGATGCTTATTATTAATTATTGGTACCTCTCCATGATTGACATAACTGTTAGATGATCTTATTTGTATGTATCTCATTATGAACTGCTTAAGTATTAGCCATAGCATGAGAATATATACATCATATGAGCAAATGTGTTCGTGAAAGTTCTTTTATCGCTCGATTGTTAACCGAATTGCTTGAGGACAAGCAATAAGCTAAGCTTGGGGGAGTTGATACGTCCAAAACGTATCTACTTTCCCGAACACTTTTGCTATTGTTTTGCCTCTAATTTGTGTATTTTGGATACAACTAACACGGACTAAGGCTGTTTTCAGCGGAAGCTGTTACGGTGTCTCGTTTTTGTGCAGAAATCCAACTTTCGGGAAAATCCTCGGAATTTATGCGGAAGGCCCTATTTTCCCGGAATGTGACGGAGCCAGAAGGACAAGTAAGGTGGAGGCCCGAGGGCCCCACACCATAAGGCGGCGCGGCCTAGGGGGGGCCCGCGCGGCCCTATGGTGTGGCCCCCTCGGCCGGCCTCCGACGCCCTCCTTCGGACTATAAATTGCCTTCGACCTAAAAACGCACGGAGAGAAGTCGAAGTCGCCAGAAAGCCTCCAGAACGCCGCCACATCGCGAAACTCCGTCGCGGGAGCCAGAAGTCGCCGTTCTGGCACTCCGCCGGGACGGGGAATTGGAGGAGATCATCGCCATCATCACCGCCAACGCCTCTCCATCAACCAGCCATGTTTCCCCCATCCATGTGTGAGTAATTCCCCCGCTGTAGGCCGAAGGGGATGGTAGGGATTGGATGAGATTGGTCATGTAATAGCATAAGATTGTTAGGGCATAGTGCCTAGTGTCCGTAATTGGTACTTTGATGATATTGTTGCAACTTGCTATGCTTAATGCTTGTCACTAGGGCCCGAGTGCCATGATCTCAGATCTGAACATGTTATTGCTTCATCATGATATTCATTATTTATGATCTTACCTGCAAGTTGTATACACATGTCGCTGTCCGGAACCAATGGCCCCGAAGTGACAAGAATCGGGACAACCGGAGGGGATGGTAGTGATGTGAGGATCACATGTGTTCACGGAGTGTTAATGCTTTGCTCCGGTACTCTATTAAAAGGATTACCTTAATATCCAGTAGTTTCCCTTGAGGCCCGGCTGCCACCGGCTGGTAGTACAAAAGATGTTGTGCAAGTTTCTCATTGCGAGCACGTACGACTATAATTGGAACACATGCCTATTGATTACTTTGTACTTGGACACCGTTTTATTATTATCTGCAAATGCCCTGCTATGATTGTTACATGAGTTTCTCTCATCCATGCAACGCCCGTCATCCGTCCCCGTGCCTACAGTATTTTAATCCTGCTCGTTTACTATAATCACTACTGCTGTCTCAGTTACTCTGCTGCTGCTATTTCACTACTGCTACTGTTATAAAATTGTTACTACTTATAAACTCTTGCGAGCAAGTCTGTTTCCAGGTGCAGCTGAATTGATAACTCCGCTGTTAAGGCTTTCAAGTGTTCTTTGTCTCCCCTTGTGTCGAATCAATAAATTGGGTTATACTACCCTCGAAGACTGCTGCGATCCCCTATACTTGTGGGTTATCAGTCACCAACTCAGAACATTCTATATATTCCTCCCCTGCCCTCTAAGGACCGGAGCATGAGAACATCTAGTGCTGAAAACTTCCGAAATTAAGGAAAATTCTAGTTCAGCAAATATGCCAAATCGCTAGAGCATAGGTGACTACATTTACCTTAAAAAATTACAGATTCAATAATCAGATATGAAAATCCAGCAAATTAATCCCCATAATCAAAAGATGGCCACGGAGACTTGCTTACTTCCAAGGGCTGGAAAAACAGCTACGAGTTAGCACTTATCTGAATACTAAAGGAATCAGCCACAATCCATAGGCTGAACAAACACAATGAGAGATTGGGCTCATCTGGAGACTGTGAGTCTAGGACCTTAATTAGGACATAATCCATGCATATAAGTCATTCGCTTTAAGCAAGCGGGTGCACGAGCTCACCTGCCGATCTGGTCGAGAACGCTTGCACGCCCCTGCCGGCATCCGCCTCCCACTTGTACATCAAGGCCACGCGGTGTAGCCCTCGTGACGAAGAGTCCTCAGTGCCAGAGTGAGGCACCCAGAAATTTGCGTGATCTCCACGCGGTCTGGCGTCGGCACGGGTGCAGCCTACAGGATTTCGCGGAGCACGCTAGAAGGAGGTACAACTTCGGCTGGTGGTGTTTGTGGAGAAGCTCGCGGCACCATCGGTAGTGAAGCAGAGGTGGCCGGAGCTCCGTCGAGGCGGCGAGCTGGTCGGGCCGGAGAACGATATTAGGTCGGGACATGGGCGAATCATGAGGCGTTGGGGACGTAGGCTCGGTTGCGGGACGGCCTGGATCTCGGCCACGGAAGGGTCGATGGAGGGCGGGGGCGCGGGGCGCTGCTCCCCGAGATCGATTGGTGGCGGCGGCGGACAATCGTCGAAATTAGGACAAGCTCCTTCTCGCCAGATCGCCAGGGACGGCCGGAGCAAGGGGCGGAGACAGCGGCGGCGGAACCCTACATTCTCTCATTCACGCGAACGGAAAATCAGGTCGGGCAACCGACGACCGAATTCTGGTCGCTTCAGGTGGGCCACGAGTGGGATGGCCCATGTTGATCCCTGGCCCAGGCGGGTGGACGACGAAGGGACGACCAAAGGCACGTAGTGGTTAACATATCGTGGATGGCAGAATAAGGAACCATTTTAGTCTTTTTAAGTAGTAGAGATAGATAAAAATGTTGTATATTGAAGATTATGTGAAGCCAAACCATTCTTAAACTACAATATTAATTCACCTCCGCCGTGTTCACCTCTGCCGATTGGACTTGACCGCTTTTTTGTAGGCCATCTACAATGGCTAACCGCAAAACTGTTGGAGATATGCCCAAGAGGCAATAATAAAATTATTATTATTATTATATCTTTGTGTTTATGATAAATGTTTGCATCACATGCTATAATTGTACTAACCGGAAACATTGATACATGTGTGTTATGTAAACAGAAAAATGTCCCTAGTAAGCCTCTTGTATAACTAGCTTGTTGATTAATAGATGATCATGGTTTCCTAATCATGAATATTTGATGTTGTTAATAACAAGGTTATGTCATTGGGTGAATGATATAATGGACACACATCCAAATAAGCGTAGCATAAGATGAAGTCATTAAGTTCATATTGCTATAAGCTTTCGATACATAGTAACCTAGTCATTCGACCATGAGATCATGTAAATCACTTACACCGGAAGGGTACATTGATTACATCAAACGCCACTGCGTAAATGGGTGGTTATGAAGATGAGATTAAGTATTCGGAAAGTATGAGTTGAGGCATATGGATCAAGAGTGGGATTTGTCCATCCCGATGATGGATAGATATACTTCGGACCCTCTCGGTGGAATGACATCTAATTAGCTTGCAAGCATGTGACACGGTCACAAGAGATGACATACCACGGTATGAGTAAAGAGTACTTGTCAGTAACAAGGTTGAACTAGGTATGGAGATACCGATGATCGAACCTCGGACAAGTAAAGTATCGCGTGATAAAATGAATCGGTATCGTATGTTAATGGTTCAATCAGTCGCTAAGTTATCGCTGAATGTGTGGGAGCCATTATGGATCTCCAGGTCCCGCTATTGGCTATTGATCGGAGAGGAGTCTCGATCATGTACGCATAGTTGACGCGCCTAAGGTTCGATGTTGTATGGTAATCAATGTAAGTAGCATTGCAACCTGTAAATGAATGGGATACTTGTGTGGTTGTACTTTCCATTAAAATCTTGGGAGACATCTTAAGAAAAACAGCAAGGAAGACCTACAGAATTTAGCTGTGTATGTGTCTCCTGTAAGAGCAAATTCATATACCGAATTATTTAGATATACAAAATGGTGTGAAACATTGCCTTTGTCATTTTCACCTTCTTGATTCTGTCAATAAAAACTCCATGCTTTCTAACTATAGGGTCTTTAAATATGTTCCAATATTATCGAGTTTAGTGTATCTGCACTACTATAACTAAAGTGAAAAGTATAATGCAGCGTATTGTATATCGAACAACAACCTTACCGGTGGCACTCTCTTATGTAACTTACAACTGTATTTTTTTTTCTTTTTGTGCTCGAGATAACAACTGTTTTTTTCCTTTGCAGTACACTGTATTTGATCAGCTTAAGCACAGGCTAATTCAGAGGCAGAAACGTAAAGCAGAATCAGCAGGTGATTCTTCCCCAGTTGCTCTCTCTGCCTTTTCGGCATTTCTCCTTGGTGCCATCTCAAAAAGTGTTGCTACAATCTTGACTTACCCATTGATCAGGTATGCAAACTTATCTTTGGCAGCAGGTACTATCTGAACCTTTGCACTTGCTTTTGCATGTCAATGATGTCTATAAATTCAACTGCCATCTCAGTTCTTCAAACAGGTGCAAGGTCATGATTCAGGCTGCCGACCCCTTTTTTTTGAAACAGAGGCAAAAGTTTTGCCTCATTCATTAATTAAGAAGATGGTGCCGAGTTTTTAGGAGAAAACCGGGCGAAAACCATAACAACAGGGCCGAGCCCACATAAACACACCCACACACACAACCAAGCCTAACAAGGACCCAAACAACAGGGCCGCACCCACAGTAGCCAACACAAAGAACCACATGGCGACACGGATGAACTCCAGCATGACACTTCAACACCGCGCCGACAAAGACATGCCATGACATTGGGGGCACCCATCAATCAACTGCGGATGCAAGAAAGGTAGCAGCCAAGGTGGCGAGAAAATCACAAACCTCTCTAGCGACGACACCGCCGGACACTGTTGCCTGCAAGCCTGAATTAGCAACCCCAACATCAAAAGGAACCACATGCCTCACTTCCTCAACGGAAGGAGGCATAACCTCACCACCACCCAACTCTAGGAGTTCAGGCACCACAGATGAATCCCCACACAACTCATGAAGCTCAGGCGTGATCTCAACCACCGACGACTTCTGCTCCTCGGAGCTAAGTGGAAGCGAAGCCATCACGGTGGCGAGCTCCTGCCCACCAGAAGAGCATGCCTCCGTCGGCTCCAAAGAAACACCAGCATGTGCCAACAACATCTTGAGACTTGCAACCTCTTCACGAAGGGGGCGAGACGCCTCCTCGACGCGGTTAGCAACCAACTGAGCAAGCTCCAAGTGCAACAAAGCAAACTGACACTGGAGGTGAGAGTCAAAACAACGGTTGTTGTTGAACTCCTCGCAGCAACTTAGAGAAGGCCTTGGAGGCGATGATGTAGGCGACGACGAGTGGCACACAACCTCGGCCCAGTTCCTAGATGCCGAGGGACGACGTGGTTGTGCGGGCGGAGAGCGGCTCGGCTGACAAGGAGCACGTGCCTCTGGAGGACGTGCACGAGCGTCCGGGGAGCGAGAACGAGCGGCGGGGAAGCGCGCACGGCAGAATCGCTCCCGATGACCAGGACGACGACACCGGATGCACCTGAAGGGCGCACGGCAAGAGCTGACCTGGTGGTCACGCTCGAGGCACCGAAAGCATCTTCCCCGAGCCCAAAGCTTGAAGGCGAGGCTACGCTCGAGGCCCTCCTTCCGAAGCAAAGACGATGGCTCGCGGCTTGGGCGGCCGCCTCGACCTACCTGCACCCAGTCATCATCGACACCAAGAGCATCAGCAAAAGCAGAGATGCCACAGCAAGGCTCCGCATGCACCTCCGCAACATGTACCGAGCCGACCAACGGCGACCGCGGAGCCAACTCTTCATCATCATCGTCCTCGTCAGAGCCCAAAGAAGCAACCCAAAGCAACCTCGGGTTCGGCAGTGCGTCGGCAAGGGGCACCTCGGCAGGGCCGCCCGAGGCAACCGGCGACAGTGACAAGGAGCCGAGCCCCTCGACCAACACGGCAGGGTCGCTGGCCAGAGAGGAGCTAGTGGTAGCTGTCGGCGTCATCAGGGCCAACATCTCCTCGCCGGAGCCGTTATCATCATTATCTTCATCTGAACTTAGAGAACCATCAAAGAGCACATCGGAGGATATGGAGCCTTCCATGGTAGCCAACTTTTCAGCGACGCCGACAACAGCAGTGAGAGCTGCGCCAAGGGCAGCTGCAGCTGGACAAGGAGCCTGATGCAGAGTGACCGGCGACGGAAGTGCATGGGGACAGACAGGTTCGCCTTCGTGAGAAGCACCGACCGGCGCGGGCATAGGCGCTGCAGTCTCCAAGGATGATGACGGTGGCAGCAGGCCAGATGCGACATCTGTAAGTGCAGCGGCAGCGCTGAGCGTCGGGCCTGGAGTTGTCGTCGTCGAAGGCCTGGAGACGGCCTTGCCCGAGACGACCATGCCGACATTCTCCTTGCGAAACCTGCCTGCAGGGGGAAGCCGCGACGAGCGACGGGGTGACGAGGTCGAGCTCATGGCGGTTGTGCTGGTCGAGGCGGAGCGACGACGCGACCCGCGACGGGACGCGGAGTCGCCGAAGGTTGCAGGGAAGATTGCCGGGGAGATGGAGCTCGGCAGCCTCCGACGCTGGCTTCCGAGGCTGAACTGGAAGGTGGGAGAGAGAGAGAGGGCGTGTAGGGGATCCCAGATCTGGCCTCAGCAAGGGTGGAGTAGGCCGGAGAAGGCAGATCAGCGCGGCGGCGGCAGGGCACCTACCTCGGCGCGGCCGCGGTCGCGATACATTTTTCCCCTTCTGTTCAGGTTTTTTTACTACGGCACAAAAGGCTGCCGACCCTGATGACGATGATGAAGACGAATCTGAGAGGCCAGGCCATTCAAGATTTCAAGGCCTCCCAAAACAATGTTGGGTGCCATGTGTGCTATGTGGCACAACGAAGGAATCCCAGGCTTCTTCAAAGGAATACATGCTCAGATACTAAAGACGGTTCTAAGCTCCGCATTACTGTTAATGATAAAGGAGAAGATTTCAAAGTTTACCTGGATCTCACTGCTCGCCCTGCGGCGGTATCTCTTTGTCTCTCAGAAGAGAATCAAGAGTGCATAAATTTGGAATCTCTTAACTGTATCATACACGATCACCTCCAACAACCAATCTAAATTTCCGAACGTCTACGGGGTATTTCAAGATCCTTTACCGAATAACAAGCAAAACAACACCATGTATATGTGGGATCACCTTCATAGCGTCAGGGAATGTTCTGAATAAATTTGTTTTTTTTCCCTTAAGCTCCGAGTCTCTGGTGCTTACTGAATGATTTAGGTGCTGCCCAGGACTAGTTTTGTCTGTACCGCAGTGTGTAAAATATCACTTCTTCTATTCCTTCTTTCTTTGATGGAAATCAAATTATAGCAATATAAATTTCTCATGTTGTAAATGTCAGATGGTGGCAACAGTGTCACACATCTTAACTGAAGGACACTAGTCTAAAGACACAGAGGATTGTCAAGTCAGCAATTTCGTGAACATTCTAATGTTCGCTAGCTTGCTTCTTTACTCGAGCTCTATGCCACATATGCAACATTTCAGATTTTGTGCGCTCCCTTGTATGAGAAACCAAATATCCATGAGATAAATGTCAGATGGTGCCAACAGTATTGCACATCATATCTGAAGAACACTAGTCTAAATACACAGAGGATTGCCAAGCCAGCAATTTCGTGTACATTCTTATGTTCATTATCTTGCTTCTTCACTCGAGCTCTGTGCCACATAAACGCCACTTCAGATTTTGTGTGCTGCCCTTGTTGTATGAAAAACTAATATCCCAACGTTATTCACACGAAAACTATAAGAACAGAAAAGTTGTATACTGGAGATTACGCGAAGCCAAACCATTCTTAAATTACAGTATCAATTCACCTCCGCCGCGTTCACCTCTGCCGACTGGACTTCAGTACTTCACCCCTTTCTCTTCCTCCTCCGCCGTGTCATCATCGCCAATCCGACAATGCCGGAGCATTCGCTCTACTCTGAGGTGAATCTTCATCAAGAAAATTCAAATTTTCGTGAGCAATGGCACTCGAACGGTCGGGACAAGCAAGAGGTCGGAGCGCCGCCGGTCATGTCCAGCTCCCCGGGCTCCATCCCGTGCGGCGGCTCCCAGTCGAAGTGGTAGAGAAGGCTGGCGAGCACGAGCTCCATGTTGGCCAGTCCGAACGCCATTCCCGGGCACATCCGCCGTCCGGCCCCAAATGGTATGAACTCGAAGTCCATCCCCTTGAAGTCAACGGTACCACCCACGAACCTCTCCGGCAAGAACTCCTCGGGCCGCTCCCAGTACGCCGGGTCCCTGCCGATGGCCCACGCGTTGACGAGCACCATCGCGCCCGCTGGCACGTCGAAGCCGAGGACCTGGCACGGGCGCCGGCATTCCCGGGGAAGAAGCAACGGCCCCGGGGGGTGTAGGCGGAGCGCCTCCTTGATGACGAGGTCCAGGTACCGCAGACCGCCCAAGCTCTCCTCCACGACTTCGTTCTTTCCGTCGAGGACTCGCCGGAGCTCATCCTGCGCCCTGCGCATCACCCTCGGGTTCCTCATGAGCTCGGCCATGGCCCAGTGCATCACCGTGGACGATGTCTCGCTGCTCGCCATGAAGATGTCCTGTCCAAATTAATGCAGATAAAAGTAAATCAGTTTCACTCACTGTGATGGTTGTAAAGGGGATCTAGGGATGAGCTGCTTACGACGATCACGGTCTTGATATCTTCGTCCGTGAGCGGAGGATCGAGCTTCCCCTCTCTCTGGATCCTCAGGAGGACGTGGAGAAAGTCCTCATCGTCGTCGACGGCAGCGGCCATGCTGTTTTCTTGATGCTCCTGGATGATGGTGCCAATGAGCTCCATCATCTCCCGCCGCTCCCGCTTCATCTGGCGTGGCATCCGGCTGATGAGCAACGCCAGCCGCGATGAAGGGAAGAGGTCTGGTAGGCTCTGCGTCGGCGTGATCTTCATCCTCCGATCGAGCATCCGCAGAAACTCGTCGCGGCCCTTGAATCGGCTACCGATGACGGCGCGCACCGCTGAGTCCGCGACATAGGCGCCGATCAGCTCGCTCAGGTTCACCTGGGACGCCGACTGCGACGACAGCGTGCGGAGCAACCGTCCGACCTGACGCGGGCCTGAAGGACCTGACGCGGCGAGAGGTGAAGAGCTCGAGGGTGCAGATCCTGCGGAGCTGCCGCCAGGCCTTGCCATAGGGCGCCATTACAAGGCCCGGGCTGTCGCCTAGGAGGAACTTCCCCATCGGGTTCATGGGCCGCGACGCGAACGCGAGGTCCTGGGTCTTCATGATCTCCCGTGCAGCGTCCGCCGAGCAGGCGACGACGACACGGATCTCGCAGAGACGGAGCAGCATGAGTGGACCGTAGCGGCGCGACAGGTCCCGCATCGCGCGGTGCGGGAGCGCGCGGGCGACGTGGTGCAGGTGGCCGATGACGGGTAGATCCCACGGGGACGGTGGCGGTCGGATGCCTGCCTCATACCGACGCGAAGGGCGGATGAAGTAGAGCAAGGGGACGATGATGACGAGAGGAAGGAAGAGCAGGGAGAGAGGAACTAGCTCAAGCTCAGCCATGACTCTCGATCTGGCGGCATCTCTCTGAGCTACCGCAGGGAGGTCCTTCGCACCCGTATTTACACTACACTAGTACACTCTATTATTTGTTTATACATAGATTTAATTTGTATTGTAATTTTTTCTATGTGAATAGGACACTGGCATTAAAAAAACAACGAACAGTACAAAGCACCTCAAGAAAAACGAAAACAGCCATATTTACCGAAATATATATTCTATTAACAATCTATTTAAATATGTGTATTTCTTTAGATTATATCTTTTAAACAAGCCTAAAAAGATTTGTTTCGACAAAATTCAAAGTTTTAATTATGAAACACATTAAAAATCATGTTACACAATGAAACTCAATAAAATTCGATACAAAAAATTGTGTCTCCAAATTAGACTCCAATACAACTACCAAAATATTTCTAACTTAGATAAACCAAATATCAAACATAGTGGAACAAATTGTTTCGGATGAAATATCATTAAGTTTCACCAAGTTTTATCATGTTTTGGAAGTCGATTTTCTAAAATTATCAAAATATATTCAATATTGGTCTCATTTTAAAGCACCCTTCATTGGGAACTCAAATGTTCAAATGATTTCCAAATTAAATTTCTAGTTGAAAATCTGCATAGGTTTTAAATATATCACGTACTATTTACACATTATTTTTTTGTGTGTAGATCACATATTATCATACTTTTCGATGAAACTTCGTAGATACATAAAATACAACATAATATAGATCCATAATTTTAGTTTATATTATTATAAAAACTAAAAAATATTAAAAAAGTGAAGTGCACCTGCAACTGGCCTGTCATCCGCATAAAACTATACACCTAGCTGCGGGTTGTTGTGTAGGGTGCATGTGATCTCAACAACAGAGATGACAAAACACATGTTATCTTAACCTGACATGCTCTGCTAAATGGGCCCATCCATATAATATCCTGAGCAGATTAAAGATACTAGTAAACACCCTGCGAGCCATGGCCAATGCTTAATTCCTACTTTTAGTGGTTGAGTCAACTCCTTTCCACAGACTCGAGCATCTTCAGTTGCGTTCTCTAAAGGTATTTTGAGGTGCGTTGGGTATTTTTTCGTTTTCAGTCACGAGACGCTCCAAAGCCTTTTTCCATCTGATGTGGTTTAATACGGTGTTCGACGCCTCGAGCCCGTCCCCGGTTCACAGGGGACGCTCTGGGCGCGCCAGACACAACTAGAAGCGAGGCGAGAAGACGCGGGCCCGACGCATCAGCGACACACGAACGAAACGTCGCAGCTTTACCTTAATGGCGACGAAGGGGCAGGCAAGACGTCTGGTTGGTGCTGCGCAACCTCCACGCATCGCCAACATTCGCACGCACCGCGCGGTCCCGCTCTTACTTCCCGTCGCTTCTGGCCTCTTCCCGCTCTTTCTTCCCGCCTCTTCTCGCGATGCCAGCGCTATAAAAGGCCTCCCCCGCTCAATAAGGCACCACAGCCGCCGGCACCCCTTTCTCCACCGCAAGCACATCCCTCGTCGCATACAGACCACCTACGCAATGATGAACTGTGATGACCCACAAGTATAGGGGATCGCAACAGTCTTCGCGGGAAGTAAAACCCAATTTATTGATTCGACACAAGGGGAGACAAAGAATACTTGAAAGCCTTAACAACGGAGTTGTCAATTCAGCTGCACCTGGAAACGGACTTGCTCGCAAGAGTTTATCAGTAGTAACAGTTTATAGAAGTAGCAGTAGTGAAATAACAGCAGCAGAGTAACAGAGACAGCAGTAGTAATTTTAGTAAACAACAGGATTAAAATACTGTAGGCACAGGGATGGATGACGGGCGTTGCATGGATGAGAGAAACTCATGTAACAATCAAGCAGGACATTTGCAGATAATAATAAAACGGTGTCCAAGTACAAAGCAATCCATATGCATGTGTTCCGTATATAGTCGTACGTGCTCGCAATGAGAAACTTGCACAACATCTTTTGTCCTACCAGACCGGTGGCAGCTGTGTCTCTAGGGAATCTATCGGATATTAAGGTACTCCTTTTAATAGAGTACCGGAGCAAAGCATTAACACTCCGTGAACACATGTGATCCTCACATCACCGCCATCCCCTCCGGTTGTCCCGATTTCGTCACTTCGGGGCCTTTGGTTCCGGACGACGACATGTGTATACAACTTGCGTGTAAGATCATAAAACAATGCATATTATGATGAAACAATAACATGTTCAGATCTGAGATCATGGCACTCGGGCCCTAGTGACAAGCATTAAGCATAACAAGTTGCAACAATATCATCAAAGTACCAATTACGGACACTAGGCACTATACCCTAACAATCTTATGCTATTACATGACCAATCTCATCCAATCCCTACCATCCCCTTCAACCTACAAGCGGGGAATTACTCACACATGGATGGGGGAAGCATTGTTGGTCGATGGAGAGGCGTCGGTGGTGATGATGACGATGATCTCCTTTAATTCCCCGTCCCGGCGGAGTGCCAGAACGGAGTTTCTGGTCCCGAGACGGAGTTTTGCGACGGTGGCGGCGTACTGGGAGGTTTCTGGCGACTTCGACTTCTCGTCTCGCGTTTTTAGATCGAACCCTTTAAGTAGTCCAGAGGAGGGCGTCAGAGGGCAGCCGAGGGGGCCACACACTAGGGCGGCGCGCCCCCTTCCTGGGCCGCGCCGGCCTAGTGTCTGGGGGCCCTGGGCCTTCCCCAGGCTTGCCCTTCTGGCTCCGTGAGTCTTCTGGTAAAATAGGCCCTTTGGTATAAATTCCGAGGATTTTCCCGAAAGTTGAATTTCTGCACAAAAACAAGACACCAGAGCAATTCTGCTGAAAACAGCGTTAGTCCGTGTTAGTTGTATCCAAAATACACAAATTAGAGGCAAAACAATAGCAAAAGTGTTCGGGAAAGTAGATACGTTTTGAACGTATCAACTCCCCCAAGCTTAGCTTATTGCTTGTCCTCAAGCAATTCAGTTAACAACTAGGTGCGATAAAAGAACTTTCACGAACACATTAGCTCATATGATGTAAATATTCTCATGGTATGGCTAACACTTAGGCAGTTCATAATAGATACATGCAAATAAGATCATCTAATAGCTATGTCAATCATGGAAAGGTACCAACAATTAATAATAAGCATCATGAATCATGTCTATAAGCAGTATTGCAATGTTCATAAAAGAGTATGATAAAGTGGTATCTCGCTTTCCCATATTTGATCAGCAAAACATAAATGCTCATGCACCTCTGAAGTTCATAGAAAGACTAGAAATAGAGATTGTCAAAGATAAAAGCATCAAAGTTATACCACAATCAATCATATTTTGGGACAAGCATATTATACTAAGAATGACAGTTGTGCTCTCAAGAAAGTGCTCAAAGAAAGGATGGAGACACAACATGAAAGTAAAAGATTGACCCTTCGCAGAGGGAAGCATGGATTAACATGCGCTAGAGCTTTTCATTTTTAAAACAGGAGTAAAATTATTTTGAGAGGTGTTTGTTGTTGTCAACGAATGGTAATGGGTACACCAACTACCTCGCCAACCAGACTTTCAAGAGCGGCTCCCATGAAGGACGTTATTTCTACCAGCGAAAGTAGATCATCCCTCTTCTCTTTTGTTTACACATGTACTTTAGTTTTATTATGAGTGACACTCCCCCCAACCTTTGCTAACACAAGCCATGGCTAACCGAATCCTCGGGTGCCTTCCATCAATCTCAAACCATGGAGGAGTATCTATTTGCAAAATTAAGTTGCTTACTGATGAATCAGAGCAAAACATGTGAAGAGAATTATTAATGAAGTTTGATTAATCGGGACTAGGAACCCCGTTGCCAGCTCTTTTTGCAAAATTATTGGATAAGCGGATGTGCCACTAGTCCATTATGAAAGTCTGTCAAGAGTAAATGACAAGGTTGAAAGATAAACACCACATACTTCCTCATGAGCTATAAAACATTGACACAAATTGAGAAGCATTTTGAAGGTTTAAAGGTAGCGCATGAGAATTTACTTGGAATGGTTTTAAATGCCATGCATAGGTATTTATGGTGGACACTTTGGAACAACTTGGTTTTCAGGTGTTTGGAAGCACGAGCAGCGTTCCCGCTCAGTACAAGTGAAGGCTAGCGATAGACTGGGGAGCGACAATCAAGAGAGCAGTAACTGTCATAATCATGCTGACGGCAAAATAAATTAACGGAGGCATAAAAGTGATACCAGAACTCTGAAGCAAAGTAAATCATTGAGGCTTAATTGACTTTTGTTCAGTCATATGCATGCGTGAGCATGTGCCAAGTCGATTCAAATGAATTATTCAGAGGAGGATACCACAATGTCATACCTATTTATGAATAAAACAATGCAAGCAAACATCCATGACATGCTAATCATATTAATAAATTGGAGCTAAACATGAGAGATTCATGAACTACTAGACTTTCTTAAATGACATATACCTCACATGAATCAACTAAGCATGCTCACATGGATGAGTATATGTACAAAAATGAAAACAAATAGAGTTCATACCAGCCTCTCACCACAGTCGAATTGTCGTAGGTCGTCATTATTGCCTTTCACTTGTGTAGCTTGAATAATATGGAATGAAAACCACGCTCCAGCCACCGAAGACCATTGAACCCATAATGAACTTTACAAAACCAAAGAAGAATATCAAATATTTTTGGTGTTTTCGAATTAGAAACAAGAACAAAAAGAAACAAGCAAACAAAGCAAAATCTTTTTGGATTTTCTTATAGCAAACCAACGATAGCAAATAAAGCAAAATAAGAGCAAGAAACCAAAATAAACAAATGGTGAAGAGAAACAACAGAAATATTTTTGGTCTTTTTGTGTTTTAGGAAAGAAACAAAGCAAAAACAAGAAAATGAAAACTAGAAGAGTCACATAAACACAAAGCAGCAGGAATTCGTCAAACTTGACAACAGTACAGTAATCGATTTTTAAGAAATTCTCCGCTGCTCAAATAGAAAAGTGTTCAACTAATTAAAGTTAGATAACAACCTGGGGAACATGCACAAAAATTGGCTTCGCAAAATAACGTTCTGGCTATTTTTGAGAATTTTTTTAGTGATAGTCCAGAATCTGTTTTCAGGCAGCACTTCCCCAAATATTATCTCCCTCTCATTAGAAAACCACTTAAAGAAACTAAACAAGTATATACAAGTATCCAGCAACCATAATATGCAAAGAATGAGTGATGCTAGTATACCTCCCCCCAAGCTTAGGCTTTTGGCCTAAGTGGAGATCAACCCCAGCGAGGGTCGCTGTTCCACGCCGGTGGATCATACATGGCGTAGTCATAGTGAGGTCCCGATGCAGAAGAAAAGCGTGGAGGCTCCACATGCCCAAAATGTTGATGCGAAGAACTTGCTGCATCGGATGACGAGTCGAGGTGTTCCTCGGTCTCCTCCGTGTTGTCTCTTGCATGATGGCCTCCTCCCTCCATGTATGCATTCAATGCACCTTCCGTGACTGACCAATCCTCCCTGGAATCAAGGTTAAATAGAACAGGTGAAGGCAAAATTTTATCTTAACAGAATAGTCTTGATGACCCACACGTATAGGGGATCGCAACAGTCTTCGCGGGAAGTAAAACCCAATTTATTGATTCGACACAAGGGGAGACAAAGAATACTTGAAAGTCTTAACAGCGGAGTTGTCAATTCAGCCGCACTGAAACATACTTGCTCGCAAGAGTTTATCAAGTAGTGTCAGCTTTATAGCAAGAGCGATAGTGAAATAACAGCAGCAGAGTAACGAGACAAGCGGTAGTAATTTTAGTAAACAAGCAGGATTAAAATATCGTAGGCACGAGGATGGATGACCTGCGTTGCATGGATGAGAGAAACTCATGTAACAATCAAGCGAGGCATTTGCGAGATAATAATAAAACGGTGTCCAAGTACAAAGCAATCCATAGGCATGTGTTCCGTATATAGTCGTACGTGCTCGCAATGAGAAACTTGCACAACATCTTTTGTCCTACCAGCCGGTGGAAGCCGGGCCTCTAGGGAATCTACTGGATATTAAGGTACTCCTTTTAATAGAGTACCGGAGCAAATCATTAACACTCCGTGAACACATGTGATCCTCACATCACTACCATCCCCTCCGGTTGTCCCGATTTCTGTCACTTCGGGGCCTTTGGTTCCGGACAGCGACATGTGTATACAACTTGCAGGTAAGATCATAAAACAATGCATATTATGATGAAACAATAACATGTTCAGATCTGAGATCATGGCACTCGGGCCCTAGTGACAAGCATTAAGCATAACAAGTTGCAACAATATCATCAAAGTACCAATTACGGACACTAGGCACTATGCCCTAACAATCTTATGCTATTACATGACCAATCTCATCCAATCCCTACCATCCCCTTCAGCCTACAGCGGGGGAATTACTCACACATGGATGGGGGAAGCATTGCTGGTCGATGGAGAGGCGTCGGTGGTGATGATGGCGATGATCTCCTCCAATTCCCCGTCCCGGCGGATTGCCAGAACAGAGTTTCTGGTCCCGAGACAGAGTTTCGCGACGGTGGCGGCGTACTGGGAGGTTTCTGGCGACTTCGACTTCTCGTCTCGCATTTTTAGATCGAACCCTTTAAGTAGTCCAGAGGAGGGCGTCAGAGGGCAGCCGAGGGGGCCACACACTAGGGCGGCGCGCCCCCCTCCTGGGCCGCGCCGGCCTAGTGTCTGGGGGCCCTGGGCCTCCCCGGGCTTGCCCTTCCGGCTCCGTGAGTCTTCTCGGTAAAATAGGCCCTTTGGTATAAATTCCGAGGATTTTCCCGAAAGTTGAATTTCTGCACAAAAACAAGACACCAGAGCAATTCTGCTGAAAACAGCGTTAGTCCGTGTTAGTTGTATCCAAAATACACAAATTAGAGGCAAAACAATAGCAAAAGTGTTCGGGAAAGTAGATACGTTTTGGACGTATCAAACTGCGCCACCACCACTACGGTGACCCAGCATACCGCTACATGGTGTAGTACGCAAGTCATTGACATAACACAAGTGAAACACCGTTCCACTCGTATTACATCCCTCTGATTGGTACAACAGAAACATATACGAGTCCAAGGCATGTATATAGAAGTACACATGAACGGTCATAGTCCAAGGCACCACGGTCGACGATGTCTCGCTCGCTCGCTACGAAAATGTCCTGTACAGATTCAAAGAAGAGAAAATTTAATTAGTTTCACTCACTACGGCGACGTTTTGCAAATTGCAATTTACACGTGGATCTGGAGATGATCAGCTTAGTTCTTACGAGGATCACGGTCTTGATGTCGTCGTCCGTGAGCGGAGGATCCAGCTTCCCCTCTCCCTGGATCCTCAGGAGGATGTGGAGGAAGTCCTCGTCCTCGCCTGCGGCTCCGTCCTTGCTGCTCTCCTGATGCTCCTGGAGGATGGTGTCGATGAAATCCATCATCTCCCGCCGCTCCCGCTTCATCTGGCGCGGCATCCGGCTGACGAGCAGCACCAGCCGCGACGACGGGAAGAGGTCCGGCAGGCACTGCGCGGGGGCGATCTTGATCCTCCGCTCCAACATCCGCAGGAACGCATCGCGGTCCTTGAATCGGCTTCCGATGACGGCGCGCACCACCGAGTCCGCGACGTAGGTGCTGATCAGCTTGCTCAGGTTCACTTGCGACGACGACGACGACTGCGCCAGCGAGCGGAGCAGCCGCCCGACCTCCTCCTCGCGCACGTGCCTGAAGGACCTGACGCGGCGGGAGGTGAAGAGCTCGAGGGTGCAGATCCTGCGGAGCTGCCGCCAGGCCTCGCCGTAGGGAGCGATGATGTAACATCCCAAATTTCAATAAAAAGAAAGTTAGAAGATTCCAGAGAGCAAAATTTCAAACCAACAAAAACTTTTTTAAATTGCATATAGTGCCATGCATAGGACTTGTGCATTTGAGTGATATGCCATGATGATTGTTATTATGTGTATGTGCTATACCCTAAACCCTAATGTGATCATATGAAGATCACCAACCAAATAAATCAAAAAGAGAAAGAAATCAAATAAAAGAAAAACCCTAAAACCGTCACATATGGCTTATGCCATTTTTATAAATTTTGACCCTAGACCATTTTGGTCTTCACCATTAGTTGAACAATGTTACTAAACACTTATTACAACTTTTGGAATCAAATAAACACAAATCAAATGAATTTCAAACTCAAATTTGGATCACATATGATAATGGTCAAATCTGCCATTTTTAGTCTGATCACTACTTTGAGCCCTTGCAATTCAAATTTCCCAAACTAAACTTTGCCAACTCTTTGCACCTCATCCAAGAGCACATCATGAACACTTTTTGTAAAGATCACCATGCCAAATTCCTTTCAGATCAAATACTATGCTCATCCAAAGTTGCAACTTTTTATTAAGTGGAACATTCTCACACTTAGCAATTTTTTGCAAATCTTTGAATTTAACAATTACACCACCACCTCTCATCTTCTCTGGTCATTTATAACTCAACCAAACACACACAATCCAATTCTTGCAACCATTTGAATTCACTCAAATTTGGACAAATTTGCAAATTGCAAATATGGAACTATTACACACTATTTCAAATAGTGATCTACACCACCCTAACCTAACCTAAACTACACTATCTGGTTCCCTTGTCCCCTCTCACACTAAATGCCCCATAGTAACCCTAAGGAGAAAGGGATGGCAAGCTAGGGCATGGCCATGCCGGCCATGGCGCCACCCCGACAAGCCACCTCTCTTCTCCCTTCTCCCTCTCACTGGCCCTGGTGCCAAACGTCGCCACCACACTCTCCTACACCTCCCTAGACAAACCACGGTCCAGCTCGACGCCGACCATCACCGGAGATCGCGCGCCAAGATCGGCCAGCATGCCGCTCGCGTCGCGCGTGGACGCTCCACAGACCACCCTGGCCACGCGCCGTTCCACCAGCACGAGCAAGCCCTGGCCCCTCTCTCAATGCGTTGAGCCTCGCTGCGCCACCACGACGCCACCAGACACGCGCGGAACCGAGACCCTGGACCGCCGCCGCCGGAGACGATGACAAGATCCCGTGAACGCCGCCCGCAGACACGGAAGCAATGCGAGCGCCACATACGCCGCCCGACCGTGCCGTCACCACCATTAGCTTCGCCTGGACGAGGAGAACGTCACTGCACCGTTGCCTAGCCCAACAGCTCGTCGGAATCGCCGCGAGCATGTCGCCCTCGACCCTGCCCCGCAGCACCCCAAACCCTCTATAAATACCGAGTTCCCCGAAGCAATCTGAGCACACCACCAGCTTCTCCTCCCATCCCTGCTTCTCCACGACCAAACCCCACACCCAATTGACGCCGGAGCTGCCCCAATTTGACGATCGGAGCCGCCAGTACCCGGAGATCGCCGCCGTCGATTGGAGCTTCCCCACGCCTCGCCACTGCTACAGGCTGCTTCGCCGTCGTCTACCACTTCCTCGCGCACACTGCCAACCCTCGCCGGACCCCTGGTTAGCTCTCCGACCCCCTAGGCTCGCCAGAGAAGCTACGGCATCTCGTCGGAGACGACGATGCACGTGAGCGTCCGATGCTCATCTAATCCTACGCCCCACGTTAAATCATACCGTTTCGGGTTTTATGACTCGCTGACGAGTGGCCCCCATGCTGTCAGCAAGCCCACGCGTCTGTGGACCGTGGTGGGCTGGGCAGGCCGTTCGTTTGAATCTGGCCCGTTAGAAATTTTCCCGCCGGCCCGATTAATTCAAAATCCGTTTAATTAATTCAAATCAAATTCAATACTGAACCCCACTTTGAAAATCCATAGAATCTGTTTCGCCTGGCAAAATTTAACAAATTTGATATTGTTGGAAAGCTATGAAAAATTTCTACAATATGCCACTGGTCCCATCTCAAGATTAGTTGTAGAATTAATCTGATAAAAAGAAGAAGGCAGGGACTTTTCCATATTCAAATAATTTTTAAAAATCAACCAAAATAGATATTAAGTTAATTCCAACTCCAATAGCTCACATTTGACTTACACTAATTGTTTCTGCAAGAAAATGGTGTGGTCACTTTGCATGGTCATGCCCTAGTTTAATTATGGACAATATGGCTAGTTTATTTAAGTGATATTGTCCAAAACTATTATGCAAATCATATGAAGTAGTTTACTTCATTCAAATCTTGTCCCAAATGAATTCATGTGATGTTTGGACCCCTGGTCAAACTCTCTTATATGAATTACTTGGAGATTTAAATCATTTGTAGAATTATTAAATGATATGAGGTGGTCTACCTCATTTAAATCATTTTCTCAAATGATGATAATGAATGTTTGACTTAGGTCAATATAAATTCATGCATGATTGTTTGAGAAATTAAATCTTAAGAAGATTTCAATGAGAGGAAATTATTCCTCAAGAACCCTATGGAAACTATCATTTACATATTAAATAAAAGGAAACTATTTCTCCTCAAGCAACACAACCAATGCACCCTAATTAGATTAATTGTGTGCTTAGAATAGTTTGTGTGAATATATGTGATGTATGGAATAGCCATTGAATTAGTTGAGTGATTATACTCGTATTTCAAATTTAGACGCTAGCACCGGAGAATACCCGGAGGAAGAAGGTTGCTACCAAGAAGAGGAGGAGGAAAACTTTGAGAACTACCAAGGAAAGCTAATATTCTTGCAAAGTGCAAAGCCCTTTGGGGCAAGGCACCATAGTCTTACCTTTTCTTATCATAAGCCTATCCCAAGTTTCTCCATTACAAGTTTTACTTGTTGTTTTCCAAGAGTTCCTTTTATAGTTAACTTTGGTCAAAGTAAAGAAGTTTACTAGAGTAGTAAAGTTAGTCTCAATCAAGCAAAGCAAGATAGCACCCCTCATGATTTAGAGCTAGTGCTAATGATTAAAACTTGACTACTCTAGATGGGAACATGTGACTTTGAACTGAATTTTTGAAACCTTGGAATGATGAATCATTTCATTGAATGAACTTTGAAGGTGAATGTGAACAAGAGAAGATGGTGATTTTTCATAAAAATGATATTGGTTTGAATGCGATACCTTTCCAATATTGAGTACCCCCACAATACCTGATTATGGGTAGGGCTTAACCGGAAGTTTATGTATC
>NC_061511.1:276304138-276338186 GCF_022539505.1 Lolium rigidum
GGCTGCCGACCCTGATGACGATGATGAAGATGAATCTGAGAGGCCAGGCCATTCAAGGCCTCCCAAAACAATGTTGGGTGCCATGTGTGCTATGTGGCAAAACGAAGGGATCCCAGGCTTCTTCAAAGGAATACATGCTCAGATACTAAAGACGGTTCTGAGCTCCGCATTACTGCTAATGATAAAGGAGAAGATTTCAAAGTTTACTTGGATCTCACTGCTTGCCCTGCGGCGGTATCTCTTTGTCTCTCAGAAGAGAATCAAGAGTGCATAAATTTGGAATCTCTTCACTGTATCATACACGATCACCCCCAACAGCCAATCTTAATGTCCAAACGTCCACGGGGTATTTCAAGATCCTATACGAAATAACAGAAGGACAGAAGCCAAACAGCACCATGTATATGTGGAATCACCTTCCTAGCGTCAGGGAATGTTTTGAATAAATTTGTTTGTTTCCCCCCCTAAGCTCTGAGTGTCTGATGCTTACTGAAATGAGATAGGTGCTGCCCAGGATTAGGTCTGGTGATGTTGTCTGTACTGCAATGTGTAAAATATCACTTTTGTTATATTCCTTCTTTCTTTGCTGGAAATCGAATTATAGCAATATAAATTTCTCATATTGTAAATGTCAGATGGTGGCAACAGGATTACACATCTTAACTGAAGGACAGTAGCATACAGACAAAGAGGATTGCCAAGTCAGCAATTTCGTGAATGTTCTAATGTTCGTTAGACTGCTTCTTGACTCGAGCTCTATGCCACATATGCGCCATTTCAGATTTTGTGCGCTGCCCTTGTATGAAAAACCAGATATCCATGAGGTAAATGTCAGATGGTGCCAACAGTATTGCACATCATATCTGAAGAACACTAGTCTAAAGACGCAGAGGATTGCCAAGCCAGCAATTTCGTGTACACTCTTATGTTCATTAGCTCGTTTCTTCACTCCACATAATGACATAAGCGCCACTTCAGATTTTGTGCGCTGCCCTTATTGTATGAAAAACTATATCCCAACGTTATTCACACGAATACTATAACAATAAAAAGTTGTATATTGGAGATTATACGAAGCCAAACCATTCTTAAACTACAGTATCGATTCACCTCCGCCACGTTCACCTCTGCCGACTCGACGTCACTACTTCACCCCTTTCTCTTCCTCCTCCCTCGGGTCATCTCCACCAATCCGACGATGCCGGAGCATTGGCTGTACTCTGAGGTGAATCTCGCTAAGAAAATATATCCGCGGGCGACGCAAACGGAAACTTGCGACCATTTTTAAGCGTTCGATACGCGTCGCCCCGCTGGAGATACCCTCATATCATCTCCGCCAATCCGACGATGCCGGAGCATTCGCTCTACTCTGAGGTGAATCTTCATCAAGAAAATTCAAATTTTTGCGGGCAATGGCACGCGGATGGTCGGGACAAGCAAGAGGTCGGAGCGCCGCCGAGTGGTGATCCCCAACAGCTCGGTCATGTCCAGCCCCCCGGGCTCCGTCCCGTGCGGCAGCTCCCAGTCGAAGTGGTAGAGAAGGCTGGCGAGCGCGAGCTCCATGTTGGCCAGCCCGAACGCCATTCCGGGGCACATCCGCCGTCCTGCCCCAAATGGTATGAACTCGAAGTCCGTCCCCTTGAAGTCAACGCCTCCGCCTTCGAACCTCTCCGGCGAGAACTCCTCGGGCCGATCCCAGTACGCCGGGTCCCTGCCGATGGCCCACGCGTTGACGAGCACCATCGCGCCCGCTGGCACGTCGAAGCCGAGGACCTGGCACGGGCGCCGGCACTCCCGGGGAACCAGCAACGTCGCCGGAGGGTGCAGGCGGAGCGCCTCCTTGATGACGAGGTCCAGGTAGCGCAGACCGCCCAAGCTCTCCTCCGTGACCACGTTCTTCCCGTCGAGCACTCGCCGGACCTCCTCCTGGGCCTTGCGCATCACCCTCGGGTTCCTCATGAGCTCGGCCATAGTCCACTGCATCACGGTCGACGATGTCTCGCTGCTCGCTACGAAAATGTCCTGTACAGATTCAAAGAAGAGAAAATTAGTTTCACTCACTGCGGCGACGTGTTGCAAATTGCAATTTACACGTGGATCTGGAGATGATCATCTTAGTGCTTACGACGATCACGGTCTTGATGTCGTCGTCCGTGAGCGGAGGATCCAGCTTCCCCTCTCCCTGGATCCTCAGGAGGACGTGGAGGAAGTCCTCGTCCTCGCCTGCGGCGCCGTCCTTGCTGCTCTCCTGATGCTCCTGGAGGATGGTGTCGATGAAATCCATCATCTCCCGCCGCTCCCGCTTCATCTGGCGCGGCATCCGGCTGACGAGCAGCGCCAGCCGCGACGACGGGAAGAGGTCCGGCAGGCACTGCGCGGGGGCGATCTTGATCCTCCGCTCCAACATCTGCAGGAACGCGTCGCGGCCCTTGAATCGGCTGCCGATGACGGCGCGCACCGCCGAGTCCGCGACGTAGGCGCTGATCAGCTTGCTCAGGTTCACTTGCGACGACGACGACGACGACGACTGCGCCAGCGAGCGGAGCAGCCGCCCGACTTCCTCCTCGCGCACGGGCCTGAAGGACCTGACGCGGCGGGAGGTGAAGAGCTCGAGGGTGCAGATCCTGCGGAGCTGCCGCCAGGCCTCGCCGTAGGGCGCGATGACAAGGCCCGGGCTGTCGCCGAGGAGGAACTTCCCCGTCGGACTCATGGGCCGCGACGCGAACGTGAGGTCCTGGGTCTTCATGATCTCCCGCGCGGCGTCCGCCGAGGAGGCGACGACGACGCGGAGCTCGCAGAGGCGGAGCAGCATGAGCGGGCCGAGGCGGCGCGACAGGTCCCGCATCGCGTGGTGCAGGAGCGCGCCGGCGACGTGGTGTAGGTGGCCGATGACGGGGAGCGCCCACGGCGACGGTGGCGGTCGGATGCCTGCCTCATGCCGACGCGACGGGCGGATGAAGTAGAGCAAGGGGACGATGATGAGGAGAGGAAGGAAGAGCAGCGAGAGAGGAACTAGCTCAAGCTCAGCCATGGCTCAAGCAGCGTTTCTAGCGTGCACGGGAGGTCCTTCGCAGTTCGCACCCATATTTACACTACACTAGTACACTCTCTATTACTTTGTTTATACATAGATTTAATTTGTAGTATGAAATTTGAAAGAACCATATTTACCGAAATATATATTCGATAAACAATCTATTTAAATATGTGTATTTCTTTAGATTATAGCTTTTAAACAAAGCCCAGGAAACACTCTCTATTACTCTCTCAGCCATGGCTCAAGCCTAAAAAGAGTTCATTTCGACAAAATTCAAAGTTCGAATTATGAAACACATTAAAAATCATGTTACACAATGAAACTCAATAAAATTCGATACAACTAATTGTGTCTCCAAATTAGACTCCAATACAACTACCAAAATATTTCTAACTTAGATAAACCAAATATGAAACATAGTGGAACAAATAGTTTCAGATGAAATATCATTAAGTTTCACCAAGTTTTATCATGTTTTGGAAGTCGATTTTCTAAAATTATCAAAATATATTCAATATTGGTCTCATTTTAAAGCACCCTTCATTGGGAACTCAAATGTTCAAATGATTTCCAAATTAAATTTCTAGTTGAAAATCTGCATAGGTTTTAAATATATCACGTACTATTTACACATTATTTTTTTGTGTGTAGATCACATATTATCATACTTTTCGATGAAACTTCGTAGATACATAAAATACAACATAATATAGATCCATAATTTTAGTTTATATTATTATAAAAACTAAAAAATATTAAAAAGTGAAGTGCACCTGCAACTGGCCTGTCATCCGCATAAAACTATACACCTAGCTGCGGGTTGTTGTGTAGGGTGCATGTGATCTCAACAACAGAGATGACAAAACACATGTTATCTTAACCTGACATGCTCTGCTAAATGGGCCCATCCATATAATATCCTGAGCAGATTAAAGATACTAGTAAACACCCTGCGAGCCATGGCCAATGCTTAATTCCTACTTTTAGTGGTTGAGTCAACTCCTTTCCACAGACTCGAGCATCTTCGGCTATGCGTTCTCTAAAGGTATTTTGAGGTGCGTTGGGTATTTTTTCGTTTTCAGTCACGAGGCGCTCCAAAGCCTTTTTCCATCTGATGTGGTTTAATACGGTGTTCGACGCCTCGAGCTCGTCCCCGATTCACAGGGGACGCTCTGGGCGCGCCAGACACAACTAGAAGCGAGGCGAGAAGACGCGGGCCCGACGCATCAGCGACACACGAACGAAACGTCGCAGCTTTACCTTAATGGCGGCGAAGGGGCAGGCAAGACGTCTGGTTGGCGCTGCGCAACCTCCACGCATCGCCAACATTCGCTCGCACCGCGCGGTCCCGCTCTTACTTCCCGTCGCTTCTGGCCTCTTCCCGCTCTTTCTTCCCGCCTCTTCTCGCGATGCCAGCGCTATAAAAGGCCTCCCCCGCTCAATAAGGCACCACAGCCGCCGGCACCCCTTTCTCCACCGCAAGCACATCCCTCGTCGCATACAGACCACCTACGCAATGATGAACCGTGATGACCCACAAGTATAGGGGATCGCAACAGTCTTCGCGGGAAGTAAAACCCAATTTATTGATTCGACACAAGGGGAGACAAAGAATACTTGAAAGCCTTAACAACGGAGTTGTCAATTCAGCTGCACCTGGAAACAGACTTGCTCGCAAGAGTTTATCAGTAGTAATAGTTTATAGAAGTAGCAGTAGTGAAATAACAGCAGCAGAGTAACAGAGACAGCAGTAGTAATTTTAGTAAACAACAGGATTAAAATACTGTAGGCACAGGGATGGATGACGGGCGTTGCATGGATGAGAGAAACTCATGTAACAATCAAGCAGGGCATTTGCAGATAATAATAAAACGGTGTCCAAGTACAAAGCAATCCATAGGCATGTGTTCCGTATATAGTCGTACGTGCTCGCAATGAGAAACTTGCACAACATCTTTTGTCCTACCAGCCGGTGGCAGCCGTGGCCTCTAGGGAATCTACCTGGATATTAAGGTACTCCTTTTAATAGAGTACCGGAGCAAAGCATTAACACTCCGTGAACACATGTGATCCTCACATCACCGCCATCCCCTCCGGTTGTCCCGATTTCTGTCACTTCGGGGCCTTTGGTTCCGGACAGCGACATGTGTATACAACTTGCAGGTAAGATCATAAAACAATGCATATTATGATGAAACAATAACATGTTCAGATCTGAGATCATGGCACTCGGGCCCTAGTGACAAGCATTAAGCATAACAAGTTGCAACAATATCATCAAAGTACCAATTACGGACACTAGGCACTATGCCCTAACAATCTTATGCTATTACATGACCAATCTCATCCAATCCCTACCATCCCCTTCAACCTACAGCGGGGGAATTACTCACACATGGATGGGGGAAACATTGTTGGTCGATGGAGAGGCGTCGGTGGTGATGATGACGATGATCTCCTTTAATTTCCCGTCCCGGCGGAGTGCCAGAACGGAGTTTCTGGTCCCGAGACGGAGTTTTGCGACGGTGGCGGCGTACTGGGAGGTTTCTGGCGACTTCGACTTCTCGTCTCGCGTTTTTAGATCGAACCCTTTAAGTAGTCCAGAGGAGGGCGTCAGAGGGCAGCCGAGGGGGCCACACACTAGGGCGGCGCGCCCCCCTCCTGGGCCGCACCGGCCTAGTGTCTGGGGGCCCTGGGCCTTCCCCAGGCTTGCCCTTCTGGCTCCGTGAGTCTTCTGGTAAAATAGGCCCTTTGGTATAAATTCCGAGGATTTTCCCGAAAGTTGAATTTCTGCACAAAAACAAGACACCAGAGCAATTCTGCTGAAAACAGCGTTAGTCCGTGTTAGTTGTCTCCAAAATACACAAATTAGAGGCAAAACAATAGCAAAAGTGTTTGGGAAAGTAGATACGTTTTGAACGTATCAACTCCCCCAAGCTTAGCTTATTGCTTGTCCTCAAGCAATTCAGTTAACAACTAGGTGCGATAAAAGAACTTTCACGAACACATTAGCTCATATGATGTAAATATTCTCATGGTATGGCTAACACTTAGGCAGTTCATAATAAGATACATGCAAATAAGATCATCTAATAGCTATGTCAATCATGGAAAGGTACCAACAATTAATAATAAGCATCATGAATCATGTCTATAAGCAGTATTGCAATGTTCATAAAAGAGTATGATAAACTGGTATCTCGCTTTCCCATATTTGATCAGCAAAACATAAATGCTCATGCACCTCTGAAGTTCATAGAAAGACTAGAAATAGAGATTGTCAAAGATAAAAGCATCAAAGTTATACCACAGTCAATCATATTTTGGGACAAGCATATTATACTAAGAATGACAGTTGTGCTCTCAAGAAAGTGCTCAAAGAAAGGATGGAGACACAACATGAAAGTAAAAGATTGACCCTTCGCGAGAGGGAAGCATGGATTAACATGCGCTAGAGCTTTTCATTTTTAAAACAGGAGTAAAATTATTTTGAGAGGTGTTTGTTGTTGTCAACGAATGGTAATGGGTACACCAACTACCTCGCCAACCAGACTTTCAAGAGCGGCTCCCATGAAGGACGTTATTTCTACCAGCAAAGTAGATCATCCCTCTTCTCTTTTGTTTACACATGTACTTTAGTTTTATTATGAGTGACACTCCCCCCAACCTTTGCTAACACAAGCCATGGCTAACCGAATCCTCGGGTGCCTTCCATCAATCTCAAACCATGGAGGAGTATCTATTTGCAAAATTAAGTTGCTTATCGATGAATCAGAGCAAAACATGTGAAGAGAATTATTAATGAAGTTTGATTAATCGGGACTAGGAACCCCGTTGCCAGCTCTTTTTGCAAAATTATTGGATAAGCGGATGTGCCACTAGTCCATTATGAAAGTCTGTCAAGAGTAAATGACAAGGTTGAAAGATAAACACCACATACTTCCTCATGAGCTATAAAACATTGACACAAATTGAGAAGCATTTTGAAGGTTTAAAGGTAGCGCATGAGAATTTACTTGGAATGGTTTGAAATGCCATGCATAGGTATTTATGGTGGACACTTTGGAACAACTTGGTTTTCAGGTGTTTGGAAGCACGAGCAGCGTTCCCGCTCGGTACAAGTGAAGGCTAGCGATAGACTCGGGGAGCGACAATCAAGAGAGCAAGAATCGTCATAATCATGCCGACGGCAAAATAAATTAACGGAGGCATAAAAGTGATACCGTAACTCTGAAGCAAAGTAAATCATTGAGGCTTAATTGACTTTTGTTCAGTCATATGCATGCGTGAGCATGTGCCAAGTCGATTCAAATGAATTATTCAGAGGAGGATACCACAATGTCATACCTATTTATGAATAAAACAATGCAAGCAAACATCCATGACATGCTACTCATATTAATAAATTGGAGCTAAACATGAGAGATTCATGAACTACTAGACTTTCTTAAATGACATATACCTCACATGAACCAACTAAGCATGCTCACATGGATGAGTATATGTACAAAAATGAAAACAAATAGAGTTCATACCAGCCTCTCACCACAGTCGAATTGTCGTAGGTCGTCATTATTGCCTTTCACTTGTGTAGCTTGAATAATATGGAATGAAAACCACGCTCCAGCCACCGAAGACCATTGAACCCATAATGAACTTTACAAAACCAAAGAAGAACAGCAAATATTTTTGGTGTTTTCGAATTAGAAACAAGAACAAAAAGAAACAAGCAAACAAAGCAAAATCTTTTTGGATTTTCTTATAGCAAACCAACGATAGCAAATAAAGCAAAATAAGAGCAAGAAACCAAAATAAACAAATGGTGAAGAGAAACAACAGAAATATTTTTGGTCTTTTTGTGTTTTAGGAAAGAAACAAAGCAAAAACAAGAAAATGAAAACTAGAAGAGTCACATAAACACAAAGCGAGCAGGAATTCGTCAAACTTGACAACAGTACAATAATCGATTTTTAAGAAATTCTCCGCTGCTCAAATAGAAAAGTGTTCAACTAATTAAAGTTAGATAACAACCTGGGGAACATGCACAAAAATTGGCTTCGCAAAATAACGTTCTGGCTATTTTTGAGAAATTTTTTAGTAACAGTCCAGAATCTGTTTTCAGGCAGCACTTCCCCAAATATTATCTCCCTCTCATTAGAAAACCACTTAAAGAAACTAAACAAGTATATACAAGTATCCAGCAACCATAATATGCAAAGAATGAGTGATGCCAGTATACCTCCCCCCAAGCTTAGGCTTTTGGCCTAAGTGGAGATCAACCCCAGCGAGGGTCGCTGTTCCACGCCGGTGGATCATACATGGCGTAGTCATAGTGAGGTCCCGATGCGGAAGAAAAGCGTGGAGGCTCCACATGCCCAAAATGTTGATGCGAAGAACTTGCTGCATCGGATGACGAGTCGAGGTGTTCCTCGGTCTCCTCCGTGTTGTCTCTTGCATGATGGCCTCCTCCTCCATGTATGCATTCAATGCACCTTCCGTGACTGACCAATCCTCCCTGGAATCAAGGTTAAATAGAACAGGTGCAGGCAAAATTTTATCTTAACAGAATAGTCTTGATGACCCACACGTATAGGGGATCGCAACAGTCTTCGCGGGAAGTAAAACCCAATTTATTGATTCGACACAAGGGGAGACAAAGAATACTTGAAAGTCTTAATAGCGGAGTTGTCAATTCAGCTGCACCTGGAAACATACTTGCTCGCAAGAGTTTATCGAGAGTAACAGTTTATAGCAGTAGCAGTAGTGAAATAACAGCAGCAGAGTAACAGAGACAGCGGTAGTAATTTTAGTAAACAGCAGGATTAAAATACTGTAGGCACAGGGATGGATGACCTGCGTTGCATGGATGAGAGAAACTCATGTAACAATCAAGCAGGGCATTTGCAGATAATAATAAAACGGTGTCCAAGTACAAAGCAATCCATAGGCATGTGTTCCGTATATAGTCGTACGTGCTCGCAATGAGAAACTTGCACAACATCTTTTGTCCTACCAGCCGGTGGAAGCCGGGCCTCTAGGGAATCTACTGGATATTAAGGTACTCCTTTTAATAGAGTACCGGAGCAAATCATTAACACTCCGTGAACACATGTGATCCTCACATCACTACCATCCCCTCCGGTTGTCCCGATTTCTGTCACTTCGGGGCCTTTGGTTCCGGACAGCGACATGTGTATACAACTTGCAGGTAAGATCATAAAACAATGCATATTATGATGAAACAATAACATGTTCAGATCTGAGATCATGGCACTCGGGCCCTAGTGACAAGCATTAAGCATAACAAGTTGCAACAATATCATCAAAGTACCAATTACGGACACTAGGCACTATGCCCTAACAATCTTATGCTATTACATGACCAATCTCATCCAATCCCTACCATCCCCTTCAGCCTACAGCGGGGGAATTACTCACACATGGATGGGGGAAGCATTGCTGGTCGATGGAGAGGCGTCGGTGGTGATGATGGCGATGATCTCCTCCAATTCCCCGTCCCGGCGGATTGCCAGAACAGAGTTTCTGGTCCCGAGACGGAGTTTCGCGACGGTGGCGGCGTACTGGGAGGTTTCTGGCGACTTCGACTTCTCGTCTCGCATTTTTAGATTGAACCCTTTAAGTAGTCCAGAGGAGGGCGTCAGAGGGCAGCCGAGGGGGCCACACACTAGGGCGGCGCGCCCCCCTCCTGGGCCGCGCCGGCCTAGTGTCTGGGGGCCCTGGGCCTCCCCCAGGCTTGCCCTTCTGGCTCCGTGAGTCTTCTGGTAAAATAGGCCCTTTGGTATAAATTCCGAGGATTTTCCCGAAAGTTGAATTTCTGCACAAAAACAAGACACGAGAGAAATTCTGCTGAAAACAGCGTTAGTCCGTGTTAGTTGTATCCAAAATACACAAATTAGAGGCAAAACAATAGCAAAAGTGTTCGGGAAAGTAGATACGTTTTGGACGTATCAAACTGCGCCACCACCACTACGGTGACCCAGCATACCGCTACATGGTGTAGTACGCAAGTCATTGACATAACACAAGTGAAACACCGTTCCACTCGTATTACATCCCTCATATTGGTACAACAGAAACATATACGAGTCCAAGGCATGTATATAGAAGTACACATGAACGGTCATAGTCCAGTGCACCACGGTCGACGATGTCTCGCTGCTCGCTACGAAAATGTCCTGTACAGATTCAAAGAAGAGAAAATTTAATTAGTTTCACTCACTACGGCGACGTTTTGCAAATTGCAATTTACACGTGGATCTGGAGATGATCAGCTTAGTGCTTACGAGGATCACGGTCTTGATGTCGTCGTCCGTGAGCGGAGGATCCAGCCTTCCCTCTCCCCGGATCCTCGGGAGGATGTGGAGGAAGTCCTCGTCCTCGCCCGCGGCTCCGTCCTTGCTGCTCTCCCGATGCTCCCGGAGGATGGTGTCGATGAAATCCATCATCTCCCGCCGCTCCCGCTTCATCCGGCGCGGCATCCGGCCGACGAGCAGCACCGGCCCGCGACGACGGGAAGAGGTCCGGCAGGCACTGCGCGGGGGCGATCTTGATCCTCCGCTCCAACATCCGCAGGAACGCATCGCGGTCCTTGAATCGGCTTCCGATGACGGCGCGCACCACCGAGTCCGCGACGTAGGTGCTGATCAGCTTGCTCAGGTTCACTTGCGACGACGACGACGACTGCGCCAGCGAGCGGAGCAGCCGCCCGACCTCCTCCTCGCGCACGTGCCTGAAGGACCTGACGCGGCGGGAGGTGAAGAGCTCGAGGGTGCAGATCCTGCGGAGCTGCCGCCAGGCCTCGCCGTAGGGAGCGATGATGTAACATCCCAAATTTCAATAAAAAGAAAGTTAGAAGATTCCGGAGAGCAAAATTTCAAACCAACAAAAACTTTTTTAAATTGCATATAGTGCCATGCATAGGACTTGTGCATTTGAGTGATATGCCATGATGATTGTTATTATGTGTATGTGCTATACCCTAAACCCTAATGTGATCATATGAAGATCACCAACCAAATAAATCAAAAAGAGAAAGAAATCAAATAAAAGAAAAACCCTAAAACCGTCACATATGGCTTATGCCATTTTTATAAATTTTGACCCTAGACCATTTTGGTCTTCACCATTAGTTGAACAATGTTACTAAACACTTATTACAACTTTTGGAATCAAATAAACACAAATCAAATGAATTTCAAACTCAAATTTGGATCACATATGATAATGGTCAAATCTGCCATTTTTAGTCTGATCACTACTTTGAGCCCTTGCAATTCAAATTTCCCAAACTAAACTTTGCCAACTCTTTGCACCTCATCCAAGAGCACATCAAGATGAACACTTTTTGTAAAGATCACCATGCCAAATTCCTTTTAGATCAAATACTATGCTCATCCAAAGTTGCAACTTTTTATTAAGTGGAACATTCTCACACTTAGCAATTTTTTGCAAATCTTTGAATTTAACAATTACACCACCACCTCTCATCTTCTCTGGTCATTTATAACTCAACCAAACACACACAATCCAATTCTTGCAACCATTTGAATTCACTCAAATTTGGACAAATTTGCAAATTGCAAATATGGAACTATTACACACTATTTCAAATAGTGATCTACACCACCCTAACCTAACCTAAACTACACTATCTGGTTCCCTTGTCCCCTCTCACACTAAATGCCCCATAGTAACCCTAAGGAGAAAGGGATGGCAAGCTAGGGCATGGCCATGCCGGCCATGGCGCCACCCCGACAAGCCACCTCTCTTCTCCCTTCTCCCTCTCACTGGCCCTGGTGCCAAACGTCGCCACCACACTCTCCTACACCTCCCTAGACAAACCACGGTCCAGCTCGACGCCGACCATCGCCGGAGATCGCGCGCCAAGATCGGCCAGCATGCCGCTCGCGTCGCGCGTGGACGCTCCACAGACCACCCTGGCCACGCGCCGTTCCACCAGCACGAGCAAGCCCTGGCCCCTCTCTCAATGCGTTGAGCCTCGATGCGCCACCACGACGCCACCAGACACGCGCGGAACCGAGACCCTGGACCGCCGCCGCCGGAGACGATGACAAGATCCCGTGAACGCCGCCCGCAGACACGGAAGCAATGCGAGCGCCACATACGCCGCCCGACCGTGCCGTCACCACCATTAGCTTTGCCCGGACGAGGAGAACGTCACTGCACCGTTGCCTAGCCCAACAACTCGCCGGAATCGCCGCGAGCATGTCGCCCTCGACCCTGCCCCGCAGCACCCCAAACCCTCTATAAATACCGAGTTCCCCGAAGCAATCTGAGCACACCACCAGCTTCTCCTCCCATCCCTGCTTCTCCACGACCAAACCCCACACCCAATTGACGCCGGAGCTGCCCCAATTTGACGATCGGAGCCGCCAGTACCCGCAGATCGCCGCCGTCGATTGGAGCTTCCCCACGCCTCGCCACTGCTACAGGCTGCTTCGCCGTCGTCTACCACTTCCTCGCGCACACTGCCAACCCTCGCCGGACCCCTGGTTAGCTCTCCGACCCCTAGGCTCGCCAGAGAAGCTACGGCATCTCGTCGGAGACGACGATGCACGTGAGCCGTCCGATGCTCATCTAATCCTACGCCCCACGTTAAATCATACCGTTTCGGGTTTTATGACTCGCTGACAAGTGGCCCCCATGCTGTCAGCAAGCCCACGCGTCTGTGGACCGTGGTGGGCTGGGCAGGCCGTTCGTTTGAATCTGGCCCGTTAGAAATTTTCCCGCCGGCCCGATTAATTCAAAATCCGTTTAATTAATTCAAATCAAATTCAATACTGAATCCCACTTTGAAAATCCATAGAATCTGTTTCGCCTGGCAAAATTTAACAAATTTGATATTGTTGGAAAGCTATGAAAAAGTTCTACAATATGCCACTGGTCCCATCTCAAGATTAGTTGTAGAATTAATCTGATAAAAAGAAGAAGGCAGGGACTTTTCCATATTCAAATAATTTTTAAAAATCAACCAAAATAGATATTAAGTTAATTCCAACTCCAATAGCTCACATTTGACTTACACTAATTGTTTCTGCAAGAAAATGGTGTGGTCACTTTGCATGATCATGCCCTAGTTTAATTATGGACAATATGGCTAGTTTATTTAAGTGATATTGTCCAAAACTATTATGCAAATCATATGAAGTAGTTTACTTCATTTAAATCTTGTCCCAAATGAATTCATGTGATGTTTGGACCCCTGGTCAAACTCTCTTATATGAATTACTTGGAGATTTAAATCATTTGTAGAATTATTAAATGATATGAGGTGGTCTACCTCATTTAAATCATTTTCTCAAATGATGATAATGAATGTTTGACTTAGGTCAATATAAATTCATGCATGATTGTTTGAGAAATTAAATCTTAAGAAGATTTCAATGAGAGGAAATTATTCCTCAAGAACCCTATGGAAACTATCATTTACATATTAAATAAAAGGAAACTATTTCTCCTCAAGCAACACAACCAATGCACCCTAATTAGATTAATTGTGTGCTTAGAATAGTTTGTGTGAATATATGTGATGTATGGAATAGCCATTGAATTAGTTGAGTGATTATACTCGTATTTCAAATTTAGACGCTAGCACCGGAGAATACCCGGAGGAAGAAGGTTGCTACCAAGAAGAGGAGGAGGAAAACTTTGAGAACTACCAAGGAAAGCTAATATTCTTGCAAAGTGCAAAGCCCTTTGGGGCAAGGCACCATAGTCTTACCTTTTCTTATCATAAGCCTATCCCAAGTTTCTCCATTACAAGTTTTACTTGTTGTTTTCCAAGAGTTCCTTTTATAGTTAACTTTGGTCAAAGTAAAGAAGTTTACTAGAGTAGTAAAGTTAGTCTCAATCAAGCAAAGCAAGATAGCACCCCTCATGATTTAGAGCTAGTGCTAATGATTAAAACTTGACTACTCTAGATGGGAACATGTGACTTTGAACTGAATTTTTGAAACCTTGGAATGATGAATCATTTCATTGAATGAACTTTGAAGGTGAATGTGAACAAGAGAAGATGGTGATTTTTCATAAAAATGATATTGGTTTGAATGCGATACCTTTCCAATATTGAGTACCCCCACAATACCTGATTATGGGTAGGGCTTAACTGGAAGTTTATGTATCTTAGTATGGGTTCCCTCTGAACACACGTCATAGGGGTTATGCCGAGGCTGCCTCCGTTGTTGAGAAATGATGTGAATTGAGGTGAATTGTACGACCAATCCCTGTGCAGTTCCCAGGTTGACAGTTGGTCCTCACTGGGAGGCCAAGCTCATGGGGAGAGGTGCTCATACTAGGATTTATAAGTGAAAGGTTATGGTTGATGATCCGCGTACTGTGTTACGATGATTCGGGGTAATCCCGACGGATGAAGTCAAATGTTGTGGCACAAGTGTGCAACCTCTGCAGAGTGTCAATCTATTCGAATAGCCGTGTCCACGGATAAGGAAGGTTGGAAAGGCCATACAGTTTCCGATGTCAAATTCTTGAAAAAGATGTTGAAATAAAAAGGGGTGAAATGACTTGTGAAGTGGTGAATTGAATTGTAATCACCACTTGAATGGTGGGAATGACACTAATGTTCCCACTTGAGTTAGTTAGCACATGAATAAGGTTTTACTCAAATACTTGTGAACTAAAATTGGCTTTATGCAAATAAACTAGAGCTTAGCAAACCTTACTAGAAATGTCTCGCACTTACACTAGTATTAGTTTGCGAGTACTTGAAGTACTCACGGCTTTGTCCCTGGCTATTCAAATGGCCAGAGTATGAAGATGAACAAGGAGATGACCAGCAGGACGCCTACGACAACTAGGAGTCTTCCGACGTCAAGCGTTGGCCTGTGGACTAGAGAGTCCTTGTATCTTACGCTTCCGCTATGAACTTGTGTTTGTTCGTTGATCAATAGATCAACTTTTCGTGTAATATGGATGATGTGATTCCAATTGTAAGACATTATGGTTTGTAATGAATGATGACTGTGATACTTAACTATTATGTCTCGCAACAATAATATTCCTGGGATTGCGATGTATGACATAATAGGCATCCAGACTTAAAAATCCGGGTGTTGACAGATGATAAGGCCCGTGCTGTCGCCGAGGAGGAACTTCCCCGTCGGACTCATGGGCCGCGACGCGAACGTGAGGTCCTGGGTCTTCATGATCTCCCGCGCGGCGTCAGCTGAGAAGGCAAGGCAACGACGACGTGCAGCTCGCAGAGGTGGAGCAGCATGAGCGGGCCGAGGCGGCGTGATAGGTCCAGCATCGCGTGGTACGGGAGCGCGCCTGCTATGTGGTGTAGGTGGCCGATGATGGGGAGACGTGAAATTATTTTTCCTTAAATGAGAGCAGAGCAGGTTTGAAAAAGGATCTTAGAGTGTCTAGGGTTGGGCCAGAAGGGTCTGTTAAAGCCGAGCCCACGGTGACGGTGGCGGTCGGATGCCTGGCTCATGCTGACGCGACGGGCGGATGAAGTAGAGCAAGGGGACGATGATGAGGAGAGGAAGGAAGAGCATCTCCAGCCGCGTCCCCCAAAGCGTCCCCCAAACCGCACCGGATTGAGCATTTGGGGGACGTGTTTTGTTCGTGCCGCGTTTGGGGGACCTCAAACGCCTCCCCCAAACATTTAAAATGCTTTTTTTGGCATTTTTATTTCAATTTCCACAAACTAATACATTTTTTTGAATGTAAACTAATACATAATTGGGAACGTGGTTTACACGAAGACATAGTTAGGAACATGGTTTCCACAAACTAATACATAGTTTGAACCATGGTGGACACAAATATAAAATATTGCAAAAAAATTAAACCAAACTAGGCCGTGCATCGAAGGTTTCCTGTGTTCGCTGCTAAGAAAGAACACTCGAGGGCACACTCAGACACCCAAACTGGAAAATCCAGCGGGAGGATGGTGCCCTTGTTGGTTCTACCGATGATACGAACATCCAGAAACCTCCGTGCACGTATTCACTGTGATGAGGACATACTCATGGAATATGATGATTACTATAAGGTGAATTATTTCCTGGTTGATAGTAATGCTTTGATTTATGAGAACCTTATACTACCTAAGTCTATGCACTTGTGTATGATAAGGTATGAGGAGGGAGCAAACATCGCACGAGGAGAAGAGAAGCAGCTGGACATGGTGTTGAACGTGAAAACATTCCACGGATGCGCGAGGGAGGAGAGGGAGGCATGCGCAAGACAAGAGAAAGTCAAAAACAACTCTGTTTTGGTTTGGACAGACCGAAGTTCTGATTTTGAAACGGACACCATTTATTCATGCAAACTCGGAATCGAGCGAATGAGGAGTCGTTAGAAAGATAATTTCAAGAGCTTTCCAGCAAAAATACCACCGGCACTACCGGCCAAGGAGGGGCGGCACTGCCGGCCCGGCGGCACTGCCGGCCCGGCGGCACTGCCGGCCCTGCAGGGGCAGCACTGCCAGCCCTGCAGGGGCAGCACTGCCGGCCAGAGCACCCCGGCACTGCCGGCCGTGACACCCCGGCACTGCCGGCCACCCCGGCACTGCCGGCCACGACACCCCGGCACTGCCGGCCTTGCCCGAATTCGACCCCGTTTTGGCCGAACCTGTTTTAGGTCGGTTTGTATCGAACTATTTCGACCCCTGGTCGTTCTGGACGCCTATATAAGCCCCAGGGATGCCCCCAAATTAGGTTAAGACCACGTTTAAGATAAACCCTAGTTCTTAGTTGTTTGCTCTGCAAAATTATTGAATTCCCTACACCATATTGCTTGATATTGTGTAGATCCTGATAAAGTCTTGTGTGATCTGATGTTCCATTAGGAATTAGACGGTTGCAACTTACCGCTTCGTGGTCGGCGGCTACGTGCGCAAGTGTGTGGAGTTGCGAATATCTTGCAGGGTTGAGAGTTGTTGCATTGGCGACAGGGACCAATCGAGAGATCTCGTTGCGTCATACGAGTTATCATCCACTACATCATCGTGTTACTCCGCTGCTATCACCCCGTGATCATCATCACCACCGTTGCTTACTGAGAAGATCGGGCCACCCCTTATCGTCTTGGTAACAGATTTCCATTTTTCCTCGGTAAGCCATCCACAAATCCACCCCATAGTTGAGTTGTGAGTGTTTTCCTATCCAGAAAAAGGCAAAAATATTAGGGTTAGGGTTTGCCATAGCCTTAGATTGCACTAATTTTGAGTTTTAGTTGCTTTTCGTAGTTGTTTTTGCGTATCCTTTTCTTGCATCTAGTATTGTTAGGGTTTGAGTCTCTACTATCATCTAGTTTTAGTTATTGTTACTCCGAGTCCACATAGCGTACAGTGTGCTTGTTCCCAACCATAGACACAGCCTTTCGATATAAGTGACTAGGAACTTCCCCGGAAGAGACTAGTTTTACCGCTCGACAGGCTGCTCGTTAGGGTTTCGGTGCTTTGCAATTTCTGTTGGCCGTGTTAGAAGGAGTAAATTCGTCCAAATTTTTTTTCCTATAGCTACAGTACCCGTGCTACAGTAATCTTGAAAAAAAAACCGAAAACGAAAATTGTTGTGCTAGTTGAATCAAGTGAAGGCCTAAGTTTACTTTACTGCACCCGTAGTTGAGCAATCTTGTGCCTGTCTCGTTGAGCTTTGCTAGCGTCTCTCTAGTGCATTGCAACATTTTCCCACATATAGTTGCATTGCCCCATTATATCGCCTTGTGTGAGTATCATTGGTTGTCTATGGTCAGCGCTAGAGCTTGTTATTGGTGCAAATAGGTAGCCTACCTACAACTCCACATATATCCTGCTTTGCCGTGTGATTTGTTCTTATACCCTTGATATTCGCTTCGCTACATCCGTGCACTCGTTGTTACTACAAGTGGTAAGAAACACTAATTCACTTTGGAACAGTAAGATACATTGTTTCATTCGGTTTTGAGTGAGTTGAGTGTTTCCACCATATATACATATCGGTTGTTTACTAATCATGGCAGATGACATTAAGGATTCGTTGGAGATTCGCAAATATCGCTTCTTCCACCACAGATATTGTAGTGCTGCTTTTTGGGAGGAAGAACGTGGTACTTTTGATGGCGATGGGCTTTTCCACCATAATGTGCTGATTGGTGAGCGATGCGCTGCCACCACTATTGATGGCTCCTCTCGTATCAATTTAATCAGTACCGAGGTTGTCGAGAAATTGCAGCTACCCATGAGTGCCCGTACAGTGCCATACCTCATGGATTCATCGTATGGTACATTACTGATTTCACACACTATCGATGTTCCTATTACTATCGGCGGGCATACCGAGGTTGTTCGATGCGTTGTATCTCCTGTGCCACTTGATTCGTGTCACGTTCTCTTGGGAAATCCTTGGTGCCACAAGTTTCATGTTCAATCTTGTCGTGATGTGAAGAAAATTTCTTTCAAGTGGAATATGAAGCGGCCTGCTTTGTTGCGTGCTCCAGCCGACAAATTTCATGAGTCTCATCTTCTTCGCAAGGAGAGAACAAAGTAATTCTGCTTGTCTGTGGAGTACAAGATCATGATGGATGGTGACAACTCTATTATATGTCATCGTGATTTGGATGTGTATCACAACCCATGTAAGAATGAGAGCCACATAGCCAAATTGAGTGAGAGTGTTACTAAAAGTGAGTTGTGTGATTCCACTATACGTGAGGTTGAGAGCATACACTTTAAGATTACGAGAGAAAAAGAATACATGAGTGTAGTAGATGATAGGACGCGTGAGGATATTTCCACTAACGTAATTATCTCTACTCCTACTGTTGTTTCTTGTGATATGCAGGTTGCTTTTGAAGAAAGGGAGCCATTTGTGTTACAACCTGCATCACCAGACCGTGCATCATCATGTGAGAAAGATGTTTCAGTACCTACGACATCTGAGGAGGATGGCATTTTCAATGGTACTGATTTGGAGCTACTGCTGGTACATACGACTGAATGTTGTGAGTCTACTCCTTTGTTGGTTCCTTCAATGGATTTGACTTGCACATATACTTCAAAACCATGTGATGAATTGCAAATTTTGAATTTTGATAATGTGGTACTGATTACACACAAGGAAGTACTTGCTAGAATACCGTCTGATGATATTGTGTCTTATATCATGTTAAATGAACCTATGAATCTGCGATGTGCTATGGATAAGATTTCTGAAATTTCATATGTGAATTCTAGCACCTATGCATATTCTTTCATGTTTAATCTCATTGGTGACTATAGCATCGATGAGAAATTTTTGGTGGATCACATATGCATAACTTGTGATAGAATTGCTGAATTGACACTTGCTGTTTTCGGTCCTTTATGCAAAGTGAGAAAGTCATTTTGGTGTAGGATAGTACATAATTTACATGATAGTATGAATATTGATTCTGTTTTACTTAATAATTTACAACTAGCAAAAGTAATTTTACCGATGTTGGATTGTTATAATTCTTCTCAAATAGACTCAGATGTTTCATATCCTTTGTGTTTGTCCCAAGACATATTGCATTTAAATGCAACTAATATATGCTTCACTTATAATTGCAAACTGATTTGCACATTATACGCTCTCAGTTATTGTCATGGTCATATATCTATTTGTTCTACATATCAGATTAGCGCAGTAAAAGCATGGTATCCAACATCAATACATATGAATATTTTGGATTGGTTTGACCTTGTTCATAATAAATTTGATCATAGATCATCGGTGAGGGTATTGGATTTAATACTGCACAATAATGCTTCATATATAATTGTTCTTGATTGTGTTCATGATTATGTGTGCTTCACTCATATATGCAAGATAAGTTGCATTCTGAATTATGGGACTTTCAATTCTGTACACAACAACGAAACAACATGTTATATCTACATATATTGTGCGTACACGTTGTTCTTTTTATTCCTTCCACTTTCATCTTACCTAAAGCCGAGGATGGCTTTTCTTGAAGAAAGGGAGGATGATGAGGACATACTCATGGAATATGATGATTACTATAAGGTGAATTCTTTCCTGGTTGATAGTGATGCTTTGATTTATGAGAACGTTATACTACCTAAGTCTATGCACTTGTGTATGATAAGGTATGAGGAGGGAGCAAACATCGCACGAGGAGAAGAGAAGCAGCTGGACATGGTGTTGAACGTGAAGACATTCCACGGATGCGCGAGGGAGGAGAGGGAGGCATGCGCAAGACAAGAGGAAGTCAAAAACAGCTCTGTTTTGGTTTGGACAGACCGAAGTGCTGTTTTTGAAACGGACGTCATTTATTCATGCGAACTCGGCATCGAGCAAATGAGGAGTCGTTGGAAAAATAATTTCAAGAGCTTTCCAGAAAATATACCATCGGCACTGCCGGCCAAGGAGGGGAGGCACTGCCGGCCCTGTAGGGGCAGCACTGCCGGCCAGAGCACCCCGGCACTGCCGGCCACCCCGGCACTGCCGGCCTTGCCCGAATTCGACCCAGTTTTGGCCGAACCTATTTCAGGTCGGTTTGTATCGAACTATTTCGACCTGTGGTTGTCCTGGATGCCTATATAAGCCCCAGGGACGCGTTTAAGATAAACCCTAGTTCTTAGTTGTTTGCTCTGCAAAACTATTGAATTCCCTACATCATATTGCTTGATATTGTGTAGATCCTGATAAAGTCTTGTGTGATCTGCTGTTCCATTGGGAATTAGACGGTTGCAACTTACCGCTTCGTGGTCGGCGGCTATGTGCGCAAGTGTGTGGAGTTGCGAATATCTTGCAGGGTTGAGAGCTGTTGTATTGGCGATAGGGACCAATTGAGAGATCTCATTGCGTTATACAAGTTATCATCCACTACATCATCGTGTTCTTCCGCTGCTATCACCCCGTGATCATCATCACCACCGTTGCTTATTGAGAAGATCGGGCCACCCCTTATCACACTGCGAAGAACCAACACTCAGTCGTCCTCCTCGTCGGCGTTGTCGTCGTGGTAGTCCCGACGGCAGCGCGTCTCGTCGAAGACCTTGACGCTCATGTCCCTGTCGGCGAAGTAGGAGAACATGAGGATGAAGCCGACTTCGAGGTTGTGGTGGTTGATGTCTACGCACGCTTCTATTCTTGTAGACAGTGTTGGGCCTCCAAGAGCAGAGGTTTGTAGAACAGCAGCAAGTTTTCCTTAAGTGAATCACCCAAGGTTTATCGAACTCAGGGAGGTAGAGGTCAAAGATATCCCTCTCAAGCAACCCCTGCAATTAAGATACAAGAAGTCTCTTGTGTCCCCAACACACCTAATACACTTGTCAGATGTATAGGTGCACTAGTTCGGCGAAGAGATAGTGAAATACACGTAATATGGATGATTGTAAGTAGTAATTGCAATCTGAAATAAAAATGGCAGCAAGCAAACATGTAACATAACTTGTTGGAAACGGTGTTTCAATACTTAGAAACAAGGCCTAGGGATCATACTTTCACTAGTGGACACTCTCAACAATGATCACATAAATAAATAACTTCTCTTCACTTGTGCTACTCTTAAACACCCTCTTGTTGGATAACAAACACCATTCATTGTGTAGGGCTACAAAAGCACACCTCAAGTCGGAGTAAACAAGCTCCACAACTTCCGGAGTTCATATTAAAGTAACCTCTAGAGTGCGTAATACACCGTTGCAGTTTAGACCGAGTACTAACATAGCATACACACTGTCACCAATAGCTATGAAAGGGGGAATAGATCACATCAATAGTGTCATAGTAATAGTTAACTTCATAATCTACAAGAGATTACAATCATAACCTACGCCAAGTACTTCATGATGCACACACTGTCAACTTTACATCATGGAGGAGGAATAGACTACTTTAATAACATCACTAGAATAGCACATAGATTAATAGTGATACAAAGCTCATGATCACATAAAGATCACACCATGGGAGAGAGAGATGAACCACTGTTGGGGGGATGACCCCCGGTATGCCAAAGGCATGCCAAACCGGATGGTTTGAGCCATCGAGATACCGGTTTAATATTCTTACCGGAACACAAAGGTAAGAATTTGGCTAAGTGAAGCTAAGCCGGTATCCCCAAGAGGGGTATACCGGAACCCGGTAAAGAAGATACCGGAAAGAAGGGCTCGTCGGCAGGACTGGTCAAAGATTCTCTTCAGAGCCAGAAGACAAGGATGAGCTAAGCAAAGTGGCTTTAATCAGAGCCCTGGCGCCAAAGAGAGAGGTGACGCTGAAAGAAGCCGGAATACGTCAGCGTCCCCGATTAAAGAAGACCCCGACGTCATCCATGATTAAAGTAGCTTTGTAAAGTAGTTTGTCCAGTCAAAGATGCCATTAGGGTTTCTTGTTCTGTAAGCCACCCTCTCCCCTATATAAGGAGAGGGGGCATAGCCTCTTACGGGCGCGTATTGACAGAGGAGTTTAGACGATAGACCTTGCATCCAAGAACCTGTAAACATGTTGAGATCAAAGAAGCTAGCGATCTAGTAAAGAGTTCTTCCTCTTGTCTCTCTTCCTGCATACCGGCCTTTGGTTGGGTTCTTGAGGAAAGCATCCGGAAGTTCATCCCATCTAGTCGCAAACCCTCCCCCAATCCTCTAGCGCCCATTCGGCCCCAACTTAAGCCATCCCATGGCATCTGCTCGTTCGCCACGACGACAGTTGGCGCCCACCGTGGGGCATGAAGTGGCGCTTGCTGGAGTTCACATTCGGGCGGGCATCCTCGACGTCGCCGGCCGGCGTACGGTCTCCGCGTTGGTGCAACGCATCTACGCCATGGACTTCATCAACGACAACGCGGGCTGCTTCGCCAACGGCGGCATCTTCCCCCAGAACGGCCGCATCATCGAGTTCGGCAGCCATCGCATCTACTTCGGCACCGTTCCTGTGCGCCAGTGCCTCTCGCCGGTACTGGTGGCGCCGGATCCGCCAAGGTGGCTACATGCTGGCCGTGCTCCAGGCAGCGTGGAGGTGATGATGGCAGGCGCGGTCGACGCCGGCAAAGAAGTTGCAGAAGAAGGCGCTGGGCGTGCGGTTTCGACCCGTGCGGCCAAGCCACCGCTGGAGCGAGGCGCAGGCGCAGCGGGAGCATCATCCGCGCCACCGGAAACACCGCTCCAAGCGGCGATGAATGTCCTCGCCACCCCCATCGCTCAGAACATCGACCCGGCAGCGGCTCAGGCGGAGCTGGAAGCGCAGCGCCAGAAGATGCTCGAGAGCGGCAAGGACATCGCCAGGGCGCAGCGCGAGCTGAACCTAACCCTACGTGAGTACAACGCTACCCATGGCTTTGCTTCTGTTAGCGCACATGCTGCTAGGCTACCGGAAAACCAGGCTTAAGGCTCGCAATCTAGATCAGGATCTGCGCAAAGAAATTGCTGCCGGCAGGAGCACATCTGCATCTGTGAGCATTGTAGAGAAACCTAAGTACAGTAGCCCGGATAAAACAATAAAAGCTGCTAAAGCTGCTGTAGCGCTATGTGACTCGCTTTCCGGGGACGCTCTGGCAAAACAACAAGAGCGTGTCCGGGAAATTCTTGAAACTATCGAACAGCAAAATGCTGAACAGCTTGATAGGCTAAACAAGGCTGTGGCTTCAAAATCCGCGCGTTCGACAAGGAATGCCGGTAGCAAGTCCCATGGGCAGGCTTCGTCCCCCCATCCGGACAGAAGAAGAGAAAAAGAAGTGAATGCGCAGCAGATGACTGTGTATGATCCGGTTCTTGCCGGAAAGCAACAAGCCGGGCAATATGATGCCGGCAGAAAAGGCCAAGGGGAAAACAGAGGCTACGCCAAAGAGGGCTATGCCGGAAACAATCATGCCGGTAGACAAGAAACCGGGCAAAATTATCGGGCTGCAAGGGCAGCGTACGATGAGGAGGAAATAGATCCCCCAAGGTACCGGCAGGCAAGGGCCACGGTACCGGAATGTTATGATGAAGCTGATTCTGCAAGACCGGCAGCATACCGGAATCCATTAGGAGAACGCTTGGGAGAAAGATACTTACCGGAACGGGATGCGAGGCACCGTCTGGATAGAGTGTACTTATCAGAAATGATCGAGGAAGAAGGTCCCCCAGGCCCAAAGTGCTTTGGCCCAAGGATCATGAAAGAAAAACCACCAGTTCGCAACTTTATGTTGCCCCGTGACACAAAAACATATGATGGCACCACGAAGCCGGAAGATTGGCTCGCGGACTATGTAACCGCGGTATACGTCGCAGGCGGCGGAGGAACCGTAGCAGGAGGAGGAAATCAGCGTTGGGCCGTGAGAATCATACCATCGTTTTTGGTTGGGCCGGCAAGAATCTGGCTAAACAACTTGCCGGCAGGAAGCATAAATGGCTGGTTAGACTTTGAGGAAGCTTTCGTGAGCAATTTCAGCAGCACCTATCAAAGGCCAAACAGGCCGCAGCAGCTCGCTCTGTGCATACAGCGCGCGAACGAAACAGACCGGGATTATCTGGCCCGGTGGAACACTACAAGGAACTCCTGTGAAGGGGTAATCGAGGCACAGGCCATTGCTTGGTTTAGCAGTGGGTGCAGAAGAGGTTCACCGTTGTGGCAAAAGCTGCAGCGGAACATGCCGACAACATTGGCAGAAATGATACGTGTGGCGGATAGCTATGCGTTGGGAGACCCAACGCAGCCGGCAGTGCAACCCGAACCGGAACAGCAGCGCCAAGAGCAACATCGGGATAACCGGAATAACAAAAGAAGAGAAGATTTTCCGGATCGAAGGTACGGTCCGCAACAAGTTGCTGCTGTACAAGAAAACTCTGAGGCCAGCGGCAGTCAGAGGCAAAGAACCGGATCGCAGCCGTGGGCGGGTCCTAAGAAACAATGGGTAGAAAAGAAACCCTGGGTCCAGAAAAGGAACTGGCAAGAACCCGCAAAGTACACCATGGAAGCTGCCATGGACCAACCTTGCCGGTGGCACACACCGAATCCGGCACACCCGTCGAACCATCTGACGAAGGATTGTACCTGGACCAAGTACTTGATGCAAAAGGGAACGGTAAAAGACGCACAACCGCCGCAAGACATGCCGCGGCAACAACAGCTACCGCCACCACCGCCACTTACCGGAGCAAACGCCTTACAGGTGCAGCCAAACCGGCAGCAGTACCAGCAAGTTAACCAGGTGATGGAGGGCAATGACCAACCACCTCCACCGGCACCTTTGGGCCGGAATGTTTACAAAGATCCGGATATGTGCTGCGTTGTGTTCGTAACTGAGCCAACCGAAAAACAAAGCCTGTATCGCCGTTCTATGGAAGTAAACGCGGTGATGCCAGCAATACCAAAATATATGTTGTTGTCTGATCAAGAGATCTCGTGGTCATTCAAGGATCACCCTAAGGTCATGCCGAACTCGGGTGGCTATGCTCTCGTCTTGGACCCAATCATGCAAGGGCCAAACGCTCGAGTCAAGTTCAGCAAGGTGCTGATAGACAATGGGAGCAGCATAAACATCATGTACAGGCACACCATGAACATGCTGGGCATAACAGAAAATATGCTTCAGCCAACACGCACAACGTTCCATGGGATCGTTCCGGGACTGTCCTGCGTGCCGGTTGGAAAAGTCCGGGTGGATGTGTCGTTTGGAGGACGTGACAATTGCCGGGTTGGAAACCTTGAGTTTGAGGTGGTGGACTTAGATAGTCTTTACCATGCTTTGCTGGGGAGACCAGCATTGGCTGCTTTCATGGCCTCAACTCATACGGCGTATCTCAAGATGAAGATGCCGGCACCTCGTGGACCCTTGACTGTGGTGGGAAACTACAAGGTCTCACTGGAAACAGCTTCCGCCGGATCGAATCTAGCAGAATCACTGGTGATTGCTGAAGAGAAGAGGAGGATGCAAACTGCGGTTGCGCTGGCTCAGTCCTCACAGCTGAGCTTAGCGGCAATGAGTGCAAACCTGGGCACACCGGCGTTCAAGCCAACCAAAGAGACAAAGGACATTGTACTGGATCCAGCTTACCCTGAGCGCACCGTTCGTATTGGTGCCGGTATGAATGAGGCATAGGAAAGCGCGCTCGTCAGCTTCCTCCGTGAGAATCGGAATATCTTTGCCTGGTCTACTGATGACTTGGTAGGTGTTCCGAGGGAGCTGGCTGAGCACTCATTAAATGTCCGGAAAGATGCAAAGCCGGTAAGGCAGCCGTTGCGCCGGTTTGCTGAAGACAGGAGAAAGATCATTGGGGAAGAGGTGACAAAGTTACTGGTTGCCGGTTTCATTGTGGAAGTACTGCACACTGAGTGGCTAGCCAATCCGGTGCTGGTCGAGAAGAAGAAAGAAGAGAACATGGAAGCAAAAGCTCCAAAGGTGTGGCGCATGTGCATCGACTACACCAACTTGAACAAAGCTTGCCCGAAGGACCCTTTCCCTTTACCTCGGATCGATCAAGTGATTGATTCCACTGCAGGATGTGAGCTGTTGTCTTTCTTGGATGCTTATTCCGGTTTCCACCAAATTCCCTTGAAAAAGGAAGATCAAATAAAAACTGCGTTCATTACCCCGCACGGGGCTTCTTGCTATGTCACTATGCCTTTTGGTTTGCGCAACGCTGGTGCAACGTACCAGCGCTGTATGCAAAAGTGCTTGTTTGATCAAATTGGAAAAAATGTGCAAGTCTACGTGGACGATGTCGTGGTGAAAACTAAGGTAAAAGAAACCTTAATCGATGACCTCCGACAAACATTTGATAACTTGAGAAGATTCCGGATGAAACTCAATACGGCGAAATGTACCTTTGGTGTCCCTGCCGGCAAGTTGCTTGGTTTTCTCGTATCAAGCCGAGGCATTGAGGTGAATCCGGTAAAAATCCGGGCAATCGAAAGAATGACAATACCGCGCGATCTAAAAGACGTGTAAAAGTTTACCGGTAGCTTGGCATCGCTAAGCCGGTTCATAAGCAGGTTGGGAGAAAAAGCTCTGCCACTCTATGCTCTCATGAAAAAATCTGACATGTTCATCTGGGCCCCTGATGTCTACGGGAGCTTCTATTCTTGTAGACAGTGTTGGGCCACCAAGAGCAGAGGTTTGTAGAACAGCAGCAAGTTTCCCTTAAGTGGATCACCCAAGGTTTATCGAACTCAGGGAGGAAGAGGTCAAAGATATCCCTCTCATGCAACCCTGCAACCACAAAGCAAGAAGTCTCTTGTGTCCCCAACACACCTAATAGGTGCACTAGTTCGGCGAAGAGATAGTGAAATACATGTGGTATAAATAAGTATGAGCAGTAGTAACGGCACCAGAAAATAGCTTGCTGGCGTGTAGTTGATGGTGGTAATATGGTAGCAGTAGTAACGCAGTAAAACGATAAACAAGCAGCAATAGCGTATTTAGGAACAAGGCCTAGGGATTACACTTTCACTAGTGGACACTCTCAACATTGATCACATAACAGAATAGATAAATGCATACTCTACACTCTCTTGTTGGATGATGAACACATTGCGTAGGATTACACGAACCCTCAATGCCGGAGTTAACAAGCTCCACAATTCAATGTTCATATTTAAATAACCTTAGAGTGCATGAAAGATCAACACGACTAAACCAAGTACTAACACAGCATGCACACTTGTCACCTTCACACTATGTAGGAGGAATAGATCACATCAATACCATCATAGCAATAGTTAACTTCGTAATCTACAAGAGATCACAATCATAGCCTACGCCAAGTACTAACACGGATGCACACACTTGTCACCATTACACCGTGCAGGAGGAATAAAACTACTTTAATACACATCACTAGAGTAGCACATAGATAAATTGTGATACAAAACACATTGCAATCATAAAGAGACATAAATAAGCACTTCACTACGCCATTCATAACAGTGAATAAGTATTCTGTGAAATATAGCCTAAAAGACCCACACGGTGCACACACTGTCACCTTTACACACGTGGGACAAGGAGTCTCCGGAGACGATCACATAAGTAAAACCCACTTGACTAGCATAATGACATCTAGATTACAAGCATCATCATATGAATCTCAATCATGTAAGGCAGCTCATGAGATTATCGTATTGAAGTACATAGGAGAGAGATGAACCACATAGCTACCGGTACAGCCCCGAGCCTCGATGGAGAACTACTCCCTCCTCATGGGAGACGAGCAGCGTTGATGAAGATGGCGGTGGTGTCGATGGAGGAGCCTTCCGGGGCACTTCCCCGCCCCGGCAGCGTGCCGGAACGGAGACTCCTGTCCCCCGGATCTTGGCTTCGCGATGGCGGCGGCTGCGGAAGGTTTCTCGTACCGTCGCTTTTCGTATCGAGGTTTTAGGTCCAGGGGCTTCTTATAGGCGAAGAGGCGGCGTCGGAGGGTCAACGAGGCGGCGACACCATAGGGGGCGCGGGCCACCCCGTGCCGCGCCGGCCTATGGTCCGGTGGGCCTGTGCCCCCTCTCCGGCGGTTCTCGTGTGTTCCGGATGCTTCCGGGCAAAATAGGAACACCGGGCGTTGATTTCGTCCAATTCCGAGAATATTTCGTTACTAGGATTTCGAAACCAAAAACAGCGAGAAAACGAGAGCTGGCACTTCGGCATCTTGTTAATAGGTTAGTTCCGGAAAATGCACGAATATGACATAAAATGTGCATATAACATGTAGATATCATCAATAATGTGGCATGGAACATAAGAAATTATCGATACGTCGGAGACGTATCAGCATCCCCAAGCTTAGTTCTCGCTCGTCCCGAGCGAGGTAAAACGATAACAAAGATAATTTCGAAGTGACATGCCATCATAAACTTGATCATATTGTAAACATATGTAATGAATGCAGCGATCAAAACAATGGTAATGACATGAGTAAACAATCTGAATCATAAAGCAATGACTTTTCATGAATAGCACTTTCAAGACAGGCATCAATAAGTCTTGCATAAGAGTTAACTCATAAAGCAATAAATTCATAGTAAAGGCATTGAAGCAACATAATGGAAGATTAAGTTTCAGCGGTTGCTTTCAACTTGTAACATGTATATCTCAATGATAGTTTGTCAATGCAAAGCAATATAACAAGTGCAATATGCAAGTATGTAGGAATCAATGCACAGTTCACACAAGTGTTTGCTTCTTGAGGTGGAGAGAAATAGGTGAACTGACTCAACATAAAAGTAGAAGAATGGTCCTTCAAAGAGGAAAGCATCGATTGCTATATTTGTGCTAGAGCTTTGGTTTTTGAAAACATGAAACAATTTTGTCAACGGTAGTAATAAAGCATATGAGTTATGTAAATTATATCTTACAAGTTGCAAGCCTCATGCATAGTATACTAATAGTGCCCGCACCTTGTCCTAATTAGCTTGGACTACCGGATCATCGCAATACACATGTTTTAACCAAGTGTCACAATGGGGTACCTCCATGCCGCTCTGTACAAAGGTCTAAGGAGAAAGCTCGCATTTTGGATTTCTCGCTTTTGATTATTCTCAACTTAGACATCCATACCGGGACAACATGGACAACGAGATAATGGACTCCTCTTTAATGCATAAGCATGTGGCAACAATTATTATTCTCATATGAGATTGAGGATATATGTCCAAAACTGAAACTTCCACCATGAATCATGGCTTTAGTTAGCGGCCCAATGTTCTTCTCTAACAATATGTATGCTCCAACCATTAAGGTGGTAGATCTCTCTTACTTCGGACAAGACGGACATGCATAGCAACTCACATGATATTCAACAAAGAATAGTTGATGGCGTCCCCGAAACATGGTTATCGCACAACAAGCAACTTAATAAGAGATAAAGTGCATAAGTACATATTCAATACCACAATAGTTTTTAGGCTATTTGTCCCATGAGCTATATATTGCAAAGGTGAATGATGGAATTTTAAAGGTAGCACTCAAGCAATTTACTTTGGAATGGCGGATAAATACCATGTAGTAGGTAGGTATGGTGGACACAAATGGCATAGTGGTTGGCTCAAGGATTTTGGATGCATGAGAAGTATTCCCTCTCGATACAAGGTTTAGGCTAGCAAGGTTGTTCGAAACAAACACAAGGATGAACGGTGCAGCAAAACTCACATAAAAGACATATTGTAAACATTATAAGACTCTACACCGTCTTCCTTGTTGTTCAAAACTCAATACTAGAAATTATCTAGACTCTAGAGAAACCAAATATGCAAACCAAATTAGCAAGCTCTAAGTGTTTCTTCATTAATGGGTGCAAAGTATATGATGCAAGAGCTTAAACATGAGCACAACAATTGCCAAGTATCAAATTATCCAAGACATTTTAGAATTACTACATGTAGCATTTTCCAATTCCAACCATATAACAATTTAACGAAGAAGAAACTTCGCCATGAATACTATGAGTAAAGCCTAAGGACATACTTGTCCATATGCTACAACGGAGCGTGTCTCTCTCCCATACAGTGAATGCTAGGATCCATTTTATTCAAACAAAACAAAAACAAAAACAAACCGACGCTCCAAGCAAAGTGCATAAGATGTGACGGAATAAAAATATAGTTTCGGGTGAGGAACTCGATAATGTTGTCGATGAAGAAGGGGATGCCTTGGGCATCCCCAAGCTTAGACGCTTGAGTCTTCTTAGAATATGCAGGGGTGAACCACCGGGGCATCCCCAAGCTTAGAGCTTTCACTCTCCTTGATCATATTGCATCATACTCCTCTCTTGATCCTTGAAAACTTCCTCCACACCAAACTCGAAACAACTCATTAGAGGGTTAGTGCACCATAAAAATTAACATGTTCAGAGGTGACACAATCATTCTTAACACTTCTGGACATTGCATAAAGCTACTGGACATTAATGGATCAAAGAAATTCATCCAACATAGCAAAAGAGGCAATGCGAAATAAAAGGCAGAATCTGTCAAAACAGAACAGTCCGTAAAGATGGATTTTATTAGGGCACCAGACTTGGTCAAATGAAAATACCCAAATTGAATGAAAGTTGCGTACATATCTGAGGATCACTCACGTAAATTGGCTTAATTTTCTGAGTTACCTACAGAGAATTAGACCCAGATTCGTGACAGCAAAGAAATCTGAAACTGCGCAGTAATCCAAATCTAGTACTTACTTTACTATCAAAGACTTTACTTGGCACAACAAAACTCAAAACTAAGATAAGGAGAGGTTGCTACAGTAGTAAACAACTTCCAAGACTCAAAATAAAAACCAAGTACTGTAGCAAAATAACACATGGGTTATCTCCCAAGAAGTTCTTTCTTTATAGCCATTAAGATGGGCTCAGCAGTTTTAATGATGCACTCGCAAGAAATAGTAGTTGAAGCAAAAGAGAGCATCAAGAGGCAAATTCAAAACAAATTTAAGTCTAACATGCTTCCTATGCATAGGAATCTTGTAAATAAACAAGTTCATGAAGAGCAAAGTAACAAGCATAGGAAGATAAAACAAGTGTAGCTTCAAAAATTTCAGCACATAGAGAGGCATTTTAGTAACATGAAAATTTCTACAACCATATTTTCCTCTCTCATAATAACTTTCAGTAGTATCATGAGCAAACTCAACAATATAACTATCACATAAAGCATTCTTATCATGAGTCTCATGCATAAAATTATTACTCTCCACATAGGCATAATCAATTTTATTAGTTGTAGTGGGAGCAAATTCAACAAAGTAGCTATCATTATTATTCTCATCAAGTGTAGGAGGCATAGTATTATCACAACAAAATTTACTCTCCATAGTAGGTGGCACCAAAAGACCACTATCATTATAATCATCATAAATAGGAGGCAAAGTATCATCAAAGTAAATTTTCTCCTCAATGCTTGGGGGACTAAAAAGATCATGAAAACCAGCTTCCCCAAGCTTAGAATTTTCCATATCATTAGCAACAATGGTATTCAAAGTATTCATACTAATATGTTCCATAGGTTTTTTAATTTTCGCATCAAACCATCCATGTCTTAAATCAGGAAATAGAATAAGAAGCTCATTGTCGTCCATTATGCCAAACTAGTGTAAACAAGAAACAAAAAGATGCAATTGCAGGATCTAAAGGAAATAGCTTCGAGTACTTACAACGGCGAAAATAGCTTAGTAGCCGAGATCCGGAGTGTGAGTACCTTTTACCTTTCCTCCCGGCAACGGCGCCGGAAAATAGCTTGATGTCTACGGGAGCTTCTATTCTTGTAGACAGGTGTTGGGCCTCCAAGAGCAGAGGTTTGTAGAACAGCAGCAAGTTTCCCTTAAGTGGATCACCCAAGGTTTATCGAACTCGGGGAGGAAGAGGTCAAAGATATCCCTCTCATGCAACCACTGCAACCACAAAGCAAGAAGTCTCTTGTGTCCCCAACACACCTAATAGGTGCACTAGTTCGGCGAAGAGATAGTGAAATACAGGTGGTATAAATAAGTATGAGCGATAGTAACGGCACCAGAAAATAGCTTGTCGGCGTGTAGTTGATGGTGGTAATATGGTAGCGAGTAGTAACGCGATAAAACGAGTAAACAAGCAGCAATAGCGAGTATTTAGGAACAAGGCCTAGGGATTACACTTTCACTAGTGGACACTCTCAACATTGATCACATAACAGAATAGATAAATGCATACTCTACACTCTCTTGTTGGATGATGAACACATTGCGTAGGATTACACGAACCCTCAATGCCGGAGTTAACAAGCTCCACAATTCAATGTTCATATTTAAATAACCTTAGAGTGCATGAAAGATCAACACGACTAAACCAAGTACTAACACAGCATGCACACTCGTCACCTTCACACTATGTAGGAGGAATAGATCACATCAATACCATCATAGCAATAGTTAACTTCGTAATCTACAAGAGATCACAATCATAGCCTACGCCAAGTACTAACACGGATGCACACACTGTCACCATTACACCGTGCGGGAGGAATAAAACTACTTTAATAACATCACTAGAGTAGCACATAGATAAATTGTGATACAAAACACATTGCAATCATAAAGAGATATAAATAAGCACTTCACTACGCCATTCATAACGGTGAATAAGTATTCTGTGAAATATAGCCTAAAAGACCCACACGGTGCACACACTTGTCACCTTTACACACGTGGGACAAGGAGTCTCCGGGAGATCACATAAGTAAAACCCACTTGACTAGCATAATGACATCTAGATTACAAGCATCATCATATGAATCTCAATCATGTAAGGCAGCTCATGAGATTATTGTATTGAAGTACATAGGAGAGAGATGAACCACATAGCTACCGGTACAGCCCCGAGCCTCGATGGAGAACTACTCCCTCCTCATGGGAGACAGCAGCGTTGATGAAGATGGCGGTGGTGTCGATGGAGGAGCCTTCCGGGGGCACTTCCCCGCTCCGGCAGCGTGCCGGAACAGAGACTCCTGTCCCCCAGATCTTGGCTTCGCGATGGCGGCGGCTCCGGAAGGTTTCTCGTACCGTCGCTTTTCGTATCGAGGTTTTAGGTCCAGGGGCTTCTTATAGGCGAAGAGGCGGCGTCGGAGGGTCAACGAGGCGGCGACACCATAGGGGGGCGCGGGCCACCCCCAGGCCGCGCCGGCCTATGGTCTAGTGGGCCTGTGCCCCCTCTCTGGCGGTTCTCGTGTGTTCTGGATGCTTCCGGGCAAAATAGGAACCTGGGCGTTGATTTCGTCCAATTCCGAGAATATTTCGTTACTAGGATTTCTGAAACCAAAAACAGCAGAAAACAGGACTGGCACTTCGGCATCTTGTTAATAGGTTAGTTCCAGGAAAATGCACGAATATGACATAAAATGTGCATATAACATGTAGATATCATCAATAATGTGGCATGGAACATAAGAAATTATCGATACGTCGGAGGCGATATCAGCATCCCCAAGCTTAGTTCCTGCTCGTCCCGAGCAGGTAAACGATAACAAAGATAATTTCTGGAGTGACATGCCATCATAAACTTGATCATATTGTAAAACTGAGCCTACATTTTCC
>NC_061511.1:276338286-276360060 GCF_022539505.1 Lolium rigidum
ATAAAATAATGATGCAATTTGGACGTATCAACTCCCCCAAGCTTAGACTTCGCTTGTCCCCAAGCGAAACCGAACTCGTAAACAGGTCCACATGTTTATGGAGTGAAGAGTCGATAAATAAAATACGGACAAGAAGCATCATATTCATTCTCACAAGACATTATAGTAAACAACTTCTTCATATAACTCAATCTTGAAACAAGTATAAGGTAGTCACAAGTAAAGGTGCATAAGGAATCATAATTGGTGATGGCAAACTTTGTTCTTGGTCAGAGAACATTTAACAAATTATATTCATCTATTGAGCAGTGCTCTCATATTAACAGCTGGTGGTAATCTTGCATACTCAATCATAATGGTCTCTTCATAATCATTGATAACTTGCAAAGCTATATTCATTCAGATAAAACTTGTACTAAACAAGGAAGAATAAAAGACATGATGTAGCAAATCACAATATAATGGTTTGATCACAACTACTCAAATGCTTGCTTGAGATGGAGAGAAATAGGTTTACTGACTCAACATAAAGTAAAAGACGGGCCCTTCGCAGAGGGAAGCAGGGATTAAATCATGTGCTAGAGCTCTTTCAGTTTTGAAATCATATAGAGATAATAAAAGTAACATTTTGAGAGGTGTTTGTTGTTGTCAACGATTGGTAGCGGGTACTCTAACCCCCTTGCCGGACAACCTCCTAAGAGCGGCTCCCATAATATTTTCATTTTGTGTGGCACTCCTTCCAACCTTTCTTTCACAAACCATGGCTAACCGAATCCTCGGGTGCCTGCCAACAATCTCATACCATGAAGGAGTGCCTTTTTATTTTAGCTTTATGATGATGATGACACTCCCCCAACCTTTGCTTACACAAGCCATGGCTAACCGAATCCTTCGGGTGCCGTCCATCAATCACATACCATGGAGGAGTGTCTATTTAGTTTAATTAATTTGGGACTGGGAATCCCATTGCCGGCTCTTTTTGCAAAATTATTGGATAAGCGGATGAAGCCACTAGTCCATTGGTGGAAATTGCCCAACAAGATTGAAAGATAAAACACCACATACTTCCTCATGAGCTATGAAACATTGACACAAATAAGAGATACTAAGTTTTGAATTGTTTAAAGGTAGCACATGAAGTATTTACTTGGAATGGCAGAAAATACCATGTAATAGGTAGGTATGGTGGACACAAATAACATAGGTTTGGTTGAAGGTTTGGATGCACGAGAAGTATTCCCTCTCTGTACAGGTCTTTGGCTAGCAAGGTTAATTAGCAAGCATAAGAGTCGAGGGAAACAAACAAATATACATATGATAGAAACAATCATGCATCTTCCTTGTAAGCACAAACAATTTTAACTTCAGAATAATGAGCTATGAGCTAACAAGAAAGACAATGAAACATCTACATGTATTTCTCTTTTCTATTTAAACCTCAAAGTGTTGTTGCTATTGACCAATGCTAAGTTTGCCAAAACCAAATAGATTTATTCAATGCTCCCAAAGTGATACCAATACTAACAACAAGATGAATCATAGAGATTGCAAACTAAAATAAGATGTGCAATATGTAAATGATAAGACTTCTCATTAATATTCCATATCGATAACTCACACTAGGGATTCCGGCGCCAACGTGGAACCTGCACAACACAACCAAAGTACTTTGCCCCAACGAAACAGTGAGGTTGTCAATCTCACCGGCTTGCTGTAACAAAGGATTAACCGTATTGTGTGGAAGATGATTGTTTGCGAGAGAAAACAGTAAAAACAAGTATTGCAGCAGATTTTTATTTCAGATTAAAAGAATGGACCGGGGTCCACAGTTCACTAGAGGTGTCTCTCCCATAAGATAAAAGCATGTTGGGTGAACAAATTACAGTCGGGCAATTGACAAATAGAGAGAGCATAACAATGCACATACATGTCATGATAAGTATAGTGAGATTTAATTGGGCATTACGACAAAGTACATAGACCGCCATCCAACTGCATCTATGCCTAAAAAGTCCACCTTCGAGGTTATCGTCCGAACCCCCTCCGGTATTAAGTTGCTAAACAACGAGACAATTGCATTAAGTATGGTGCGTAATGTAATCAACAACTACATCCTCGGACATAGCGCCAATGTTTTATCCCTAGTGGCAACAGCACAACACAACCTTAGAACTTTTCATCATCGTCCCGGTGTCAATGCAGGCATGAACCCACTATCGAGCATAAATACCCCCTCTTGGAGTTAAGAGCAAAAACTTGGCCAGAGCCTCTACTAATAACGGAGAGCATGCAAGATCATAAACAACACATATGTAATAACTTGATAATTAACATAACATGGTATTCTCTATCCATCGGATCCCGACAAACACAACATAGTAGAGGCTCTGGCCACAGTGACAGAAAGTTCACAAGATCCAACAATGAAGCACAATGAGGAGAAGACAACCATCTAGCTACTGCTATGGACCCATAGTCCAGGGGTGAACTACTCACTCATCACTCCCGAGGCGACCATGGCGGTGTAGAGTCCTCCGGGAGATGAATCCCCTCTCCGGCAGGGTGCCGGAGGAGATCTCCGAATCCCCCGAGATGGGATTGGCGGCGGCGGCGTCTCCGGAAGGTTTTCCGTATCGTGGTTTTTTTCCCATCGGGGGTTTCGCGACGGAGGCTTTAAGTAGGCGGAAGGGCAGAGTCGGAGGGCCGACGAGGGGCCCACACCATAGGCGGCGCGGCCCCCTCCGGCCGCGCGGCCCTATGGTGGCGGCGCCTCGTCGCCCCACTTCGTATCCCTTTCGGTCTTCCGGAAGGTTCGTGGCAAAATAGGACCCCGGGTCTTGATTTCGTCCAATTCCGAGAATATTTCGTTACTAGGATTTCTGAAACCAAAAACAGCAGAAAACAAAGAATCGGCTCTTCGGCATCTTGTTAATAGGTTAGTTCCAGAAAATGCACGAATATGACATAAAGTGTGCATACAACATGTAGGTATCATCAATAATATGGCATGGATCATAAGAAATTATCGATACGTCGGAGACGTATCAGCGGCGTCTCTGGAAGGTTTTCCGTATCGTGGCTCTCGGTACTGGGGGTTTCACGACGAAGACCTTAAGTAGGCGGAAGGGCAGAGTCGGGAGAGTCACGAGGGGCCCACACAACAGGCCGGCACGGCCAGGGCTTGGGCCGCGCCGCCTTGTTGTGTCGCCACCTCGTGGCCCCACTTCGTTTCCTCTCCGGACTTCTGGAAGCTTCGTGTAAAAATAGGACCCTGGGCGTTGATTTCGTCCAATTCCGAGAATATTTCCTTACTAGGATTTCTGAAACCAAAAACAGCAGAAAACAAGAATCGGCTCTTTGGCATCTCGTCAATAGGTTAGTGCCGGAAAATGCATAATAATGACATATAATGTGTATAAAACATGTGAGTATCATCATAAAAGTAGCATGGAACATAAGAAATTATAGATAAGTTTGGGACGTATCAATATCATGTGTGAGTAGTCCTCACGGGCTGTGGGTTGGGGTGAATTCTCGCAACGTTTATATGCCTCTAATCTCATGAATATGTGTAAGAATCGAATGGGAGCTTTGCAACCTTGTATCATTGTATATTTGCCTCGATTCGATGATCTGAAGGTGCCCATGTCTATCAGATCGATCAAGGTAATAGGTGGGACGAGGGGAGAACGACGTGCTACCGCAAAACCTCAGTGACAGAAAGGGGAAAGTAATAGTACATGTTTAGTGATTCACTCGGGATCCACGACACAATCATCTAGCTTAATGCTTTGGTTTGTATTCATTTACTTAATAATTATTGTTACTCGCGGCTCTGGAAACAATGGTTGGACCAAGAGACTCTTGTCACCTCTGGCTTTAGGGGCAAGAGTATTTACGGATGTGCTTCTCACAAATCTCTTATCACTATTTTTTTACTACACATTTGTATTTAATTTCTATATGTATGCATACCTGCATGAGAATCCTTGACCCTGGCCTATTTCCATCCATTGAACACACCTAAACAAAGTAAACTAGATAGGTCCGATAAACATAAAATCTAATCAACTAGCAATCCAACAAAGTAAAATAAAAGCCTTGTGTCCCCAACTCCATTGTGTGGTTGTCAAGCACAACGTTTCATGTAAGTAAATAAAACTCAAGTGAAAATAAAGCGAGTAAAACTAGATAAAATAAAGTAACCAAGTAAAAAAAGTAAAGGGGTTGTTTGTTTTTCGTGTTTTGGATGCGAATAAGAATTTTTTTTGTATTTTTGGATTAAAATAGTGCAGCAAATAGAAAACAAGATAAAAGCTCAGTTCTTTTGGCGGCTTCTCCGAGAAGCTGCCCTCCCCCCAGCTTCTTGGGGAAGCCACCCCTAAAATTTAGGAAGGCTTCTGAAATGGTCTAGCCTAGACTAGTCCGGAAGCCTCCCTAAATTTTGGGGGCGGCTTCTCCAGGAAGCTGGGGGGAGGGCAGCTTCTCGGAGAAGCCGCCAAAAGAACTGTTCAAAAGGCAAGGTGATGTCTACGCACACTCCTTTTCCTGTAGACAGTGTTGGGCCTCCAAGAGCAGAGGTTTGTAGAACAGCAGCAAGTTTTCCCTTAAGTGGATCACCCAAGGTTTATCGAACTCAGGGAGGAAGAGGTCAAAGATATCCCTCTCAAGCAACCCCGCAATCACGATACAAGAAGTCTCTTGTGTCCCCAACACACCTAATACACTTGTCAGATGTATAGGTGCACTAGTTCGGCGAAGAGATAGTGAAATACAAGTGGTATGAATGAATATGAGCAGTAGTAACGGCGCCAGAAAATAGCTTGCTGGCGTGCAGTTGATGGTAATAATATTGCAGGAAGTTAAGATGCAGTAAAACAGTAAACAAGCGATGATTGCAGTATTTGGAGACAAGGCCTAGGGATCATACTTTCACTAGTGGACACTCTCAACATTGATCACATAATAAAACCACTCTACACTCTCTTGTTGGATGATGAACACCATTAATTGTGTAGGGCTACAAGAGCACCTCAATGCCGGAGTTAACAAGCTCCACAACATTCGATGTTCATATTTAAATAACCTTAGAGTGCATGATAGACCAACGCAATTATACCGAGTACTAACATAGCATGCACACTGTCACCAACGAGACTATGAAAGGAGGAATAGATCACATCAATACTATCATAGTAATAGTTAACTCCATAATCTACAAGAGATTACAATCATAAACTACGCCAAGTACTACATGATGCACACACTGTCACCATTACATCATGGAGGAGGAATAGACTACTTTAATAACATCACTAGAGTAGCACATATATTAATAGTGATATAAAGCACATTGCAATCATAAAGGGATATAAATAAGCACTTCACTATGCTATTCTGAATTACTCTCTGGCAAGATAACGAACACTAATTCATCATGTAGGCAAACCTTAAAGATGTATTCCCAAGTACTAATAAACACCCCACGTTGTCACTGTGAGCATTCATAGGAGGTACTAACACACCACAATTTCATAGAGACATCCAACTCAAATCATAACTCAGTGAATAAGTATTCTGTGAAATATAGCCTAAGAGACCCACACGGTCACCTTTACACACGTGGGACAAGGAGTCTCCGGAGATCACATAAGTAAAATCCACTTGAATAGCATAACGACATCTAGATTACAAGCTCATCATATGGATCTCAATCATGTAAAGCAGCTCATGAGATCATTGTATTGAAGTACATGGGAGAGAGATGAACCACATAGCTACCGGTACAGCCCTTAGCCTCGATGGAGAACTACTCCCTCCTCATGGGAGACAGCAGCGTCGATGGAAATGGCGGTGGTCTCGATGAAGAGGCCTTCCGGGGGCACTTCCCCATCCCGGCGGCGTGCCGGAACAGAGACTCCTGTCCCCCAGATCTTGGCTTCGCGATGGCGGCGGCTCTGGAAGGTTTCTCGTACCGTGGCTTTTCCGTATCGAAGATTTAGGTCAGGACGGCTTAAATAGGTGAAGAGGCGGAGTCGGAAGGGTTACGGAGCCGCCACACAACAGGAGGGCGCCCCCCTTGGGCCGTGCCGACCACCTGTGTGGGCCCCCCAGGGCTCCCCTCTGGTGCCTTTCCGGTGTTCTGGAAGCTTCGCGGAATTATAAGATGCTGGGCGTTGATTTCCTCCAATTCCGAGAATATTTCCTTACTAGGATTTCTGAAACCAAAAACAGCAGAAAACAGGAACTGGCACTTCGGCATCTCGTCAATAGGTTAGTTCTGGAAAATGCATCAAAACGATGTAAAGTGTGTATGAAACATGTAAGTATCATCATAAAAGTAGCATGGAACATAAGAAATTATAGATACGTTTGAGACGTATCACAAGGTAACAGTGTTTCTTATGATAAGAAGTGGACCGGGGTTCATGGGTTCACTTGACTATTCTCTCTTTTAAGTTGTAGTGGACAAATAGCTATTCATCAATGAGATATGAGGATGCAAAATAATAACATGTGAAATATATGCATTCATATGGGCACCACGTCCTAACAGAGAGATGATGCAACACATCTCTCGTATACTCCACAAGAAAGGGAAAACTCCATGCACTCTTGTATTAAGAATTAACAGAGCATAGCCATAAGTACTTTGATATGATGTTTGAATATCAAATATGCAACCTTGAACAAACAAGATAATCACTTTTGTCACGTGCGAACATAGCACATGCATTCACTTTATCCCCAATGAGGTAGCAAAAGAAAAGGAAAAACCATAATAGATCATGAATTTGTTGTCACTATTCAATCACTAAAACCATGCTACTCCATCTAATACACACATCACCCCACACACGCTCTTGCATAGATGTTGGATCAGAACAAATACTTAAAAATGGTGTACATAATATTCATATATCAATACATCTTGCACATAATATGATCATACATATCTCATAGCACAATATCATAGAATAAGGATCCACCACATAGTATTACAAATATGACATAATCATGTAGGGCAGCTCATGTGGCACTAATAACTATGAAGAACATGAGAAAAATAGATCAAGCTAATGCCACAAACCCGTATTTCAGAGGTGGACTACTCCCCTTTGATCATGTAGATGATGATCAAGATGTTGGAGGAGGTGGAGATCCCTCCGGCGGTGATCCCGGTGGAGTTTCCCCCTCCAATCTTCTCAGCTGCAGGCCTCTGTTTTCGTGTTTACGTATTCTGCGGCGCTCTCCTCCCGAGAACTCTTCGGGTCCATATATAGTGATTTTTAGGTCAAAATACGTCGGTGGGTGAAAGAATTAGGTCAATTGGGCGATCGAAGGCCAAAAGAGGGTGGGTGGTGAGCCCAACATGTTTGGGCGCGCCACCTGCCCTCTTTTGGGCCTCAGGATCATCCGGGTCTCCTCCAAAGTTTCAGGGTGCTTCTCCCGGTGAAAAAGTGACGCTCCAAAAATCGCATGTCAATTTGACTCCGTATAGGTCTCTGAAAGTGAAAAATACGCAAAATAGGGAATTCATGTTCTGCAAGTTATAAACCAAATAAAGGGGATCATTGGTAAATCCCCATAAATCAATGTAAAACATGGTATTATCATCATATATGTTGCAAATATGTGGGAATTCAATATGATAAAGGACAAAGTTCATGTATGCATTTTACATGCATCAAGGATCATCAAGAGTAATCACACTATCAACATTGCATTGTTCGGCACCACTCACCTTGGCATTTCCTTGTGTCTTGCAATACATTGATGAAATGGATGAAGAAGTTCATCACGGCCAGAAGTGGAGGGAATTAATACAATCATGCTCAATAATATTGGGGACACATCATATTTATCTTGAAGATTTTTCCATAGCTCATGAGCGCACCGAAAAGGCATGATTGCAAAAATATCTATATTACTCAAAGCATTAACAAGCACATTAGAAGCTTGAACATTCAGATATAAAATTTTCACATCCTCTAAATATCTTGGGAATCCTTTAGAAGAGAAAAATCTATGTCTACAATTTTCTCCATGTGAGGGTCAACGGCCCAAAAATGACTAAGCATGCGAATTTTCCATATATAATAATTTGTGCCATCAAATAGAAAAGTGTCATCAAGCACTAATCACCTAGCCGACATCCTTACTCTCAAGGAGGTGAAGCTTAAAATGAGAGACCGGGCTATGATACCAATTTAAAGGACACGGATGCCACCTAGGAGACGGTTTAAAACTTTTACTAATATGGCTTAACAAATGCGGAATAAAACTAGCATTTAATTTTTCAAGCACAAAACCTATATAACTAGGGTTCACCTATGTGCACCAAAAACTTATGCTAAGCAAGACAAGAAACTATGTGATAGCAAGATAGATAACTTCAAGCACGAAGGCTATCACAAAGTAAAGTGCATAAGTAAAGAGCTCGGGTATAGAAAAAACTGAGGTGACGCGAAGAAGACGATGTATCACGAAGTTCACACTCTTGGATTGCTACTCTCCGTTGGAGCAGCGTGGAGGCAGAAAGGCTCCCCAAACGCTAGGAAGGCCTCACTGTATTCTCCTCGAGCCTTCATACAAAAAGGGAAGACTGATAACCCACAAGTATAGGGGATCGCAACAGTCTTCGAGGGAAGTAAAACCCAAATTTATTGATTCGACACAAGGGGAGGTAAAGAATACTTATAAGCCTTAACAACCGAGTTGTCAATTCAGCTGCACTGGAAAAGCACTAGTAACGGGGGTGATGTGAAAGCAGCGATAATATGAGAGCAAGTAGTAACAAGTAACACGACGACAGTAAGCAGGTAATATGAGAGCAATGGCACCGAAAAATAGTTGATACTACTTCCAATGTCATATAGAACGAGTATATGATGATGAAAGATGGACCGGGGTTCCCGGCTATCTACACTAGTGGTAACTCTCCAATAACAAGTGTTGGGTGAACAAATTACGAGTTGGGCAATTGATGGGATTGAAATAGCATTAAGACAGAACATCAAGATCATTAATCATGTAGGCATGTTTTCCATATATAGTCATACGTGCTCGCAATGAGAAACTTGTACAACATCTTTTGTCCTACCAGCCGGTGGCGATCGGGCCTCTAGGGAATCTACTCGGAAATTAAGGTACTCCTTTTAATAGAGCACCTGGAGCAAAGCATTAACACTCCGTGAAAACATGTGATCCTCATATCTAAGCCTCCCCTCCAGCTTGTCCCAATTTCTGTCACTTTGGGGCCTTTGGTTCCGGACATAGACATGTGCAAACAACTTGTAGATACAATCTAAGCAATAAGTATAGAGCTTAAATCTAAGATCATGCCACTCGGGCCCTAGTGACAAGCATTAAGCATAACAAGATTGCAGCAACAATAACTTCATAAACTTTGTAGATAGACAATCATAATGTAACAATCCATCGGATCCCGACAAACACAACACCGATTACATCAGATGAATCTCAATCATGTAAGGCAGCTCATGAGATCATTGTATTGAAGTACATGGGGGAGAGAATACCAACTAGCTACAGCTAGAACCCGTAGTCCATGGGGGAACTACTCACGGAGCATGTGGAGGCGATGGCGTTGATGGAGATGGCTTCTGGGGGCACTTCCCCGTCCCGGCAGGGTGCCGGAACAGAGACTTCGTCCCCCGAAACGGAGTTTCGCGATGGTGGCGGCGCCCCCGGAGTCTTTCCGGAGTTTCGTCAATTGGTATCGCGTTTTTAGGTCTCCAGGGCTTAAATAGGCGAAGAGTCAGAGTCGGAGGGGCCACGGGGCCACCTCACACTAGGGCGGCGCGCCCCCCTCCTGGGCCACGCTGGCCACACGTGTGGGGCCCCCAGGGCACCCCTCTGGTCCCCCTCTGACTTTCTGGAAGGTTCCGGGAAAAATAAGATGTTTGGCGTTGATTTCGTCCGATTCCGAGAATATTGCCCGAACAGCCTTTCTGGAACCAAAAACAACAAAAAAACAGCAACTGGCCCTTCGGCATCTCGTTAATAGGTTAGTTCCGGAAAATGCATAAAAAAATTATAAAGTGCAAGCAAAACATGTAAGTATTGTCATAAAACAAGCATGGAACATCAGAAATTATAGGTACGTTGGAGACGTATCAAAGACCTCGATCCACTATGGAACCTTGAGGGTGGTCACCGAACCAGCACAAAGCTTGGGGCTATCTCCACAACTTAATTGGAGGCTCCCAATATACCGCCACAAAGGCCTCACACTTGAGGATTCTCCAAAAATTAATTGGAGGCATCCAAGAACACCACAAAGACCACTTAGCCATCTAGGGTCCAAAGGCCAAGAGGAACAAGCTCCGGGAAAAATCTCCCGAAGATAATAACCCATGAACTTTCACGTCCACGTATCACCGCGGAGAACTCAAACCGATGCACCAAATGCAATGGCAAGAACACCACTAAGATGTTAAAATCCTTCACTCTCAAATTCTAACAAAGCTACTAAAGCTGTTGGGGGATTAAGAGAGGAAGAACAAAGGAGGGACACCAAATTTCTCCAAGATCTAGATCTAATGGATTCCCCTCACAAAGAGAGGGATTTGATTGGTGAATATTTAGATCTAGATCTCCTCTATCTTTCTCTCAAATAGATGCAAGATTCATGGGAGGGAGAGGGAGATAGCAAGCTCAAAGAAGGTCAACAATGGGAAAAAAATAAGCTCACACCATTAAGAAACTTTGGGGAAGAAAACCCCCTTAAATAGGGCAAGAGAAATCCGCCCATTATGCACAAAACTCGTAATTACTGGAACTTCCGGTCATTTGGGGCGGTACTACCGCCCCCCGGTAGTACCGGGCAACTACCGGTGCCTGGAATTGCTCCCGGCACACAATAAATGATATTTCTGAAGCAGACCAGTACTTGGCCAGTACTACCGCCCAAGGAAAAAGTACAAGACAACATGGTACAAAAAGTTCAAGAACTTTTGCATCCAGACTCCGATTTTGATAATCTTGAGCTCGTTGAAATCACAACAAAGATCTATACAGAAATATGCTTAGAAACATCATAGTCCAGCAAGGAAGGATAGAACTAAATGGTGGAACGTTTAACATATCTAAAAGAGACAACCCAATAAAACCTCCAATATGGAAAACACAACAAGTTGAGTTAGAAAACTCCGATTTAGGTGAAACCAATTTTGTTGGAAATATGTTGACAAGAGATACCCCACAAAGAGTTAAAACCTTAAGAACAAGTGGAGTATAGTTTACCACGAATTGAGAGGTGAAACCTCTCAATACGAAGAATCGGGAAAAACTCCAATATCGACAACGCAATAAGTATTCATGTGGAAACCGTTTTCGATTAACTAGAGTGTGTCATGAGAATACGCACAATCTCTAAAACACCATATGGATAACATTAAAATAATGTAATAACCCAGAACATAGGATCAACGAAGGTTAGATTTAGAAATGGGATGTGCATTTCATCGCAAAACGAGGGAAATTTTCGCGCCTTATTGCAACTAAACCTAAGAGGGATCGAGGGTCTCTCTCATTTTGCAATTAGGGTTAGGCAATGTGAGTTAGTAAATTTCGACATGATCTCTTTTGTATCTTGTGGATTTGGGAGTTGATTTCATTTGACAAGTAATAATAAATTGATAATATTAAACAATAAGCAAAAGTGATTATAGAAAAAGGAAATCAGAATTGAAATACAACATATAAATTTAAATGACTTTGAATTTCAAATTGAATTATAAATACAACAATTATTTAGAAATAGAATTATTACATAAACTAAAAAGCTCCTAAGCAAAACTTGAGCTTTATTGATATAACAACACATATACATGGTCTTTACAATATTCTTGATACAAGAATTAATGGAGAATATACAAAAATAAAAAGAAGATTACATTATTTGATCCTAAACTAAAAACCTAGACTAAGGACTTGGAACGAATTTTCTATGATCATATTCACCTTCAAAAACCTGCAAAACAAACAAGAACACTAGCCGGGGGTTAAGAAATTAGCACACATTCAGTTTGGTCAGTAAGCCAAGTGTCATTGACACTTGTGCTTGTCCAAAACAATGGACAGCACCAGGATAAGATGGAGCAGACCAAACCTGAGCACACCCAGGGGCTCAAGTTTCAGCATATGAGCACACTGCTCATGTGTGCTGTGCAAGCAACAGCAAGGCCATGCAATGGCCTAGTTATCAAACCAAGCCAGGCTTGTGTGGCATGGCCAGAAGAGAAGTAGACAGGGTATAAATAAGCACAAACCCTAGAAACAGTGCATAGTCGACCAGATAAGGAATCACAAGGTAAGCAAAAAAAGGAATAGGTAGAGTTCATCCTGTTCTTGCTCAAGAACATCACAAACCAAAACATAAACCAACCAACCACCATAAATCATGGTGACCTAAGAAGATCAACCAAGAACTGGAGGTGCAGGGCTGTGACAAACAAACCAGAAGTCTACAGCAACAAAACATTTCATTCTAGGAGCTGGAACAAGGTATACCTAGTTCCTGGAGTGGATCCAGTGGATCCAATCCATAATTCATGCATGACATATGTCATGGGTTTGAGCAGATGCTCAAGGGGTAGATCATCACTTGGTTTTCACCAAGGACCACTGGCAGTATAGGAAGCTACTAAAACTGAAATCATCCAGATACAGATCTTGTGCACATAAGCTAGAGTACATGCACAAATGCACACACCAGCAAGAACACATGCACATATAGCACCAGTAGATGGATTACTAGGAACAACAGCTACTCAGATCCATCCAGAGTGATCCTAAGTCAATAACCATCAGAAAAACCCTGAATTTCTTCACAGACAAGCATATTGGCATTCATATTGATTATGATCCCCAAATATGCAAGCAAACATGAGTAGCCAACAGATCTAGCCAACTATGTGAGCAACCAGTCAGTAGCAAAGCTACTGAGGTCACAACAAACATAGAATCATCCAAAGAAAAGCCAAACAATAAAGCATCACTATCCAGTAATGGATTCAGATTATATTTGTTTTCCAATTAATCATGGAAAATCAAATCATGCATAGCAAGTCATTTAATCAATACTGCATAAGCAGTTCATCCATAATTAATCCATCCAGGCATGAATATATAACAAATCCATGCAATACGTTTACAGTAGCACACTGTGCGGCAACACAAGCATATATCAATGCATCCTAGCTACTGGATCAAGTCTAGAAGGCTATGGAGAGCAGCAGCACATACATACAGTAGCATAAGCATGCTTGAGTAGCAGCATCAGTAAGCAAACCATCAATTTAGCCAAAGAATCCATCAGCAACCAAGCCACTGACATTTAATTGATCAAATGGATCAATTAAATCAAGTCAAGTAACATAGAGAGTCTAGCCACCAGGATTTACTTATCAATAGATCATTGGATCTCACAGAAGGCACAGAAGCATTTCATAGGAGTCACAAGTGTCAAGGACACAACACAACATGACTGTAAGCATCATCAACAAGCACAGGCATAGCTGTACACCTAGACAAGCAAGCATAGGGTGCCAGTAAGCATAAGGAGCACCATAATCATGTATAGCATGGCATAGCAAGGCATGGCATGCCAAATGCAGTGAGAGAGCAACACTGGACATGAAAAGCAAGCAACACACACCTGGCCAGTAACCAGAGCTTGGTGAATTGGCCAGGGCTTGCAGAGAGGAAGCATAGGAGGCATAAGTAGCAGCATCAAAGCCCTGTATGATCATTGGATCATCAGGTAGCGTGAGCAGCAGAGAAGGAAGAAGCATAGTAGCATGGGAGGCGCACAGACATGGCGTTGAGAAGGAGGAGGAGCAGGAGAACCTTACCAGCGCCTGGAAGCAGAAGCCACGGCATGGTGAGGCAGTGCCCGCGCGGCCGTAGCAGCTGCAAGTCCAGGGAAGACGCCGACGTTACGCCGACGAGCACCAGCACAGCACAGCACCCAGGGGAGTGACGGCACAGGCGCTGCAAGCACAGCACCCGCGCCAGGTCAGTCCCAGGCACGCGCTCGCGTCGACGACGAGGACACCAGCTCGCCGGAGATCGTCAATCGCCGGAGGCGATTCTCCACGAGATCCAGAAGGGTGGCGATCTGCCAGAGGAGGAAGAGATCGACGGAACCACGCGGACGGATGATACGTCCAAAACGTATCTACTTTCCCGAACACTTTTGCTATTGTTTTGCCTCTAATTTGTGTATTTTGGATGCAACTAACACAGACTAACGCTGTTTTCAGCAGAACTGTTCTGGTGTCTCGTTTTTGTGCGAAATCCAACTTTCGGGAAAAACCTCGGGATTTTGACGAAAGGGCCTATTTTCCCAGAATAATGACGGAGCCAGAAGGACAATTGAAGTGGAGGCCCGAGGGCCCCACACCACATGGCGGCGCGGCCCAGGGGGGCCCGCGCGGCCATGTGGTGTGGCCCCTCGGCCGGCCTCCGACGCCCCCCTTCGGACTACTTATTCGCCTCGACCTAAAAACGCACGGGGAGAAGTCGAAGTCGCCAGAAACCCTCCAGAACACCGCCACATCACGAAACTCCGTCGCGGGAGCCAGAAGTCTCCGTTCTGGCACTCCACCGGGACGGGGAATTGGAGGAGATCATCACCGCCATCACCGCCAACGCCTCTCCATCAACCAGCAATGTTTCCCCCATCCATGTGTGAGTAATTCCCCCGCTGTAGGCCGAAGGGGATGGTAGGGATTGGATGAGATTGGTCATGTAATAGCATAAGATTGTTAGGGCATAGTGCCTAGTGTCCGTAGATGGCACTTTTATGATATTGTTGCAACTTGTTATGCTTAATGCTTGTCACTAGGGCCCGAGTGCCATGATCTCAGATCTGAACATGTTATTATTTCATCATGATATTCGTTGTTTATGATCTTACCTGCAAGTTGTATACACATGTCGCTGTCCGGAACCAATGGCCCCGAAGTGACGAAATCGGAACAACCGGAGGGGATGGTAGTGATGTGAGGATCACATGTGTTCACGGAGTGTTAATGCTTTGCTCCGGTACTCTATTAAAAGGAGTACCTTAATATCCGATAGTTTCCCTAGAGGCCCGGCTGCCACCGGCTGGTAGGACAAAAGATGTTGTGCAAGTTTCTCATTGCGAGCACGTACGACTATAATTGGAACACATGCCTATTGATTGATTAGTACTTGGATACCGTTTTATTATTATCCGCAAATGCCCTGCTATGATTGTTACATGAGTTTCTCTCATCCATGCAACGCCCGTCATCCGTCCCCGTGCCTACGATATTTTAATCCTGCTTGTTTACTAAAATCACTACTGCTGTCTTTGTTACTCTGCTCTTGTTATTTCACTACTTGCTACTTGCTATAAAGCTGTTACTACTGATAAACTCTTGCGAGCAAGTCTGTTTCCAGGTGCAGCTGAATTGACAACTCCGTTGTTAAGGCTTTCAAGTATTCTTTGTCTCCCCTTGTGTCGAATCAATAAATTGGGTAATACTTCCCTCGAAGACTGTTGCGATCCCCTATACTTGTGGGTCATCAAGACTATTTTCTGGCGCCGTTGCCGGGGAGCATAGCTTTATTTGGAAGTTCACTTGGATTAATAGTGTTCGCTGCAAATTCTCCATCATGGGTAAAACTCGCGATACTAAGGTCGCCATATTACCATCCACTACAAGAAAAGGTACAACTCTGAGTACCTCCGCTGCTCTTGATTCACCATGTGTGATTGATAAACTTGTTTCACCGCCACATGCTTCAAATGCTGGTACTTCTGCTGAATATGAAAATTCTCATAATACTGATAATATGTCTGCTGTGCTTGATGATAGTGGTTCATTGGGAACTTTTCTAGATGCTAAAATTGCTAGGTCTAGACAAATTGAAAATGCTGAAACTCCTGATGTTACTACACCTGTTAATTCACCCGAACTTGAATACTCTAGTGATGATCTTGATGAAGATTATGTGGAACTTGATGATGATTTTATTGAAAAATGCCATGCTACTACTGATGCAAGAAAAATTAAAAAGTTGCTTGCAGAACATACTTGTTAGATATAAACTGTCTCCCGATCCTAAATTTGCCACATCTCCTATAAACATTAGGGATAAAGATTATGATTTTTCTCTTGATCTATCTCATATAGCTATTGTTGAGAAAACACCTTTTTGTGGTACTTGAAAAAGAAAGTCTTTGTTGAACACATGGCTGAGTTATCTACTTTGAGTAGCTTGTTTTACGATGATGTTAAGAAGCGTACTTACTTTGTTGCTAAAATCTTTCCATTCTCATTAAAGGATGACGCTAAAACTTGGTATAATAGTTTGCCACCTAGTTCTATTAAGAGTCCAAAAGAATTGCTTGCTTGTTTTCTTTCGGAAATACTTTCCTGCTAGTGCTCAACATGCTGCTTTGCGAGAGAGTTTATAATTTTGATCGGGGAGATGAAGAGAAATTGCACGAGGCTTGGGCGAGATTTTGCTCTCTTATTAGAGCTTTGCTCGACCATGATTTAGAAAAGCATGATTTACTTGATATATTTTACAGTGGACTAACCATTGAGTCTAGGGCATACCTGGATAGTTGTGCTTGTTGTGTTTTCAGGAAAAGAACTCCAGACGACGCTGAAGAATTATTGGCTAAAATATGCCGGAATTATGATGATTGGACTACGCCTGAACCAACTCCAACGCCAATAGTGAAGAAGAGGGGTTTAATTAAATTGAATGATGAAGATATGAGGGAAGCCAAGAAGTCTCTCAAGGAGAAAGGTATTAAATCTGAAGATGTGAAGAATCTACCTCCAATAGAAGATATATGTGAGATAATTCCCCCTTCATCCATGATTGAGGTAAATTCCCTTCAACGCTTTACTAGGGAAGATATTCCGTATTCAAAACCTCTGCGCAATGCTTAGATGAGTTTGATAATTGTATTGTTAAGCAAGAAAATTTTAATATGAGAGTAGAGAATCATCTAATGGAAAATTCTCAAGCTATTAGTCAATTGCATGATATTGTGGAGAGAACCTCCAATGATGTTAAGATGCTTGTTAAACATTTTCATATGATTCAAACTCAAATTGATCAACTCACTAAAGTGCAAAATGACTTGTTAGGAAATAATGCTAAAGAAAAACAAGCTTATGAAGTAACAACTAGAGGTGGTGTCTCTACCCAGGATCCTCTATATCCTGAAGGACATCCCAAAAGAATTGAACAAGATTCTCAACGCATTGAACCTAGAGCTCATTCTAAGAAAAAGAAGAAGAAACATAAAAATGTTGTAGAATCCTCTGAACCTGCTAATGATCCTAATAGTATTTCTATTTCTGATGTTGAAACTGAAAGTGGTAATGAACATGATAAAGATAATGATAAGAATGATACTCCTGATAAAGAAGAGGTTGAAAAAGAACCTGAAAAGCATGCTAAAAATAAAAAGTATAATAAAGAAGATTTTATTGCTGAGAAACATGGTAATGAAAGAGAACCTTGGGTGCAAAAGCCAATGCCTTTTCCTGCTAAGAAATTAAAATCAAAGGAAGAGGAACACTATAATAAATTTTGTGATTGGATGAAACCTTTATTCTTGCAAATTCCTTTGGCTGATGCTATTAAATTGTCTCCTTATTCAAAGTATATGAAAGATATTGTTACTAACAAAAGGAAAATCCCCAATGAGGAAATTTCCACTATGCTTGCTAATTACTCTTTCAATGGCAAAGTTCCAAAGAAGTTGGGCGACCCGGGTATACCTACTATTCCTTGTTCTATTAAGAATAATTATGTTAAAACTGCTCTATGTGACTTGGGAGCCGGTGTTAGTGTTATGCCTTTTTCTCTATACAAGAGACTTTACTTAGATAAGCTGATACCTACTGATATATCTTTGCAAATGGCTGATAAATCTACTGCTATTCCTGTTGGTATATGTGAGGATGTTCCTGTTCAAGTTACTAATAACTGCTTGATATTAACTGATTTTGTTGTGTTGGAAATGCCTGAAGATGATAATATGTCCATTATTCTTGGGAGACCTTTTCTTAACACCGCAGGGGCTGTTATTGATTGCAATAAAGGAAAGGTTACTTTCAATGTCGATGACAAGGAACACACCGTCTATTTCCCCAAGAGGATTGAAAAAGCGTGCGGAGTTAATACTATTTCTCATGTGAGAACTATCAAAGTGGGAACTATTGATTGTCCTATATATGAGCCTAAAGAAGAATATCAAACTCTTGTGATTGGATCCATATCAATACAATTCAAGGTAACATGATTGATTTGAGGTTTATTTCTTCATATGCTATATAAAATTTATTTGGTGGCAAGACTTGATCAACCTTGTTAACAAATACCTTTTATATGCATAGAGGAGGTAAACAACATCTTTTTCCTTCTCCACTTGCTTTAGTTGCTGTAGCATTTTTAATTTGCAAAGTTTCTTAGTTGATTTGAGATTTCAAAAAATTTCCTGGCCAGTAATAATAAACTTAATACCCAGAAAATGTGCATTTTTCAAAGTTTTCAAAAATTCGCGAAAATTACACCGTTGGTCCTATTTTTCGACGAGGCACCTGGGAGCACCGAGAGGATGACCTGTGGGGCACCACGGGGTGCCAAACCACGAGCCGGCGCGGCCAAGGAGGTGGCCGCGCCACCATGTGGTGTGGGCCCCTCCTTGCCCCACTTTGTCATCTCTTCCTCCCAGCACCTTCTCTCTCCCGAAAAAACTCGAACCAATTTCCTCTCACTCGCGTTTTTGCTCAAGAACTCCAGATTTCTCGATCTCTTTGCTCAGCTCAGATTTCTGCTGAAATTTGGCACATTTGCTCCTTGGTATGTGACTCCTCCACCCATCCAAGTAGAATTTTGTTTGGTTGAGTATATCTTGAATATTTTGCTGCTGTAGGTAACATGTTTAGTGAGCTTGCATGCTTGTTCTAATTGGTAGAAATTAGTTTTGATGCATGATTAGTACTCTAGCAAGTTCCTATGGTAGTTTCCTTCAATTATATGTCACCAAATCAAGTTTTATATTGTTTGTTAAAAATTTCAGAAAATGGAAGGAGGTAGGTACCAACTCAACCAACATGAGTTGGAGGTGCCACAGGTCATGAGAGTTCACCGGGAAGAAGGAGTATATCCCACTTACTATCCATGTGTGGATTTCATGAGAAGTGCAGGGATTTTGCAGGACGTCCAAAATTTAATCTCTCGTGCAGGATTGGATGATTTTGTTGATGGGGAACCATGCCAATATGTGAAGCTGACTATGTCGGTAGTGCAAGATTTTAAATTCAATTGGTCACAATCTAACCCCATGGTTCAGTACAAAATTTATAATAAAACTATCAACTTGCCATTCAGTGATTTTTGTGCAGCAATTAAAGTGCCGCAATGGGGATCATGCGAGAAGATAAAGGGATCGCCGCAAGAGCTTGATGTCTACGGGAGCTTCTATTCTTGTAGACAGTGTTGGGCCTCCAAGAGCAGAGGTTTGTAGAACAGCAGCAAGTTTCCCTTAAGTGGATTACCCAAGGTTTATCGAACTCAGGGAGGAAGAGGTCAAAGATATCCCTCTCATGCAACCACTGCAACCACAAAGCAAGAAGTCTCTTGTGTCCCCAACACACCTAATAGGTGCACTAGTTCGGCGAAGAGATAGTGAAATACAGGTGGTATGAATAAGTAGTAGCAACGGCACCGGAAAAGTGCTTTGCCCGGGACGAGTAAACAAGCGGTAGTAACGCAGCGGTAGTAACGCAGCGGTAGTAACGCGATAAAACAAGTAAACAAGCAGCGATAGCGATATTTAGGAACAAGGCCTAGGGATTACACTTTCACTAGTGGACACTCTCAACATTGATCACATAACGAGAATAGATAAATGCATACTCTACACTTTTGTTGGATGATGAACACATTGCGTAGGATTACACGAACCCTCAATGCCGGAGTTAACAAGCTCCACAATAATGCTCATATTTTAGTAACCTTTAGTGTAAGATAGATCAAAAGACTAAACCAAGTACTAGCATAGCATGCACACTTGTCACCTTCATGCATATGTAGGAGGAATAGATCACATCAATATTATCATAGCAATAGTTAACTTCGCAATCTACAAGAGATCATGATCATAGCATAAACCAAGTACTAACACGGTGCACACACTGTCACCTTTGCACACATGCAGGAGGAATAAAACTACTTTAATAACACATCACTAGAGTAGCACATAGATAAATTGTGATACAAAACATATTGCAATCATAAAGAGATATAAATAAGCACTTCACCATGCCATTCAACAGTGAATAAGTATTCTGTGAAATCTAGCCTAAGAGACCCACACGGTGCACACACTTGTCACCTTTACACACGTGGGACAAGGAGTCTCCGGAGATCACATAGGTAAAACTCACTTGACTAGCATAATGACATCTAGATTACAAGCATCATCATATGAATCTCAATCATGTAAGGCAGCTCATGAGATTATTGTATTGAAGCACATAGGAGAGAGATGAACCACATAGCTACCGGTACAGCCCCGAGCCTCGATGGAGAACTACTCCCTCCTCATGGGAGCAGCAGCGGTGATGAAGATGGCGGTGGAGATGGCAGCGGTGTCGATGGAGAAGCCTTCCAGGGGCACTTCCCCGCTCCGGCGGGGTGCCGGAACGAGACTCCTGTCCCCCGGATCTTGGCCTCGCGATGGCGGCGGCTCCGGAAGGTTTCTGTGGTTTTCGTCGAACGCCCGAGGTTTTTAGGTCGGGGGCTTTATATAGGCGGAGAGGCGGCGCAGGGAGGGCTTACGGGGGCCCACACCCTAGGGGCGCGCCCCCCTTGGCCGCGCCGGGGTGTGGTGTGGTGGCCCTGCCCCCTTCTCTGGCGGTTCTCGTGTGTTACGGATGCTTCCGGGTAAAATAGGAACACAGGCGTTGATTTCGTCCGATTCCGAGAATATTTCGTTACTAGGATTTCTGAAACCAAAAACAGCGAGAAAACAACAAGCGGCACTTCGGCATCTTGTTAATAGGTTAGTTCCGGAAAATGCACGAATATGACATAAAGTATGCATAAAACATGTAGATAACATCAATAATGTGGCATGGAACATAAGAAATTATCGATACGTCGGAGACGTATCAGCATCCCCAAGCTTAGTTCTGCTCGTCCCGAGCAGGTAAAACGATAACACAGATAATTTCTGGAGTGACATGCCATCATAATCTTGATCATACTATTTGTAAAGCATATGTAGTGAATGCAGCGATCAAAACAATATGTATGACATGAGTAAACAAGTGAATCATAAAGCAAAGACTTTTCATGAATAGCACTTCAAGACAAGCATCAATAAGTCTTGCATAAGAGTTAACTCATAAAGTAATAATTCAAAGTAAAGGTATTGAAGCAACACAAAGGAAGATGAAGTTTCAGCGGTTGCTTTCAACTTATAACATGTATATCTCATGGATAATTGTCAATGCAAAGCAATATAACAAATGCAATATGCAAATATGTAAGAATCAATGCACAGTTCACACAAGTGTTTGCTTCTTGAGATGGAGAAAAATAGGTGAACTGACTCAACAATGAAAGTAAAAGAATGGTCCTCCATAGAGGAAAAGCATCGATTGCTATATTTGTGCTAGAGCTTTGATTTTGAAAACATGAAACAATTTTGTCAACGGTAGTAATAAAGCATATGCATCA